>NC_081317.1:75851476-76160137 GCF_026419965.1 Kogia breviceps
ATTCAAGGTTGGGACTTTGAGTCAAACCTTGAGGGCCGGGAGACTGGAGATTAAAATTGACCTTGAGGTCAGTCAGTCATGCCTATGTAATGGCACCTCAGTAAAAACTAAATACTGAGGCTCTAATGAACTTCCCTGGTTGGCAAGCGTCTGTGCTTATTGTCAGAAATCAATACTGGAGAAGTAATGTATCTTGACTCTATGGGGAAATGACAATGGAAGCTCTGCACTGGGTATTTCCCCAGACTCTACTCTATGTATTTCCTTCCTTGGCTGACTTTAATCTGTATTCTTTCTCTGCAATAACTCTCAACCATGAATATAATAGCTTTCAATGAGTTCTGTGAGTCCTTCTAGTGAATTATCAAAACTGAGCATGCTTTGGAGAACCTCTCAAACTTGCAACTGATGTCACACGTGAGGGTGGTCCTGTGTGGGTTGTGCTCCCTCTAACCTTGCGGTTGGTCTACCTCTTCTCAAGCATATATTATACAAAAAAACTTGTTTAGGAGAATAATGAAACAATATCCAAGGATGACAGTTATGTAGTAGGCCAAGGAAGAAGACTGGTCTACTTTAGGAAAGATTGGCAGGCCTACAGAAAAATGTGTTTTCAAGGAAAAGAAAAGAATCGCTTTCAAATAATAGCTGCTGCTAATGAGAAGTTGCAAGATATTAGGATATGGTGGGAAAAGCCTATGAATCTTAAGAAGGTGTAAAAGAATAACCAGAAACTCTAAGTAGATCAAAACACTACCAGAACATCATGTTCCAAATATAAAACAATTTAACACATGATTATTTTTTCCAGCAATTGGTAAAATGTAAGAGAGGAGACTCTAATGTATTTTCCTTTGAGTGGCACAGGATTGTGACATCAGCAGCATAGGCAAGAGAATGTAATTTTTAGCACTTTCTAACTCTATGATGAATAATGTAATGAATAGTTGTAATAATATAAAATTTGTTTATTGAGTCATGAAAATTATGTTAGTAAATATAGAAGTGAATTGTAGACATAAAATGGTCATGCCATTTGGTTAATGGCACTAGGCAACATTTATGTAATAATTAATGACAAATTTGTGACTAGTAATATATAAAATAAAATTTTCTTTGCAGTAAAAAAAAATTTGTATATCAGTTATCAGCTTTTAAAATAAACTTATGTACAAAGCATGGAGGAGTTAATCTTGATTAAGAACAGAATATAAACACTCAGCTTTGATGATGTTAAAGTAAGGCTCTAGCTGACAGATGTTGGCAGATGAAAGGTAGGCAGGGGAAGGGGAAGCAACCGTAAGGGTACAAACACCCTCATTTTACACAGTAAGGAGTTGAGAGAATCTGTTGAAAATTAACAAAAAAATTAAACATTGATGACAAAAATGACATTGCTGGACATTGGAAAAGAGGATGCTCTATCTGGAAAAAAAACCCAACTTAAGCCACTCACACTGTACACAAAAATATCAATTCTAGGTAAATTGTAGATCCTTTAACTATGAAAGGTAAAACAATAAAGCTTTAGAAGATAATATAGAAGAATAGATTCATGATCTCAAAGTGAGAGAATGATTTTTAAACGTATTGGACATTAAGAAGCACCAACCTTAAAGGTAAGGATTGATTAATTAGATTACAGTAAAATTAAGAATATTAAAAGTAATTAAAATAGTTAAAAGGCAAGCTGCAGATTAGGAGATATCTGGAACACATATAATTAACAAAGTGCCTATGTCCAGAATATATGAAGAACTCATACAACGCAGTAAGAAAATACAATCCAGTAGAAAAATGGGCAAATCGACTCAACAGCCACTTTAAAACAGGAAATATCTAATAGGTCAAGAAACATATGATAAGGTGCCCAATCTCATTAGTCATCAGAGAAATGCAAATTAAAAATGAAAAGAGATGGTCCTACATATGCATCAGAATGGCTGAAATTAAAAAGGCAAAATAGTGAGGATTGCCAAGGAAGTAGAGTACCTGGAATTCTCATACAACTGCTGGTGGGAATGGAAACTAGTTTAACCAATTTAGAAAGTAGTTTGACTTTATTTACTAAAACTAAACATACTCTACTTGTGACCTAGCAATTCTTCTCTTAGGTGTATATCCAACTGAAATCTATGCCCATGTGTACCAGGAGACACGTATAAGAAAGTTTATAACAGCTTTATTCATATGCTCCAACATAGGAACAAGCTAAATGTCCATTGACAGGAGAATGTATTAATAAATTGTGGTCTAATTATACAATGAAATACTATATAGCAATGAAAATGAACTACAACTGAATGCTACAATATAAGTGAATCTTATAAACATTATATTGAGCTAGAAAAGGCTAATGTAAAAGAATATATAATGCATAATTCCATTTATTTAAAACTCAAAAACAGGCCAGACTGTAAAGTTGAGTGATGTGTTCTTAGATAGCAAAAATGTAAAGCACCAAAACAAGGAAGTGAACACCAAAAAAATCAGGAGAGAGTTACATTTAAGGAAAAGGAGCAAGCTGTGACATAGAAAGTATGGAGGGAACTTCATGGGGCTGGTATTGCTCTTCTTCTGAATGTGTGACATATTTTACACACCAAAGCAAAAAAAAAAAAAAGATTTAAATAAAAACAAATTCATGGTATAAGGAAATTATTTAAACTTTAAGATAATGAATAGTAAAACTAAAAATAGTGATATAATCCTGAAAATTGAGAGGTGTGGTCTTGTAATGAGCTCATTCTCCTCTGCAGTTACAGGAAGTTAATAAGAAGATCTCCAAATTGATAAACATATTATTTAGAAATAAGAAACGAAACAAACTGTAAAAGTATTATTTTCCATTCTGTATTTTCCATTTAAAAATAATGGATTATTTTATGCTTATTAATTTTTTAACCAAGAAAATCCATCACATTATATTTACATTCTTATATTTTAAAAATATCTATATGACTAGACACCCAGATTATAAACAAATACATTTATTGACTGAGTTAACTTAATTTGAGGAATTTTAATTTTTGAGTGAGTTATTTTATATTACCCTATGTATTGATTAAAATTATTTTATGTATTCAATAAAATATTGTCAAAAATTCTTTCTTTTCTCCGTGTAACTTTTCATATAACTTGTGAGAAAGTTGAGAAGGATAGAAATAATGAGACAAGGATTTTTTGTTTTCATAGCCAAATCTCACTTTTTGTACAGTTATTTAGGACTGTGATAGAAGAGTTAAGTTTGTATTTGTAAGATGACTTTTTATCTTTCCTGACTTCATTGCATTTTAAAGGCTTCTGTATTAATAAATAACCATATCTGCTGGCTTTCATAAACAGCTATCACCACCATCACCAACCAAAAACACAAACAAAGAAAATGTCTACGCATCTACAAAAACCCAGCATTATGGATGCTTCTAAGAAGCAATGTAAGGAAACAATGTCCTCATTACCTATCATTTCTGGGGTGTTGTTTGAATATTTACAATAAAAAGAATAAGGACACTCACTGCACTCATTTATGACATGGATGGGAGCCATCCAAATGCACACTCTCGTTTCTGGTCACCTTGCCTCTGGTTTTCTGTTGTGTTTCAGCTTGGGGAGCTCACCTCTGTCCTTGTTCAAAATTTCAATCCACATTTCCAAAGATTAGTCATCTTAGTGCACCTATGCTAAAAGCATTGATTAGGTCTTCTTTCTCAAAGAAGGTTGCACTTCAGGTCTGGGATTTAGAAGATAACTAGTTCTAGGCATAAAGGTCAACCAATCTGTTCTTAAAACAGGGTTGACAAATAACCAGCTGCAGGCACTAAGTTCAGCCTACAACTGTGTACTCTAAAATCAGTTCTGAGTCATCTGCTCTGTGTGTTTGGCACCCCTGTTTACAGCACATCTTGAGCCTTCTTATGTAGCAATGCTATTGGTAAATAGCCTACCCTTTATGACAGCATGGATGAGAAAAGGACAACCTGATCTTGGTTGATAAAATGTGTACTTTATATGTGGTGAAGGGATATTTTGTAAAGTCTCACGCAATTATTTAAAATGCCTCTGTGTGTGTATGTGTTTGTGTGTGTGTTCACACACTTGCTTTATGTGCTATGTAATGATTCATGTTCTAAGAGGGTGTGTTTTTCTCTCTTAGAGAGCTGGCAGCCAGCCCACCCTCTAAGAAATGGGAAATTTCTTGAGCTAATTTGGACATGCAGTCTATGTGTTTATATCACAAAGCTATAACTCTTTGTCCAGACAGCACTGCCAATTATCTCTGATATTTCTATTCAGCATAAACTTAAAAAAAAGCCAGATCTTTTTATTAGCCTGTTTTGCATATACGTTTTTAGGATAATTGTCTATTAATACCACTTCTAAAGCAGAAAGGAGTTATTTAAAGGGATGACCTGATTGTCTTGATAAAGAAAATAATAGAGCTACAATCCATTTTCTGAAAATTTGGTCTTGCGTTTGAGTGCGGGCTGGAAGGTAAAAACTTTTGGATTAAATTCCAAACTTTAGGACAATAGGATTTAGGCCAAATAATTTACTCTTTCTATATCCAATCTGTTCATCAGGAATCAAAACATTTACTGATCTCCTTACAGGAAAATAAAACATTGGTAAACAAAAAAGCATTTGCTCTGTTTGAAGGGCTAAGCCATGCACCATTTTTCAGTGTGCTCCTTCCTTCTGGCACTAGTAGACTCCCTTGTGGTCATCACATTTCTCACTGGCAAGAAAAAGGCCTATCGCTGTGTTGAGAATCCAGACAGAAGTTCTGTGCCATGTATAGATTAGTTAACCAGGAAACAGGCAAAATTAAGACAGATTTTGTGAAAATTCTATTTTGTGTTTTCTGAACTAGGAGAAGGCACAATTTTCTCAGGGGGCAGAAATATGCAGGAACAGGCTAGAATGACCTGTTAGGAGAATGACAAATAGAGAGGGTGGAGAGGTGGTGATATTTACTTTTCTGAGGGTCTTTTGAACAGACAAATAAAAACATGCAAAAAAATATGGTTCACAGATAAAGGCAGGAGGATTGTTTTTGTCACTTTTTTAGAGGTTCTTTTAATTTACAGCAGGTTTGTGTGAGTTATTAGGTCTGCCACCTAATAACTTAGGGTGTCAGTCTATGTGCCAAGCTGTTTACTATGTTTTGGGAACTCAAAAATGATTAATAAACAATTTTTTTGCACTCAAGGTCTTCTTAACCTCCTTGGGAGAGAAATACATACAAATAATTACAATAATATGTGATAAGTGCTAGACTAGTAGCAAAAACATGTGCTATGATTACAAATTTTGCCTGGGGTGGTTGGGACTGAAAAAGGAATATCTGCATTGGACCTTGAAGAATGAGAGGGAGTTAGGCAGAGGAGACAATTTCAGGCAGAGGACAGAGCATGAAAGGAGGTTGGAGAAGTGGATGTCAGTGGAGTGTGGGGATATTTTAGAGAGGAGAGAGTAAGTGTTTGAGTGTCAGAGAGCCCCAGGTTGGTAACTCTGCTAGGTGGCCATTCACTGGCTGTGTGATTTAGGGCACATTGCTTAGCCTCTCTGAGCCTCAGTTGCTACATCCATACATTATGATGTATCGTGTAGGGTTGTTGTGAGAATGCAATGAAACAATAAATGTAAAGGACCTA
The DNA here is from genome assembly GCF_026419965.1 of Kogia breviceps. Classification (NCBI taxonomy): domain Eukaryota; kingdom Metazoa; phylum Chordata; class Mammalia; order Artiodactyla; family Physeteridae; genus Kogia; species Kogia breviceps. Next base: position 75,857,134 of record NC_081317.1, read on the forward strand.
GAACAGTACAAGGACAGAGTAAATGTTCAGTAAATGGTCAGTATTGTTTCATCTTTTAAAATGAGCTGCAGCTGCTGCTCTGGAACTGCAAATTGTTTAGAATAATATGGGCTCATTCTGGGAGGGGCTTCTCAACATAAATCATCCATAAAATGGAAATAATACCTACTTTCATTATTGTTTAAAAGAGTTAATATTAAATACAGGCCCAATAATGGTACTCAATAAACAGTAGTTATTATCATTAAAATTTTAATAACACTTCTCTTTCAAAGGCCAAAATATATGTACATTTCCACACTCATACTGAAGAAACTGTGAATTTTTGTGTGTGCACAGAATTGTGAATTTTTGTGATTGAGCACCTTCTGCTAAACCAGAGGCAGAAAATCACTTTTGAAAGTATGTTATTTCCCCCCATAGGTAATGTGTCATATTAATGAACATGTTTTATATATGAGCTGGCATAATCATCAAACCATGTTTGTTTTCCATTTCTGTGTCCCAGTCCTCATCATGGCACTGGTATTGAAGTACTTAAAGAAATACCTGCTACATGAATTAGTTGGTAACTCTCTAGCTGGTTCTCTCAAACATATATTTTTCTTTAATGGAGGAAAACAATTTTAGGTCTTGAAATTGCCTTTTGAAAATGAAGTTCCCAAACCATTTGAACATTGAACACATACAAATGCATATGATATCAACTTGTGGAGAAGATCATGCTGCTCCAAAATCTTTGTTTGCCTGGAGGTTGCATTGGTCCAACCTGTAATCATAGTTGTAAAGTTATTATATCCATGATTATTATTATGACATTCCTAATAAGTATTTTTGTAGAGGTCAACCTAATGTTACATCAATAAACCAGGCCTAGAGTATCTTATGTGTTCATACTTCTTCCTAGTACTATATTTATATATCAGAAATGGTAGAAAATCCAGCACTTTTTAGTTTCCTGAGGAACCCTCCTTACCTTTTACTCTACCCAATTGCATAATGCTTCTGAGATGTTACATTTCCATGTTCTTTCCAGTTTTTAAAATTATGAGCCCAATTTATTTTTTTAAATTTATTTTTAAAAATTTTTACTGAAATGTTCTTTCCAGTTTTAATTATGAGCATTCATAATAATGGAAATGTAGGCTGGCTCAAGCTTGTGAAAATGACACTCTTTGACTTAAAATGCTGGTTTGTAGAGAGAAAAATCAGCATGGATGCATTAGATGCACTAGAACTTTCTTATCACATTAAGCAACTATAGCCGCAGAGCACCAGTTATCTCTCCCACCAGCTTCTAAGCAGAACTGGACCCAAGTCATGTAGCCACACAAAGTCACTTCTGTCTTACTTCTGAAGGGATGTAAGAAAGAGAATTCACAACTTGACTTGAAAATCTGTTCTTTAAGAACTTATTATTTGGCTCACATTTTGAAAAAAATTGTAATGTTACAAATTTAGTTTAGGTCCTCTTATTTGTTCCTCAGTAGAAAAGGAAAGAAAATATATTTAAACAACACTCTTTTTGTTGTAATCAGTTATTTGGCCTAGATTTAGAATCCTTCAGCTTGTAGAGACTTTGAAAATATATTCATTTATAAATTTGAAAACTAGGGAGATAAGTTGGGAATTTACACTCTGGAATTTTAAGAGGCTCTCTAGCTTGTTCCCAAATTTGTCCTTACTTTTAGTTGAGACATTTGATATTTTAGGCACTGCCTTTAGGATTCAGCCATCACTAATCTGGGGCCTACATTTTCAGTTGTTCTTTTCAATGTTGTCATTTATTCACTGAGCAGCTACAATTAGGTTGAATATCTAAAATTGCTATTTTTATAGGCAAAAAAACACAACAAACCAGTGTTCAATCTCAAAAGTATTTATTGAGGACCCACCATGTGAGAAGCAAAGGTTTGATTATGAAGGGAAAGTAATCCAAGAGTAGAATACCAAGCAACAGCTTTTTAAAGATTCATTCTACTGAGTTATATAATTTTTTATTTGTAAACAACATTTTATATGGCACTTTATATGACACAGAAAATGGTTAAATAATATGGAAGTCTATAAAATAAAAACTGAAAGTTCTTCCCTTACCACCTGGAGTAAGTTGTTTTAAAAACTTTTATTTTGTTCCAGTGCTCTTTCTTTTTAAAAAAAGTTCACATGTGAAATGAAATCTGCAGCATTAGTTTTCTACTCGGAATTATATGATAGACACTTTTCATACATACAGAATACTTTTGAAATCAAGAAGAGTCGAGCTTCCCTGGTGGCCCAGTGGTTGAGAGTCCGCCTGCCGATTCAGGAGATGCAGGTTCGTGCCCCGGTCTGGGAAGATCCCACATGCCGCGGAGCGGCTGGGCCCGTGAGCCATGGCCGTTGAGCCTGCGCATCCGGAGCCTGTGCTCCGCAATAGGAGAGGCCACAGCAGTGAGAGGCCCGCATACCGCAAAAAAATAAAAATAAAAGAGTCAATATGTCCACTCAAATATCCTTTTAACAGTCACTTCCCACATTCAATTGTCTTTTATTTTAAAAAAATTATTTATTTATTTTAAAAATTATTTATTTATGACTGTGTTGGGTCCTTGTTGTGGTGTGTGGGCTTCTCATTGAGGTGGCCTCTCCTGTTGCGGAGCACGGGCTCTAGGCGTGTAGGCTTCAGTAGTTGTGGCTTGCCGGCTCTAGCGTGCAGGCTCCATAGTTGTGATGCATGGGCCTAGTTGCTCCATGGCATGTGGGATCTTCCTGGACCAGGGCTCTAACCGGTGTCCCCTGCATTGGCAGTGATTCTTAACCACTACCAGGGAAGTCCCTCAATTGTCTTTTAATCGAGTACTTTTCAAAATTAGTTTTATTGTGGTAATTGCCCAAAAGCATTAAGACTTCTTATAGTCTCAAACCATTTTCATTTAAAACCATCTTTTAAAGAACATAAGGTACACGCAGTAACCACATGATTTTAGCACAGTGGATTGAAAACAAAACAAAAATAGTCATTCAAATGTTTTATCTCTACTATACCAAATGAGAACCAACTTAGAATTTCAAAAAACTGAACTAGGCTTCAAGGGGGTGCAGATTCATCAAGGCTGGCATGAAGTAAAGTTGGTCTCATCTTTTTTTTTTTTTTTCGGTACGCAGGCCTCTCACTGTTGTGGCCTCTCCTGTTGCGGAGCACAGGCTCCGGACACGCAGGCTCAGCGGCCATGGCTCACGGGCCCAGCCGCTCCGCGGCATGTGGGATCTTCCCAGACTGGGGCACGAACCTGCGTCCCCTGCATCGGCAGGCGGACTCTCCACCACTGCGCCACCAGGGAAGCCCTCATCTTTTTTTTTTTTTTTAAACTTCAGTTATAATTGACGTGTTATATTAGTTTCAGTATACAATGTAGTGACTAGATATTTTTATGGTCTCATCTTAGTTTTAGAAAAAAAGATAGTAAACTTGGAATTCCTAAGTTCACACCCTAAATTTTTCTTAAATCTTTGCCATCTTATACTGCTTATTTGCTGATGAGCTCAGGAAACTAAATGAGTAGGTAGCATACAAATGTTAATACAAAACCTCTGAAATAACTCATTGTGTTTAATTTAACATTTCCCGCCCTGGATATGTTGAGGTTAAATATAACATATGAATATAATAGAATCATATTTTTTACAAGTAAAAGTTTTGGTTCCCAGGGCAGACATAAACATATCAGCATTTTAATAGGTTTCCAAAAAAAACATTGACTTCTAGGGGGTTCCACCTCTAGCAAACTAGAGAACACTGTATGGTATAGCAAGAACTCTGCTCTGAAATTGAAAGGCTTACTGTCACCTTTCGAATGAAGAAACACTTCATTGGACTGGGTGATCCTCCAGGTTTCTTTTCAAAAACACTTAGTTCTTACATTTATTTGCAAATCCTTTAGTTCCACTGCTCCCCCGCCACACAGCCCACTCCCCAACAGAAGGAGCAAAATCTGTATCTGTAAACACCAGTTTACTGAGAAATGGGATTGATTCCAATTCTAGTAAGGATTTTTTTGGTATCTTTTTGGCATCCTCTAAACTACAGGTCTGTCCCTATTTTAGGAGAAATAAAATGCACATCTAGGGCTTCCCAGGTGGCACAGTGGTTTAAGAATCTGCCTGCCAATACAGGAGACATGGGTTCAAGCCCTGGTCCGGAAAGACCCCACAGGCAGCAGAGCAGCTAAGCCCGTGTGCCACAACTACTGAGCCCACGTGCCACAACTACTGAGCCAGTGTGCTACAGCTACTGAAGCCTGCGGGCCTAGTGCCTGTGCTCCACAACAAGAGAAGCTACCACAATGAGATGCCCATACACCGCAATGAAGAGTAGCCCCTACTGACCGGAACTAGAGAAAGCCTGTGAGCAGCAATGAAGACCCAATGTAGCCAAAAATAAATAAATGAAATAAATTTTTAAAAATGTACATATACATACACAAAACTATAAAAACCTAGTTTTTAAAGCTTGAATTGCAAAAACATTTACTCCTTTAATCCTTTATATTGTAAAATCTACTAGTGAACCTAAAATATTATGGAATTTAATTTAACTGAAATAGTAACATAGCTATTTTTTTCCCATTTTTAAAAACATTTTTATTGGAGTATAATTGCTTTATAAATGTGTGTTAGTTTTTGCTTTATAACAAAGTGAATCAGCTATACATATACATATATTCCCATATCTCCTCCTTGCGTCTCCCTCTCACCCTCCCTATCCCACCCCTCTAGGTGGTCACAGAGCACCGAGCTGATCTCCCTGTGCTATGTGGCTGCTTCCCACTAGCTATATATTTTACATTTGGTAGTGTATATATGTCCATACCACTCTCTGACTTCGTCCCAGCTTACCCTTTCCCCTCCCTGTGTCCTCAAGTCCATTCTTTACGTCTGTGTCTTTATTCTTGTCCTGCCCTTAGGTTCTTCAGAACCTTTTCTCTTTTTTTAGAATCCATTTATATGTGTTAGCCTACGGTATTTTTTTTTCTTTCTGACTTACTTCACTCTGTATGACAGTCTCTAGGTCCATCCACCTCACTACAAATAACTCAATTTTGTTTCTTTCTATGGCTGAGTAATAGTCCATGGTATATGTGTGCCACATCTTCTTTATGTATTCATCTGTGGATGGACACTTAGGTTGCTACCATGTCCTGGCTATTGTAAATAGTACTGCAATGAACACTGTGGTAAATGACTCTTTTTGAATGATGGTTTTCTCAGGATACATGCCCAGTAGTGGGATTACTGGGTCATATGGTAGTTCTATTTTTAGTTTTTTAAGGAACCTCCATACTGTTCTCCATAGTGGCTGTATCAGTTTACATTCCCACCAACAGTGCAGGAGGGTTCCCTTGTCTCCACACCCTCTCCAGCATTTATTGTTTGTAGATTTTTTGATGATGGCCAATCTGACCAGTGTGAAGTGATACCTCATTGTAGTTTTGATTTGATTTTTCTCTAATGATTAGTGATGTTGAGCATCCTTTCATGTGTTTGTTGGCTATCTGTATATCTTCGTTGGAGAAATGTCTATTTAGTCTTCTGCCCTTTTTTGGATTGGGTTGTTTGTTTCTTTGATATTGAGCTGCATGAACTGCTTGTAAATTTTGGAGATTTATCCTTTGTCAGTTGCTTCATTTGCAAATATTTTCTCCCATTCTGAGGATTGTCTTTTTCTCTTATTTATGGTTTCCTTTGCTGTGCAAAAGCTTTTAAGTTTCATTAGGTCCCTTTTGTTTATTTTTCTTTTTATTTCTATTTCTCTAGGAGGTGGGTCAGAAAGAATCTTGCTGTGATTTATGTCATAGAGTGTTCTGCCTATGTTTTCCTCTAAGAGTTTTATAGTGTCTGGCCTTACATTTAGGTCTTTAATCCATTTTGAGTTATTTTTGTGTATGGTGTTAGGGAGTGTTCTAATTTCATTCTTTTATTTTTATTTTTAAAAATTATTTAAGGGCTTCCCTGGTGGCACAGTGGTTGAGAATCCGCCTGCCGATGCAGGGGACACGGGTTCGTGCCCCGGTCTGGGAAGATCCCACATGCCGCGGAGCGGCTGGGCCCGTGAGCCATGGCCATTGAGCCTGCGCGTCCGGAGCCTGTGCTCCGCAATGGGAGAGGCCACAACAGTGAGAAGCCCGCGTACCACAAAAAAAAAAAAAAAAAAAAAAAAAAAGAAAAAAATTATTTAAAAATATATTTTGTATTTATTTTTATTTCAACATGTAGCTGTCCACTTTTCCCAGCAGCACTTATTGAAGAGGCTGTCTTATCTCCATTGTATATTCTTGCCTCCTTTATCAAAAATAAGGTGACCATATGTGCGTGGGTCTATCTCTGGGGTTTTCATCCTGTTCCATTGATCTATATTTCTGTTTTTGTGCCAGTACCACACTGTCTTAATTACTATAGCTTTGTAGTATAGTCTGAAGTCTGGGCGCCTGATTCCTCCAGCTCCATTTTTCTTTCTCAAGATTGCTTTGGCTATTCGGGGTCTTTTGTGTTTCCGTACAAATTGTGAAATTTGTTGTTCTAGTTTTGTGAAAAATGCCATTGATAGTTTGATAGGGATTGCATTGAATCTGTCTATTGCTTTGCATAGTATAGTCATTTTCACAGTGTTGATTCTTCCAATCCAAGAACATGATATATCTCTCCCTCTGTTTGTATCATCTTTAATTTCTTTCATCAGTGTCTTATAGTTTTCTGTGTACAGGTCTTTTGTCTCTTTAGGTAGGTTTATTCCTAGGTATTTTATTCTTTGGTTGCAGTGGTAAATGGGAGTGTTTCCATAATTTCTCTTTCAGATTTTTCATCATTAGTGTACAGGAATGCAAGCGATTTCTGTGCATTAATTTTGTATTCTGCTACTTTAACAAATTCTTGATTACTTCTAGTAGTTTTCTGGTAGCCTCTTTAGGATTCCCTATGTATAGTATCTTGTCATCTGCAAGCAGTGACAATTTTACTTCTTCTGTTCTGATTTGGATTCCTTTTATTCTTTTTCTTCTCTGATTGCTGTGTCTTAAACTTCCAAAACTATGTTGAATAATAGTGGTGAGAGTGGACAACCTTGTGTTGTTCCTGATCTTAGAGGAAATGGTTTCAGTTTTTCACCATTAAGAACGATGTTGGCTGTGGATTTGTCATATGTGGCCTTTATTATTTTGAGGTAAGTTCCCTCTATGCCCACTTTCTGGAGAGTTTTTATCATAAATGAGTGTTGAATTTTGTTGAAAGCTTTTTCTGCATCCATTGAGATGATCATATGGTTTTTCTCCTTCAATTTGTTGATATGGTGTATCACGTTGATTGATTTGTGTATATTGAAGAATCCTTGCATTCCTGGGATAAACCCCACTTGATAATGGTGTATGATCCTTTTAACGTGCTGTTGGATTCTGTTTGCTAGTATTTTGTTGAGGATTTTTGCATCAATGTTCATCAATGATATTGGCCTGTAGTTTTCTTTCTTTGTGACATCTTTGTCTGGTTTTAGTATCGGGGTGATGGTGGCCTTGTAGAGTGAGTTTGGGAGTGTTCCTCCCTCTGCTATGTTTTGGAAGAGTTTGAGAAGGATTGGTGTTAGCTCTTCTCTAAATGTTTGATAAAATTTGCCTGTGAAACCATCTGGTCCTGGGCTTTTGTTTGCTGGAAGATTTTAAATCACAGTTCCAATTTCAGTGGTTGTGTTTGGTCTGTTTATATTTTCTATTTCTTCCTGGTTCAGTCTTGGAAGGTTTTGCTTTTCTAAGAATGTGTCCATTTCTTCCCGGTTGTCCATTTTATTGGTATATAGTTTTTTGTAGTAATCTCTCATGATCCTTTGTATTTCTGCAGTGTCAGGTGTTACTTCTGCTTTTTCATTTCTGATCCTGTTGATTTTAGTCTTCTCGCTTTTTTTCTTGATGAGTCTGGCTAATGGTTTATCAATTTTGTATATCTTCTCAAAGAACCAGTTTCAGTTTTATTGATCTTTGCTATTGTTTCCTTCATTTCTTTTTCATTTATTTCTGATCTGATATTTATGATTTCTTCTGCTAACTTTGGGGGTTTTTTGTTCTTCTTTCTCTACTTGCTTTAGGTGTAAGGTTAGGTTGTTTATTTGAGATGTTTGTTGTTTCTTGAGGTAGGACTGTATTGCTTTATACTTCCCTCTTAGAACTGCTTTTGCTGCATCCCATAGGTTTTGGGTTGTCATGTTTTCATTGTCATTTGTTTCTAGGTATTTTTTGATTTCCTATTTGATTTCTTCAGTGATCTCTTGGATATTTAGTATTGTATTGTTTAGCCTCCATTTGTTTGTATTTTTTACAGATTTTTTCCTGTAATTGGTATCTAGTCTTACAGCGTTGTGGTCAGAAAAGATACCTGATACAGTTTCAATTTTCTTAAATTTACCAAGGCTTGATTTATGACCCAAGATATGATCTGTCCTGGAGAATGTTCCATGAGCACTTGAGAAGAAGGTGTATTCTGTTGTTTTTGGGTGGAATGTCCTATAAATATCAATTAAGTCCATCTTGTTTATTGTATCATTTAAAGCTTGTGTTTCCCTATTTATTTTCATTTTTGATGATCTGTTCATTGGTGAAAGTGGGGTGTTAAAGTCCCCTAATATGATTGTGCTACTGTCAATTTCCCCTTTTATGGCTGTTAGCATTTGCCTTATGTATTGGGGTGCTCCTATGTTGGGTGCATAAATATTTACAATTGTTATATTGTCTTGTTGGATTGATCCCTTGATCATTATGTAGTGTGCTTCTTTGTCTCTTGTAATAGTCTTTATTTTAAAGTCTCTTTTGTCTGATGTGAGAATTGCTACTCCAGCTTTCTTTTGATTTCCATTTGCATGGAATATCTTTTTCTCTCCCCTCACTTTCAGTCTGTATGTGTCCCTAGGTCTGAAGTGGGTCTCTTGTTGACAGCATATGTACGGTTCTTGTTTTTGTATCCATTCAGCCAGTCTGTGTCTTTTGGTTGGAGCATTTAATCCATTTACATTTAAGGTAATTATTGATATGTATGTTCCTATTACCACTTTCTTAATCGTTTTGGGTTTGTTTTTGTAGGTGTTTTCCTTCTCTTTGTTTCCTGCCTAGAGAAGTTCCTTTCGCATTTGTTGTAAAGGTGGTTTGCTGGTGCTGAATTCTCTTAGCTTCTGCTTGCCTGTAAAGGTTTTAATTTCTCCATGGAATCTGAATGAGATCCTTGCTGAGTAGAGTAATCTTGGTTGTTGGTTTTTCCCTTTCATCACTTTAAATATGTCCTGCCACTCCCCTCTGGTTTGCAGAGTTTCTGCTGAAAGATCAGCTGTTAACCTTATGGGGATTCCCTTGTGTGTTATTTGTTGCTTTTCCCTTGCTGCTTTTAATATTTTTTCTTTGTATTTAATTTTTGATAGTTTGATTAATATGTGTCTTGGCATGTTTCTTCTTGGATTTATCCTGTATGGGACTGTCTGCTCTTCCTGGACTTGATTATTTCATTTCCCATATTAGAGAAGTTTTCAACTATAATCTCTTCAATATTTTCTCAGTCCCTTTCTTTTTCTCTTCTTCTTCTGGGACCCCTATAATTCAAATGTTGGTGCATTTAATGTTGTTCCAGAGGTCTCTGAGACTATCCTCAATTCTTTTCATTCTTTTTTCTTTATTCTGCTCTGTGGTAGTTATTTCCACTATTTTATCTTCCAGGTCACTTATCCGTTCTTCTGCCTCAGTTATTCTGCCATTGATTCCTTCTATAGAAGTTTTAATTTCATTTATTGTGTTGTTCATTATTGTTTGTTTGCTCTTTGGTTCCTCTAGGTCCTTGTTTAGCTCTTCTTGTATTTTCTCCATTCTATTTCTAAGATTTTGGATCATCCTTACTATCATTACTCTGAATTCTTTTTCTGGTAGATTGCCTATTTCCTCTTCATTTGTTTGGTCTGGTGGGTGTTTACCTTGCTCCTTCATCTGCTGTGTGTTTCTCTGTCTTCTCATTTTGCTTAACTTACTGTGTTTTGGCCTCCTTTACGCAGGCCCCAGGTTTGTAGTTCCCGTTGTTTTTGGGTCCTGCCCCCAGTGGCTAAGGTTGGTTCAGTGGGTTGTGTAGGCTTCCTGGTGCAGCGGACTGGTGCCTGTGTTTTGGTGGATGAGGGTGGATCTTCTCTTTCTGGTGGGCAGGACCGTGTCCAGTGGTGTGTTTTGGGGTGTCTCTGACCTTATTATGATTTTAGGCAGCCTCTCTGCTAATGGGTTGGGTTATGTTCCTGTCTTGCTAGTTGTTTGGCATAGGGTATCCAACAGTGTAGTTTGCTGGTCGTTGAGTGGAGCTGGGTCTTAGCGTTGAGAGCGACATCTCTGAGAGAGCTTTTGCTGTTTGATATTATGTGGAGCCGGGAGGTCTCTTGTGGACCAGTGTCCTGAACTTGGCTCTCCCACCTCAGAGGCACAGGCCTGACACCCAGTTGGAGACCCTGTCAGCCACATGACTCAGAAGAAAAGGGAGAAGAAATGAAGGAAAGAAGGAGAAAAATAAAATAAAATAAATTTATTAAAAATTAAGTTATTAAAAATTTAAAAAATTGAAAAGTAATTTTTAAAAAAAGAAACAAAGAAAGAAACAAAGAAAGGAGAGCAACCAAACTAAAAAACAAATCCACCAATGATAACAAATGCTAAATAAGTATACTAAAAAAATAAAAATAAAAAAATAAACAGACAGACAGAACCCTAGGACAAATGGTAAAAGTAAAGTTATTCAGACAAAATCACACAAAGTCCACTGTCTCAATTTTGGGATGATTCGTTGTCTAATCAGGTATTCCTGAGTTGCAGAGTACATAAGGTTGATTGTGGAAATATAATCCGCTTCTCCTGAGGCTGCTGGGAGAGATATCACTTTCTCTTCTCTCTTCTCACAGCCCCTGGCGTTCAGCTTTGGACTTGGACCCGCCTCTGCATGTAGGTCACCTGAGGGTGTCTGTTATTGGCTCAGACATGACGGGGTTAAAGGAGCAGCTGATTAGGGGTCTCTGGCTCACTCAGGCCGCGGGGAGGGAAGGGTACGGAATGCGAGGTGAACCTGAGGCGGTAGAGGCTGCTGTGACATTGCACCAGCCTGAGGCGTGCCGTGTGTTCTCCGGGGGAAGTCGTCCCTGGATCACGGGAGCCTGGCAGTGGTGGGCTGCACAGGCTCCCGGGAGGGGAGGTGTGGAGAGTGACCTGTGCTTGTATACAGGCTTCTTGGTGGTGGCAGCAGCAGCTTTAGCGTCCCATGCCCGTCTCTGGTGTCTGCACTGATATCTGCAGTTCGTGCCTGTCTCTGGTGTCCGCGCTGATAGCCATGGCTCGTGCCCATCTCTGGAACTGGTTTAGGTTGTGCTCTAAATCCCCTCTCCTCACGCACCCTGAAACAGTGGTCTTTTACCTCATCGGCAGGTCGAGACTTTTTCCCGGACTTCCTCCTGGCTAGCTGTGGCACACTAGCCCCCTTCAGGCTGTGTTCATGCAGCCAACCCCAGTCCTTCCCCTGGGATCTGACCCCCGAAGCCTGAGCCTCAGCTCCCAGCCCCCGCCCGCCGCGGCGGGTGAGCAGACAAGCCTCTCGGGCTGGTGAGTGCTGGTTAGCACCGATCCTCTGTGCGGGAATCTCTCTGCTTTGCCCTCTGCACCCCTGTTGCTGTGCTCTTCTCTATGGCTCCAAAGCTTCCCTCCCACTACCCCTGTCTCCGCCCAGGAAGGGGCTTCCTAGTGTGTGGAAACCTTTCCTCCTTCACAGCTCCCTCTCAGAGGTGCAAGTCTCATCCCTCATGTTTTGTCTCTGTTTTTTCTTTTTTCTTTTGCCCTACCCAGGTACATGGGGAGTTTCTTGCCTTTTGGGAGGTCTGAGGTCTTCTGCCAGCGTTCAGTAGGTGTTCTGTAGGAGTTGTTCCACATGTAGATGTATTTTTGATGTATTTGTGGGGAGGAAGGTGAACTCCACGTTTTACTCCTCCACCATCTTGAAGGTCTCCAACATCGCTGTTTTAATGTAGCTGTGCATTTGTACCAGATTTGGACCAAATAGTTCATCTTTACCAAAAAAATTACAAATTGTAAGTACTATCTGCCTGTAGACATGCAGGGTTCATTTTCTTATAGCATGGAATATGAACATGAAAATCTTAGGAAAATACAAGGTTTTATCCTTTCCCCATCTTCACATTGTATGTTGAAAACTGAAGTATGAACCATTCAGGATAGATCGATATGTGTGGGAATCTTACTTTTTTGTCTGTTGAAAATGATCAATAAAAAGCTTTATATAAATTTACCTAAGACAAAAGAATATATATTTTTTAGATGCATGAAATGTACTCTCTCTCAGTTTCTTTAGCTGTATAATATTAGGAGCTGACTATACCCTATCTTGTTTTTCTTTTTCTTTTTTTTTTTGGTGGTTGAGAAAAGGAGAGGTCAGCAAATGTTTACCCTGAGCACTGCTGAAGGGATCAAGTGTTGTCATGTTCTGCATGGATAGACATCTAAGTGGAATACTCAGGGTGCTCAACCTGAATTACTGTTAAGTCATTTTATGCTGATGAGTGATTTTTTATACAGTGGGGCCTCAGACTACATTCTGTCTCCATTTCTACCTCTGGAAAATATTTAGATGATTATCTGAAAAAAAAGCTTCTATTTGTAGATCTGGGGAAATTAAACCAGGACTGGATGATCAGACCTTTTCTTTATAAAAGGCAGTAGGGACATTTATTTGTTATTATCGTATATTATTTGTTTGCACAGAAAGAATACATGTATTCATTGCAGAAAAATCCCAAACCACAAATAAACAACAATAACAAATTGCTAGTGGCATCTGGAGAGATTACCATAATAACATTTTGGAATCTAATCTTCCAGTCTTCTGAGTATAAATGAATCCATGTAGCAGAATGCTTAGAACATCAGCTAGTGAATAACCACTCCTCCCTTCCTAGGTGGAGGGTTTATTAGCTTTATGTTTAAAGAACCAAAAAGAGAAGTTGCCAGGTCTCAGCTACCAGTGGACAATCTCTGAATCCATCTGTTATGCTTGGAGGATCAGTTTAGTTTTGACCTCTAAATTTAATGTCTGAGAAGAAGGGTAAGTAAGATCAATTCTTTTCTTGGTGAGTCTAAAAAGAAGAGTGACTGAGCTCTAAAGTGGAAATAAGGGGACAGGAAAAGGTTGGATGCTTAAGGAAGTCAGAAGAGCTCTGGTCTGGTCATCAATAAGACTGAATTTAGATCCTACCCACTATTTGACCTCTGGTCTATTGCCAGCCTCCCTGGGCACCATTTCCCATGAAGGGTTTGTCGATAAGGGAAAGTGGAAGGTTGGAGAGAGATGGCAGAAATGTCTAAGACATAGCTCCTAATTAGTTGGGAAAATTGGCCTGAGAAAGAACTATATTTCTAAATTAGGTTGTGGTGGTGGTGAGGAGATAAGGAGGGAGAGGACTTTAACAGAGGACTCAGCTAAAGGTCTGATCTCATTTAATATCTTCATTCAAGATCTAGACCTGTGCTGCCCAATGTGGAGGCTTCTAGCCACGTGTGGCTACTGAGCACACAAAATGTGACTAGTCTGAATTGAAATGTGCTGTAAGTGTAAAATACACACTGGATTTTGAAAACTTAGTACAAAGAAATGTAAAACATCCCCTTAACAATTTTAAACTATTGATTCAATGTTGAAGTGATAGTATTTTAGATATATTGGGTTAAATAGAATATATTATGTAAGTTTATTTTACCTTTTCCTTTTTAATTTTTTTAATGTGGTAATTAGAAAATTTTAAATTAATAAATGGTGTGCATTCTGTTTCTATTGGACGGTGCTGATCTAGGACACAATGTCAGTGAATCACACTTTTAGAAAAAGTGCAGTCATTAACTTATATACAGATGTGGAAGATGTTACAATTTTAAGAATCACCTAATAGAATGAGTATCATCAGAAACTCAGATATTTTGTAGACAAGAGAAAAGCAGGAAAATGGGAATGACTAAAACACTTGAAGGCAAATAATGATAACAGGTTTACAAGTACATGAATACAAATTTCCTCATGACAAAAAGCAGTTCAGAGCTAGTCTCACTTCAGGGAAACATGCTGGAATCACATCCCATTTGCAGTGGTTGATTATTTTAACTGCAGCTTTCTGCAGACTACCTGTAATAGCTTTAGGCAAGAAGGTAGGGATGGGAGAGGAGGAAGGATCGAGGAATGGCTTATGAAGCATATTTATAGACTTTATAGATTGGGCTCACTGCAGAAATGAGTTAATACCTGTCAATAAATGACTACCACTGCTCTGATAAGCTGAAGGTATTTGCTAAATAGCAGCTCATCTTCCTGGAAAATTTCCTTTACTTCATACAGATGAATCAATTTACTTCCAGAAAGTAGTACACTTACTGTAGACTCAGTTTAGTCCTAGTGATTAAATTCAGTCAGCTAATTAGGGTCAGATTTCACAGTAATAGGAGGGAGATAAAACTCTGAAAGGATTTTGAAAATGTCTTAAACACCATACCCAATGGCTTTTCACAGTCTTCATCCTTCTAAACTCCAGAGCACCACTTGACAGGAATAACCTTCCCTTTATTATTGTCTTCTCCATCACCTTTTGTGATGTGATGTCCAAAGCCCTCATCTTACTGCTCTAACCCGTCTTGTCAGGGAGGCAGTGTAGCATCAATTGAAGAGCCAAGGTTTGTGGGTTGTAATGAAAATTTGGGGTGATAGTTTATGTAAAGTACATAGTAGGTTCTCAATAGATTATAGGTATTAGTGTTTATTAAATTACTTTTTACTGAATATTTTCTTTCACCTAATCCATAAGTTTATGTTCTCTCCTCTTCATACACTGTGGAATTCTATTTACTCCTTTACTTTCAAACATCACCTCTGTGGTGATAGGAGGCTGCAAATGCCATATCTGAATCCTTCTTTGACTGCACAGTGTAAACATCGTCAAGGTTTTCTTGGCCTGGGTATCTGGATAACACGTAAATGCTTCTTTCCCCTAAAACTTCCTGCCTCTAAGAGCCCTCATGTCTACACACCTCTCCACTTTTGCCAGATCAGCATCATAGATGCATGTTTGGGTCTTCCGACTGCCTGTCTTTCCAGGTTTGCACACTCCAGAGCTCTGTGAATATGTGCAAGACACAAATCCCAGCTCAAGCTTAGTTTGGGTTCATGTGGGAGTTCCAGGAGACCAACGAAGTTTGATGATGGTGTCAAGATGACTATTTGTTTATTTTTTAACCACTTTATTGAGGTATAATTACACATTTTAAAAAGTCATACATATTTAATGTATACAACTTTCCGTGATTGGCAAGATAGAGAGATTGTGTTGACAAGCTTTAGCTGTGGGACATTGCACAGGTCATGTCACCTCCCTGTCTCAGTTCCTTCATTTATTTGTAGGCACAGAGGGAACTTTCCTCAACATAATAAAGGCCATATATGACAAACCCACAGCCAACATCGTTCTCAATGGTGAAAAAAATGAAACCATTTCCACTAAGATCAGGAACAAGACAAGACTGCCCACTCTCACCACTCTTTTTTTTTTTTTTTTTCCGGTACGCGGGCCTCTCACTGTTGTGGCCTCTCCCGTTGCTGAGCACAGGCTCCGGACGCGCAGGCTCAGCGGCCATGGCTCACGGGCCCAGCCGCTCCGCGGCATGTGGGATCCTCCCGGACCGGGGCACGAACCCGTGTCCCCTGCATCGGCAGGCGGACTCCCAATCACTGCGCCACCAGGGAAGCCCTCTCACCACTCTTATTCAACATAGTTTTGGAAGTTCTAGCCACAGAAATCAGAGAAAAAGAAGAAATAAAAGGAATCCAAATAGGAAAAGAAGAAGTAAAGCTGTCACTGTTTGCAGATGACATGATACTATACATAGAGAATCCTAAGGATGCTACCAGAAAACTACTAGAGCTAATCAATGAATTTGGTAAAGTAGCAGGATACAAAATTAATGCACAGAAATCTCTGGCATTCTTATACACTAATGATGAAAAATCTGAGAGTGAAATTAAGAAAACACTCCCATTTACCATTGCAACAAAAAGAATCAAATATCTACGAATAAACTTACCTAAGGAGACAAAAGACTTATATGCAGAAAACTATAAGACACTGATGAAAGAAATGAAAAATGATACAAATATGTGGAGAAATATGCCATGTTCTTGGACTGGAAGAATCAACATTGTAAAAGTGACTCTACTACCCAAAGCAATCTACAGATTCAATGCAATCTCTATCAAATTACCACTGGCATTTTTTACAGAACTAGAACAAAAAATTTCACAATTTGTATGGAAACACAAAAGACCCCGAATAGCCAAAGCAATCTTGAGAATGAAAAATGGAGCTGGAGGAATCAGGCTCCCAGACTTTAGACTATACTACAAGGCTACAGTAATCAAGACAGTGTGGTACTGGCACAAAAACAGAAATAT
This sequence comes from Kogia breviceps, assembly GCF_026419965.1. NCBI lineage: Eukaryota > Metazoa > Chordata > Mammalia > Artiodactyla > Physeteridae > Kogia > Kogia breviceps. Next base: position 75,873,658 of record NC_081317.1, read on the forward strand.
AGATCAATGGAACAGGATAGAAAGCCCAGAGATAAACCCACACACATATGGTCACCTTATCTTTGATAAAGGAGGGAAGGATATACAGTGGAGAAAAGACAGCCTCTTCAATAAGTGGTGCTGGGAAAACTGGACAGCTACCTGTAAAAGTATGAAATTAGAACACTCCCTAACACCACACACAAAAATAAACTCAAAATGGGTTAAAGACCTAAATGTAAGGCCAGACACTATCAAACTCTTAGAGGAAAACATAGGCAGAACACTCTATGATATAAATCACAGCAAGATCCTTTTGGACCCATCTCCTAGAGAAAGGGAAATAAAAACAAAAATAAACAAATGGGACCTAATGAAACTTAAAAGCTTTTGCACAGCAAAGGATACCATAAACAAGACCAAAAGACAACCCTCAGAATGGGAGAAAATAGTTGCAAATGAAGCAACTGACAAAGGATTAATATCCAAAATTTACAAGAAGCTCATGCAGCTCAATAACAAAAAAACAAACAACCCAATCCAAAAATGGGCAGAAGACCTAAATAAACATTTCTCCAAAGAAGATATACAGATTGCCAACAAACACATGAAAGAATGCTCAACATCATTAATCATTAGAGAAATGCAAATCAAAACTACAATGAGATATCATCTCACACCGGTCAGATTGGCCATCATCAAAAACTCTAGAAACAATAAATGCTGGAGAGGGTGTGGAGAAAAGGGACCACTCTTGCACTGCTGGTGGGAATGTAAATTGATACAGCCACTATGGAGAACAGTATGGAGGTTCCTTAAAAAGCTACAAATAGAACTACCATACGACCCAGCAATCCCACTACTAGGCATATACCCTGAGAAAACCATAATTCAAAAAGACTCATGTACCAAAATGTTCATTGCAGCTCTATTTATGATAGCCAGGACATGGAAGTAACCTAAGTGTCCATCAACAGATGAATGGATAAAGAAGATGTGGCACATATATACAATGGAATATTACTCAGCCAAAAAAAGAAATGAAACTGAGTTATTTGTAATGAGGTGGATAGACCTGGAGTCTGTCATACAAAGTTGAAGTAAGTCAGAAGGAGAAAAACAAATACCGTACGCTAACACATATATATGGAATCTAAGAAAAAAATGTCATGAAGAGATTAGTGGTAGGATGGGAATAAAACACAGACCTACTAGAGCATGGACTTGAGGACATGGGGAGGGGGAAGGGTAAGATGTGACGAAGTGAGAGAGTGGCAGGGACATATATACACTACCAAATGTAAATTAGATAGCTAGTGGGAAGCTGCCGCATAGCACAGGGAGATCACCTCTGTGCTTTGTGACCACCTAGAGGGGTGGGATAGGGAGGATGGGAGGGAGGGAGACGCAAGAGGGAAGAGATATGGGAACATATGCATATGTATAACTGATTCACTTTGTTGTAAAGGAGAAATTAACACACTATTGTAAAACAGTTATACTCCAATAAAGATGTTAAAAAAAAATTTTGGTTAGTATCCTAATGTATGTGATGTTATGTAAATGAGATCAAACTATAAATGCTGTTTTATAAACTGCTTTTTAAAAATCTCTATTTTTTCAACAAGGACTGTTGATTTAGAAAAATCTTTTGTAATGGCCACATTCTACTATATGGCTGTACTATAATATATATTCCTTTCCCAATGGACATTTAAGCTATTTCTAATTTATTACTATTATAGATGATAAATGTCAAGTCACACCTAAGCTTACAAACATATTCAGAACCACTCAGAGTGTTTTCTTAGATAATTAAGAGGCAGTCAGTGAATACACTTTGATAATCAGATTGTCACAGCAATGCCCAGTTCCTGATTTACAAAAGATTAGTGCGTTGTGACCATTATTTTCCTGAAGAGTGGAAACTTGTACTTCATCACTATATCTAAAAATTAATTTCATACTATTAGAGATGAGAAGGTAAAGTATCCTTTCCTCAGCTGAGACTATTAACAGTTATTTCTAATTAAACCATCCCTGATGCACATGTACTGCCTTCTCATCGCATTTGAATATGAAGTTTCATTGTCATTCATGTTAGAAGCTCTTTGTAAATTTATTTATTTATTTTTGGCTGCGTTGGGTCTTCGTTGCTGCACGCGGGCTGCGTGTGGGCTTTCTGTAGTTGCAGTGAGCAGGGGCTGCTCTTCGTTGTGGTGTGCGGGCTTCTCATTGCATTGGCTTCTCTTTGTTGAGGAGCGTGGCCTCTAGGCACGTGGGCTTCAGTAATTGTGGCACACGAGCTTAGTTGCTCCGCGGCATGTGGGATCTTCCTGGACCAGGTCTCGAACCCATGTCTCCTGCATTGGCAGGCAGATTCTTAACCACTGCCCCACCAGAGAAGTCCATTTACTGTTACTCTTGAACAAGATTAAATTCTGATTATGAGAGAGAGAGAGGGAGAGATGTTCTTATAGGCACATATCCTCTATCCCTGATTTTATCTCACTCATTGTTAATAATGATAATTTCAGGCTTCCCTCAACTTTAACATGGATAGTTCTCCAGAGAAACAGGAACAGCAAACTACTCTTATCTGTCTAGCTGGCTTATGCGATTGTGGGGGCTAGCAAGAGTGAAAGTTGCAGGGCTTGTCAGTAGACTAGAAATTCTAGCAAGAGCCAGTGTTGTAGTCTTGAATCTGAACGCAGTGTGGTGTTAGAATTCAAGCTTCCATGGGGCACCTCAGTCTTTGCTCTTAAGGCCTTCAGCTAATTGGATGACGCTCCCCCACATTATGGAGAGAAATCCACTTTACTCAAAGTCTACTGATTTCGATATTAATCACATCTAAAAAATACCTTTACAAGCAACATCTAGACTGGTGTTTGATCAAACAACCATAGCTTAGCCAAGTTAACAGATAAAATTGGCCATCACACCTCTATAGATGTATAAATGCAAATATTTATAGACAGGTATAGATATAGATATGTATATAAATAAAAGTATGTATGATATGTAATGCCTTTCTCCTTGCTTAATTCTGCCAATTTCACTTTTAAATTTAAAGACAATATGACTTGGAAATCACAGAAATTTAAGGAATTATTGGGATACTGAATTTGACTCCTTATGCTTGCTTCCAATTTGAGTTTATCTGGCTTGTCCAGTTTCTTTGAATTTATGATTGATATAATAGTGTGGTAGGTACAATAGTGGCCCCCAAAGATATCCACATCCTAATCCTGAAACCTATGAATATGTTACCTTACACGAAAAGGGGGAATTAAGGTTGCCTATCAACTGACCTTAAAATAAGGAGATTATCTGGGATTATCCAAGTGTGTCTCCTATAATCATAGGGTCCTTAAATGTGGGAGAGACAGAAGAGGAGGTTAGAGTGATAAGATGTACTATGAATGGACTCGCATACTTCAAAAATTCATATGTTGAAGTCCTAACCCCCAATGTGATGACATTTGGTGATAGGGCCTTTGGAAAGTAATTAGGTTTAGATGAGGTCATGAGGGTAGGGCCCCTCCTGATGGAATTAGTGCCCTTATCTCTTATTAGAGATACCAAAGAGCTTGCTCTCTCTACCATGTGAGAACACAGTGAGAAGGTGGCCATCTGCAAGTCAAGAAAAGAGCTTTCATCCATCCATGCTGGCACCCTGATCTTGGAATTTCTATTCTCCAGAACTATGGGAAAATAAATGTGTGTTGTTTAAGCCACCCAGCCTATAGTATTTTGTTGTAGCAACCCGAGCTAACTAGATGTGAGAAGGACTTGGCCCAATGTTGCTGGCTTTGAAGCCAAAGAAGGGGACTATGAGCCAAGGAAATCAGGTGGCCTCTAGAAAATGGAAAAGGCAAGGAAACAAATTCTCTCCATATCCTTCAGAAAGGAACAGCCCTGATGACACCTTGACTTTAGCCCTGTGAGGCCCATTTCAGACTTCTGATCTAGAGATTTGTAAACTACTACATTTGTGTTGTTTTAAGCCATGAAGTCTGTAGTTATTCAATGAGATAGGGCACATTCAGAGTGATATGGCCATAAACTTTGTAGTAATTTCATACAGCATTAATAGAAAACTAATATAGATACTAAGAATCAGATGGGCAGGGCTGAGCACTTAATATTTCAACAAATTTAAATATGTCAAAGTTTAGGCTACAGTTATTAAAACTAGAAATAAAGATGCTTTAAAAATTTTGCTAGCACATGTACAAAGCATCAAAGACTCTAGTGATTTTGTTCTGTTGTTTGTATAGATTCAGAGCATGTATTTCAAATATTATTAAGAGAATCTCATTGGTACTTATATTTTAGTATTATTGAATAATTTGTAAGGATGAAATCAAGATTTTATTTGCAGCTAATTTCTACACTCAATCAGAACAGTAAATTGACTGCTGTGATCTTGATATAATTAACTTTTAAAAAGTCCTATCTTAGCCATAGCTCCTAAAAACAGAAAGAAAATAATTGTATAAATTCAGTATTTGATAAATTGTAATAGCCATGCTTACTTTACGCTAAGGACATATATATTTTTAAGACATATTATTTTATTTAGTTTTTCTAATTACTTTGTGAAATAGGGGTTCTGTCCACTTTACAGGTAAAGGAAGTGAGGCACAGTATCCAAATGGTGAAGGTGGCTCTCTGAACCTAGGCAGTCTGAATCCTGACACTGTGTTTTAAGCCATTTTACACACTGCTACATATACTATAATGAAATTATGTTCTTATTTGTAGAGTTAACATCCAGTAAAGTAAAAAGATAAAGAGAATTTTAAAAGAGGTAGTAGGCGGTCCTCAGCAAGATTCTAAAATTATCTATCTACATGTCTATCTGTTGATCAATCTTTTTTGGTCTGAGTTGGAGAAGAAGATTCTTCAATCAAACAGGCTGGGATTAGAAAGCATAAAGGAAGTGAACAATCCTTCTATAATCTCTCTTGCCCTTTCCCAGAGGAACCTTAAGAAAAAGGGATTTATTCACTGGTTTAGCATATGCTTTTATCACCTATCTCCCCTCTTCCTGCCATCCAGGATGAAGAAAGCAGTTTTTGGAGTTTGGTTACTGACCAATGGACCTTTGTATTACCCTGAAAGAAGCAGTGCCAGTGTAATGGCAAGTTCACTAAAACGGGAGCCAGAAGATTTGGGGCATAAGATTTAACCTCTTCACTCTCAGTTTTCTCCCTTAGAAAATGGGCATACTTACACCTACTTTTATGGATTTTTTTTTGAGGATTAAATAACATATATATTTAAAGCATTTGGCACAGAGTAGATACTCGGTATTGTTAGGAAAATTGTTTCTTTTCCTTTTTCTCTCCCTCCTTCACAATCTTTTAACTATTCCCTTGCATTCTGGACCCAACGCTGCCACTTCCTAATTTTGTGGCCTAGGGCAAATTTCTTAATCTCTGTGACCTCTTAATTTCTTTTATCTTTAAAATGAGGAACAAAAATACTGGTTTTGGCTGTCTAGAGCAGTTTTTTTCCCCTTTCCTTTTTTGTTCTCCTTTCTCCCTCTCTTTCTCTCCCTTCCCTCCTTCCCTCCTTCCTTTATCCCTTCCTTCCTCCCTCCCTCCCTCCCTTCTTTCTTTCTTTCTTTCTTTCTTTCTTTCTTTCTTTCTTTCTTTCTTTCTTTCTTTCTTTCTTTCTTTCTTTCTCTCTCTTTCTCTCTCCCTCCTTCCCTCCCTCCCTCTCTCTTTCTTTCTTTCTTTCCTTCTTTCCTTCCTTCCTTCCTTCCTTCCTTCCTCCCACAGAGGCATATGAGATTCCTAAATTTAAATTTCTTCTTGACTTGACCCTGATCAAACCCCACCAATGGCTTCTCATTTCCCTTACATGAAGTCTAAAGTTCTTAACAAAGCCTTCACATAAGTCTTGCCTATGTCTTCAGTCACCTCTGAAACCTCTCTTTCTCTATCATGTTGGTCTTCTTTCAGTATTTCATGTATACTACTAAGGTCCTTTCCATGCCAAATCTTTACTTATGCTAACAACCTCTCTTTCTTTTCCTTCCTCTCCTGTTTGACAACTTCTCAGCCTTTAAATCTCACCTTAAAAATCACTTCTTCTAGGAAGAATTCTGTCTTCCCTACCATCCTCCATTCAACTAGATCAGTTGCCATGTCATCTATACTCAACTACTGTTCATTACTTTGTCTTTCATGGCATTTGTTTCAATTTCAATTAAATTCTCATGTGTGTAATTATTTATTTGATGTTTATTCCCTTGAAAGGTTATAAGTCTTGTTCACCACTGCATCCCTAGTCCCAGGTAAAAGCTTGAACATATGATTTGCTCTGTACATATGTATTGAATAAATAAAGGTTTTTTACAGAAGACCTGGAGAGGTTAGGTATTACATCTGAGCTCAAACAGATGACCAGTGGCAAAGCCAGTCACTGAACCTAAATCTACCTGATGCCAAGGCTCCTGCTTAAATATCTTCCTTTTAGTTTATGAGAATAATTGATATATTTGAAAAGTTTAATAAAATCATAATTGAGACAAGTACCATTTTAAAGTATTATCAAAAAGTGAATCTTTTCTACCTCATCTGAAACTGCTCCAACAAAGAGAATATTAAAAAAAAAAAAATTGGAAGGATAGCAATATGATTATGGTTCTTGAACCATTATCAGAAGAATATGGACAAAGGAATACAGGAGAAAAAGCCATCTCCTAAAATTAGAATTGAGGGGCTCCATAATTGTTCTTCCTATTGTGAGAGGTATATGAATAGGAACTTCAAAGAATTCCTAGATTATTAGGTCAATTGTAGTCAGCCATGGCTTCAAAGGCTTTCTCTTTCTAAATACACTGTACAATCACTAACTTGTATGGAGTATGCATAGTAATCATCCTGGGAAGTCAGTAGTGCCTCTCTCAACTTCTGATCCACCTTCTAAGTTTCAGTTCTTACCTCGTCAATTGTGATTGTGATCAAGGGTGAGTATTTTAGTTTGCTAGGACTGCCATAACAAAGTACCACAGACTGGGATGGGGGGTGGGGTGGTGGTGGTGGGATGAACTGGGAGATTGGGATTGACATATATGCACTAATATGTATAAAATAGATAACTAATAAGGACCTGCTGTATAAAAAAGAAATAAAATTCAAAAACAATAAAAACAACAACAAAGTACCACAGACTGGATGGCTTACACAAAATAAATTATTTGTTTCACAGTCCTAGAGGCTAGAAGTCTGAGATCCAGCTGTCAGCAGGATTGCTTTCTTCTGAGACCTCTTTCCTTGGCTTGTAGTTGGCCATCTTCTCCCTGTATCTTCACATGGTCTTCCCTCTGTGTGTGTGTGTGTGTATATGTGTATGTATGCATGTGTGTGTCCTAATCTCGTCTTCTTACAAAGATACAATCATTTTGGATTAGAGCCCACTTATATGATCTCATTTTACCTTAATTACTTTTTGCACTATAATTAAGTAATTTAATATCTCCCCAAATAGTAACAGTCTGAGGTACTGGGGATTAGGACTTCAACATATAAATTTTGGGGCTACACAATTTAGCTCATAGTATTGATGTTCAAAATACTTAAGAACCTGTTGGGCAAGGTACTGCAGCAGCCCTCTGCTATTCTTTAGTTTAGAGGTAGGGGGACCAGGTCCCTGGAGCAGTGGAAGGACACCTGGAGGACTAGTAGTAGTGGCAATTTGTCAGCTGGTAGAAAAGTATTTCAACATTTTGAAAACAAATATGGCCATTCTGGGACACAGCCGCTGAATGTCTATTAAACCTCCCATTCTGAGTGCATTAAGCCTGGTCTTACTTTCTTGGAATTATTGCCAAGGTTGAACTCAATCAGTTAGGATAGGTAAGGGATTCCCAGCTGTGTTTTACACTCAGAGTAGGAGCAGGCAGAGTGTGGAGACTCTCTTTCCTCGATTTACTAAAGTCTTAATTGTTTTCTTCAGGACAGTGGGGTGGTAGGTGGAGTGAGGGCTGGGAGAAATGGTGATTGAGAAGTTATAAGCAGGAGAGTGATCTCAAAATAGCTCGCAGAAGACTGGGATATGTGGACAGGGTCAGAAAGGCAGGAAACTGGAACACCAGTTAGGATTCTCTTACAGGGACCCAGGCATGAGTGGATAAAGGTCTTAATTAAGTAGGGTGCAGTAAAAATGGAAAGAAAAAAATGGGTTGGAGAAAAGGAGGTTGTGGACTCTCTTTAAGATGCTTGTTCAAATGCCCACTGCCAGCTATCCTGGCAGAGGAAAGATCTTCCCACTGCTGGCTCCCAGGTAGTCCCAGCAGCCAGAACCTCAGATGCTGTAGTTTTCCTTTTCTCAGTGAATGAGGAGAGCCTGAAGTCAGTGCTTGTTTAGCCTTTCCAATACCCCCCACCAAAAGGGGAGGATGTCGAATAGAAGGTCTGGAAAGTGATAGAAAAATGAAAGAGAATTGTTTCTTATATTAGTTGCTTTTAAATCTGAAGATTTTGAATGTGTTCAAGGAGGTGGTGTTTTGTGGGGTAGGGGGAGGTGGTGGAAGTTCTGAGCTAGGCAGGGGCTTGTGTCAATATTTGTATGCTGATATAAGGTATGCATGGATGAACATCAAAAAATATAGTTGTCTAGTGGAATACACATCAAAATGAAATAATTTAAAGACAAATGTAAAGCAAACAATAGTGTAATGGTATGTAGATATGCCAAAATCTTGAAGGTGATATGCAAATTACTATAGTTTGAGAAATGCTAATGTGGAGAAATGATCATCAAGTAAATCTGGCTAGGACTTAGAGTCAGGAAACCTGGATTCAAATCCTGACTGTGATACTTACCAGTTTTAAAACTTCTAATTCCTTGGTAGTAAGATGGGAAAACCATCACCAACCCAGCTTATCTCCTAGTCTTGTCATGAGGTTCATTGAGTCTCATTCATTTATTCATTCAACAAACGTTTATCAAATGTTGGTAAAGATTACACTGTATAATTAAAATACATTATTACTGTTGGGAGAAATAGGCTTTTGAAATTTTTGCATGATGACCTCGTGTTTAAATTTAAACTCAAGGGCAGCCCTCACTCATTTCAAAAGATCACTAGAGTAGATTTAAATTAAAATAAGATATTTCTTTTCTTCACCAAATATGAAAATAAAATGAGTGTTAGTAGGTGAGAGCATTAAAATCAGGAACAGAAGGTACCATTTTTCATTTAGCAACTTGAACACATAGAAAATTCACCTTTAACCTGATCTTATTATTTAGATAGTGCTGGGAATACCTGTGGCACCTTGCAAAGTGAAAGTAGAAATGACAAGGTCCTTTCCCCAAGGAGCTCAGACCTAAACATTGTTGAACAAGTCGACACAGTATAGCAGTGGAGTGCATAATTGACTGATATGATGGGAGAGGTCAGGCTAGGGCTGTGGGCTGATGATGTAGGAAATGAACCATTCAAAGCTGGGGTGAGTTGGGGCTGGGAAGACAGAAGGAAGAGTGTGCTCCAGATATCTCAGTGGGATGAAATAGAAAATGTGGGGCAAAAGGGCTCACAGAGAGATGAGTCAAGTGTGCCCACATTCAAAGAAGCAGCTCAAAAAGAATCTACTGGATATAATTTCCTTTATTCCTTGTTATTTGCAAATAGTCCTTAGACGTTTCTTTTTCCAGCCTGCTCCAGTGAACACACTTTTCTCCATGTCTGTTTTAAAGACTAAGGGTGAGACTGGGCAGCTGGATATATATTTCCAGGGAGATTTGGTCAATCCAATAGAAGAGACCATATTGAAGGGGGGAGAGTCACAGTATACGCTGGGGTTGGCAATGAGTCAGTGAGTACTATGAAAAAGGCAAAGGTATCCAAATCCCATGATTGTTCATGACATTGACCATGCAACCTTGCATGCTAGTGGGGCTACCAGAGTGGGCCCTTTGCCTTTTGTCTGTCTATACCAATTCCACCACTGTGTGTTTACCCTGCATAGCCAGAGTTGGTAGTTATATCATCATGGTGTCCTTTCCAATATGACTTTGTCTCCTCTAATTTTCTCCTACTTTGAGTCATAATAATCATTGTAGCAACTAATATTTGTTGAGCACTTAGTCTTTGCCAGGCACTGTTTGAAGCACTTCACGTGTAATACCTCATTTATTCCTCATAACAAGTAGTAGAAAACTCTGTTTTACAGGTGAGGAAGTGGAGACTCAAAAATATTAAGTGATTCACTCAAGGTCACTCAGCTAATAAGTGGTAAGGGTGGTATTTGAACCCAATTTTTCTTGCCCTGGCTCTCTTTCTTAACCACCTCACTATTATTGCCTTCCAGGAGGCCTTATTGAAGCTAGGACGGGATGAAAGGGTGGGAATCGGAATCACAGAGTCAAGATCATCTCATAGCATCATCGTCTCTTATCCCCGCCTCTCCAGAAAGAATCCCCTGAATGTCATCCCTGATAAGTTGTCACTTTGCTTCTCCTCAGACGCTCCTGGTGACCTGGAACTTGGTGCCACATGAGGCAGCCTAGTCCATTTTTAGATGGCTCTAATTGTTACCCAGTTATTCCATATTTTGAGCATAAATAATTTCTTTCCCTAACTTCACCTACTTGTCCTAGTTCTGTTTTCTGGAGCTCTACCAAACACAACTTTTCTTTCTTCTGGTGGACATACCTTTAAATATCTGAAGAACTGAAGGATTTTGGAACAGTCTCTTACTATACCCCAGCCTCCTTTTTCTACTTGCAGCAGAAATGCAAGATTTTATTTTCTAAATGTAATAGGCTTTGTGTTCGTTTATGTGAGAGCTCATTTGTCCCTGTTAACCCAGAAGGATATGATTATACTTTGTTTTAGGGTTTATTCGTTTGGGACAGTCAACACACCTCTGCGTAGTCTTAATATTTTATCATTCAGTTTCATTCATTCAGTACACTGGCTTTGTGCTTGGCCCAGGCTAGGCCCTGGTGTTCAATTGTATGGACAATTATATTATAAACATTGCTGTCATACAAATATTAATGCTAGGTCTTGACTAACTGATTATCTCTTTAAGATAAATTGTTAGTTGTGAAATTACTGATCAAAGAGTATACACATTTAAAATATTGATATACATTTCCAGTCTGCCTTCTGGAAAAGTTGCATCAATTTATATTCCCACTAACATTAATGGTTTATTAAATTGCTTGTTTCTCTACACATTTGCTAAAACTGGATCCTAACAATTCTTTTATAGTTGCTAGTCTAATGAAAAGGCATATTTTATTCTCTTTATTTACTCTTCCCTGATTCTTAGTGAAGTTGAACATCTTTCTCTATGTTTATTTTCCACATATGTTGCTTCATTTGTAAACTGTCTATTCATTTCTTCTATCAATCAGGGCTCTTAGTTACAAGCAACAGTAGCCAGCTCTGGTTAATCTAGATAGAAACAGATCTTGCTAGAAGGATATGGGTTAGCGTACAGAATCAGTGAGGTGGTTGGAGAAATAGGCTTGGTAAAGGAGGGCTGGGCAGTGGGGAATGCAATAAATCTAAAAAATTAACTGTCATAAAACAGGACAGTTAATATTCTGTTGCTGGCATCTTCTACACAACCCACTGTCATTATCTTGAGACTCTTATCATTACTGTGAGTAAATTCTCAATTTCCCCTTTGTCTTTGCATCATTCCCAAGATTCAGAGACCCAGGTGGGAGCACCTGATTGACTGAGCCTAGGTCATATGCCTGAACTATAGTAATCAGTGGTGTGAGAACGATATTCTTTGGCCCCTTACTTCTTCCGTAGTAAGAAGTAGGGGCTTATTCTCCACCAATACATATCTGCGTTAGATGGACATTCAGTTGCTGGGTAGCTCCTCCCCAAAGACAAATGCCATTTCTTCATTTATTCAATTGCAATTTTTTCTTCTTTATTAGAGCAGTTTTTACATTAGGGGTTTTAATACTTCGCCACATGTGTTGCATGTATCTTTTATATTATTTTTTCTTTTTCAATCATTGTGGAAAAGTAATCTTTTAAGAAAAATGACCCCAACTAGTTCTTTCCAGCAGAATCTGATACAATAATTGATGTATTATTGTTTCTTAATCAAACAAACCTTACTGTCCTAGCCATAGTCAATTTAACTAAGAAGTCTGTATATGGAGGAAGGTGGTTTGCTATATTGAGACATATTTGCCTATTCTCTATTTCATATCAAGTGACAGAAAATTCACCCAAATTTCTTTTTGGGAAGTAAAATTTTTAATTGAACAGAAGAAGATGGGTCTTTCAAGCTTGGGGTGCAGTCTCACATGTTGAGTTACTTTTCCTGCCATATCCCTACATCAGAAGAGCTGTTACCTAGGGTGGTCACGTGGCTAATGATTGATTTCTTGCTGGAGCCTGCGTGCTTACATATTTGCAGTAAAGCTCTGTAATAGAGATGGTTTGTGAGTGTGGCTTTTCTTCCTAGTGTAGTTTAGGACTTTCATCATTTGTAAGCCTCTTACTACTTAAAATTCAAAAGAAATCCATGGATAATTCTTTTAAATGTCTATAATAAGTATTCCTTGATAGTCAGTTTCAGAATTTGTTAGGCATTGTATTTGCCAAAAAAATTCCTCTTCAATGCATACCTGAACATGCTTTTGCTTAGCTAGTTCCTTCTAGCTTCAAGGAAAACCCCTTATTTCTTGCTAAAGGGACCAACAATCCTTCTAATTAACCAGCCTTTCCCACATGGGGTTAAAGTTCATCTTTCTCCAGAAAGCCTCAGTATGAGTATTTGCAAAACTCTAGAGAGATGTAGTTGAACCTTACATATGCGTTAGATGAAGAAATGGGTGTAATGCTCAAAGAAATTAACTTCCATATAAAGCTAGGAAGACAGGCTGAGATCATAAAGAGAACCAGAATATGTTTTTGAAAAGACTCAGTGGACGAATAAATCCATATTTCCAAATCAATACTTTCCAAAACTAATGAAGAAAAATAAATAATGGTTTCAGGGTAACATGCTTTTCCAAATTTACTACTTACAATGAAAGTCTGAAAGTAGTCCCCAGTGGTGCTTCAAAAAAATTCCAGAGTGTGTTGTCATCAGCTTTATTCTAAACTCCTAGGCACAGTAATATTTTCTTCTCTGTTTTTGTTAGGAGATACACTTGAGTAGAAAATTCCCCCTCTAATTTTTTTTTCTGAATTGGAAAGATAAACTTCTCAATGCTGGGTGAACAATTTGAATAGACCTTTTCCTCACCAGTGGGTTGATCTCTAAAATACTAAGCTACAATTCCGTGTTGGGCTCTATATTGATGAAATACACAGAGAAAGACCCTAAATGTGTACCCAACAAACAGTTGAAACGTGTCCTCATCTAGGCTAATATTGGATTTCTCTTTTAAGTGGATTGTTAGTGAAATACTGCTTTCAAGATCAAGGATCCCAGAGGTAGTGTGTATGAGTGTGTGTATGTGTAGAATTTTTCATGCCATGAATTAATTCTGAAAATGATTTCTCAGAGTTACTGTGTTCCCTCTCTCCTACACATGAAGAATAATCGGACTCTTTGTACAATTGATTGTTTCCCCTGAGAATATGTGGGGGGTGGTGGGGAAGGTGGAGGAGTAACTTCAGAAGGAATTCACAAAAGCAGGCTAGAAGAAACTTAATTTTAGTTGTGAAAACAAAAAGAACTCAACTGCCCTCTACGTAACAAGTTAGGAAAGGCGATTCCTGGCATAGTTACAAGTGTGTTCTCTGCTGGAGCAGCTGTGCTGATGCTGTGCGTTAGCTGGAAGAAATTGTACAATGCAGACAGCAGGGAGGAATGGCACATTTGCCTGGTCTTTGGCTGGTCTTATCAACCAAAGCCAAAATGATTCTCTATGGACCAAGTATGGTGTCATCTATCCTTTACTATCTTGTCTTCTTTGCCCCTTTTCAGTACATATTTTAACATACATTTCCCATTAAATTGTCCATTTAAATGATCCTAGTTTTGGCATTTCATTTCTGTGCTCACTTGTCCACATCCCTTCTCTTCTCTTTAGCTCAATCACTCCTTCCTTCTCCTGTTGCCTTTATTATCTCCTCTTTCCCCTGCCTCTTTTCCCCTCTGATGGTTTTATCTGTTCAATTGTTTCCACTTTTCTATCCTTCAGTGTTATGTTTTTTACATCAAAATAAAAAATTTGGAACTTATTTACCCCAAATATTATTTTTCTGGGATGAATATCAGCTTAATAGTTACCAAAGTGCTGAGATAAAGGGGTGAAGGACCAAAGTGGAATTTCAGGGGGAGACAGGCTGGAATTCAGGAGAATTTCCATGTGTCTTCCAGTCCTGCTTCTTTTGTCCTTCATATAATTTCTCGAAACAGTAGGAATGTAGCTTTGAGAAGCACTTTGCATCTCCTTTCAGGAAGCGTTTGAATGACAAATATTGGAACTGGGCCTCTGGAAGCAGCAAAACTGAACCAAGCAGACTCAGAGAACCAGGAGAGGACTGGCTGCTGGAGCAGAGTTCTTATTCAGTCTATGGCTATCTAGATATAGAGATGGTGGCCTTTTCATTTTATGAATTCCTTTGTCTAGTGTACTAAAGGACATCATTCCTATATTCATTCATTCAACAAATATTTGCTGTATATCCACTCTGTGCCAGGCATGCACTCAGTACAGTGGACACACTGTTTAATGTGCAGTCTATGCCCTCATCTTGAGAATGGCCTAGAGAGAAGGTCAGATGAAAAGACCACTATAAGGCAACACCAAGACCCCAGAACAAACTTCTGCTACCGAGATGGAAGAATGTGCCTTTGAATTCAAATTGTGTTTGAAGATCTTCTCAGCCTTAAAGGGAGTCAACAAGGTTGTAGAGCTACAATAGAAGTGGATGGAAAGCAAAGGAGGAGGAAGATGCTGACTCATTCCCTTGAGCTGGGAAAGTATACAATACACAGCAGACTCCGGGGGGCAAACCATCCATCTGTCCATGGAAATCAGTGAAACAAAGGGGGGCTGTAGACACCCTCCCCTCCCTCCTGTGCCTACCCTGGATCTCAGGCTATTTGTATTCACCAAGGCTCTATATGTTGGGACCTTTTTGGTTAGCTCCTCCCTCTCTTTCTGGGATAATAAAACCAGGGGAGAAATAATGGGACAGGTTCCAGCTTGTTTTGTTCTGTGAGAGCTGTGGGAGTACATGGGCATTTGGAAATTTACAGAAGTTGCGTGCAAAGCGTGGATAATTGGATTTGGAAAGGAGGTGGGGTGGTGCAGGTGATTGCTGCTTTTTCTTATAAGCCCTTCTGTATTATATGAATTTCTAAAATTATCTGCATGAGTTACTTTGATAAACTAATAAAAATACTTATTTTTTTAAAACGAATAAGAGTAGGATGGAGATAGTCTTGGGGCATGCAAGGCAGTGGGAGGGAATGCATGAGTAATAATCACACTTTGGAGAAAGGCTGGTTTCATGCCTGGTTTGGCTGTTTTATGATGCTACTGCTACTCTGGCAAGATGAGCAGGGAAGTGCATAAAAGGAATGATTGCTCGCTATTCCTGGCTTTGGTTCTATACAGGCCAACCTCTGTCACTGCTTCAGTCTCTCAGCTCCATTAGCCACCAACTCTATTTCTCATTTACCTTCTTCATTATTTGTGTGTTTAGCTTCTAATCTCAGTTTCCTTTCAAGTAACATTTTAGTTTTTTCCTAGGTCCTGGAATATATATGGTCATCCTCTCAAGTAATAGCTTTCCCGACATGACTTGGCTTTCAGGTTGTCCATTCCAGACACTTTCCTATGAGGTGGTTCCCTCCTGGTTTGTCCCAATCATTCTGCAGTGCCTAACAGCCAAAAGGACCCAAGGAGGGCCTGAGGAGGGTTGATAACAGGCAGTGGAACAAAAGGGCTCAATTCCTGCAGACAAACCAACCTGCCTCCTTCTACTTCCTAGCTGTGTGACCTTGTGCAAGTTACATAAAGTTTCTGAGTCTTCATTTCTTCATCTGCATATAGAAGTTACTGACAGTATTTACCACTTAATAAAAGCTCAATATCACCACTGCAGCAGGGGTGTAAACTTATATACACTGCTCTTAAATGTGCAACAACAAAGGATGGCTCCTTTCCTCAGTAATTGGTCTATCTTCATGAAAGAGCCCCCTCACTCAACTTCCTTTGACCCAGGTGGCTAAGCTTGAGGGATAGGGTCAGTTTCAGTCCCACCAGATGACTTTTGTTCAATTCTATGAAGAAAATCATTTCCTTAGGTAAATTCTTATCTCTATTGGATAAAGAGCTCAGTTTTTCAGATTTCTGCTACCTCCCTCTGTTTCTTTCCAAGATGGGATCTGAATGTGAGATTTAAGTGATCTAAAGGTGGTAGAGGAAGGTAGGGGGTTCTTGGTGTTCTTTGGATCCTTGCTGGTCTCTGCTGTGTCATGGCTGGTCTGGGCTTCTCCCTGGACTGGTGACCACTGATGGGAACTGGTGTCATCCTAGGGTGCTCTGCTGGAGTCTGAAGCTGGTATAATTCACAGACCGTTCCCAACTTTGCTGACTCAGCTCTGCCTGTGGGCACTGCAGAGGTCCAGGGTTAAAGTCCCATAGGTTTCAGCCTGCTGCATGGAAGATAGGCAGTGGCATGCTGCAAAATACTTAGCAGTTAGTTCTGGGCAGGAGAAGCCCTGACTTGCAGTATTTGCAGACTTCTGTGGTGTAAATAGTCCCACCTAGGCATTTCAAACTACCAATATGTTGTCACCAAATACAGAGTTCGGAAGAGATGCACTGTACAGATCCAAAAGAAATAAATAATCCCAAGAACATAGATAATAGTAAAATGTAACAAAATAACTATGGAGTAGTAATTTTTGCATATTTAATTATCTTTATTTTTAATATAATTTATTCAATTTCAAATTTAAGTAATTTAACTTTTAAGAATTGCCATGTTAAACAACTGGCTTGCAAAATTTCTGACAATTTAGCAGTGACTTCTCTGAGCTGGTTAGCCAGCTCTGGTCTAGCTTCTGATAAGCTCCTATTCAGATCCTCAGGTAAGTTCAATGTTCCCTTTCAGGGGCAACTTGAGAGAGCTAAATTTAGGCCAACCCTCTGCTGTCCACAAGTTGCTGCAAAAGCAACCAATGACACAATACCCTCCCATATACTAAATAGGAAGCAGGGCAGAAGGTTCTCTACCCATGGCACTAATCTTGACCCACATAACTCACTTCCCCCTGGTAAAATTGGTCAAATAATCAGAATACCAAATTCCCCTAGACTTCTGAAGCAAATTCACTCAACGACCAGTTCATAGAAATTCATTTCACCAAGTGAGAAATTCACCAAATTTATTTCTATTTTGTTTTGATTGACTAGTTTTCCCAATAGCATTTTACGGATAAATGCTAAATTTGGTCTCTTGCAACAGCTGGAGGAAAGGGGCCAAAAGAGAGGAAGTTGTATTAAATGTTTGTCTAGGAGCCCACATCAACATCTCCTTCCTGCTTCTCATCTTATAGAGCCGCTTTCTCTGATCTCGATGGCCCTTTCTTTCTTCAGAGTCTCAGTCACTTCCTTCTCCACTTTGCAGACTTCAAAGCCCAACCTTCCTCTTAAGACTTCTTAGTGGTCATAGAGGAGAATGCTGCTGCACTAGCTCTTCCATTGGATGGCTGCTTAAACAAAACAAATTAAAACAGAGATTGACTGGCAAAAATAACAAGCCCAAGAGAGTTCTGGAGATTCGAGTCAGCACAAAGCATTCCTCACAGCACTGGTCGCTGTTTATATGTTGATCTCAAAGTCACTTCTTAATCACCTGGGCATTTAAAAATGCTGGGCTCAAGGATCAGAGCTTGAGAAATGACTGGAAGCTTAAGCGGGGGAATGAGAAAGTTTGATCTGCTTTAGAAACTCAACTATGTGAGTTCTCAACAATATGTGAGAAGGACCAAAAGGTGGAATTGGTAAGCAGGGAACTTGTTTAAGAGTTCGTTGGAACCCAGGTGAAAAATGATAGCCTAAACTCCAGTAATGGAAATGATGGAAAAATAAGGGCCCTTTCTTGCCTACCCTAACTTAGAGGATCACCCCCCGCCACTGGCCCCACTTTTATTTTTTATCACTGTGCCCTGTTTGTTTCCTTCCTAGGATTTGTGGAAAATTTAAATTTTATATTTACTTATCATTTGTTCCTCCATTAGACTGTAAGCTCCATGGGGGCAGGCCTGCTTCATTTCCCAAAGCATTCTCATCATTCAATGCAGTGTGGGGCACTTAACAGGTGCTCACAAACATCTGTGGAAGAGAGTGTAATTGAGAAGAAAGAAAGGAGGTTGCTTAATGGGAGAAGCTTAGCTATGTTTTAGGGTAAGGGAAAGGTGCCACGGAGAAGGAGGAGTAGAAAGCACAGAGAAGAAGTGATAAGTGATGGTGCCAATTCTGGGAGAAGTAAGAGCTGGAGAAAAAAATGAAAGTAGAGGAGCTAGCTTTGCCTGGGAGAAGGGCTTCACTTCTGACACAGGAGAAAAGAAGAATGGATGAGGATAAAGGTTGATTGGATTTATAAGTTATAAGACTGATGGTCTCTGTTTCCTAGAGAAATGGTAGGCATAGTTATGATCTGAGAGAGACACAGAGAGAGACAGACAGAGATGAGAGAGAGACAGGGAGAGAGATGAAGAAGAGGAGGAGGAAGGAGGAGAAAGTGGAGGAGGAGGGAGGAGAGGAAGAGGGGGAGGAGGGAAAAAAAGGAAGGGGACTTGAGAGTTTAAGGAGGTGGTAGAAATTTAACAAAATTATTCCAAGGAAAGGAATAAGTTGGTGGCCAAAAATACCTAAAAAGACTTCTGATGGAGGGCCAGCTGAGGAACAGTATGACCAAATTAGTCTAGCCCCAAATCTCATAGGTCAGTGACGGGAAAGTAGAACAAGGAGATGGGAGGGTTAGTTGTGGCAGGGATTTTCAGGAAGCCATCTCTCTTCCTGGTTATTCTTATGTCTCATTGCAATAAAGAGAAAGGTTTCAGGACTCCTGGGATGAGTTCAGATGAATCACTCATCTCTCCAGCTGTCAAAAGTTTTGAATGCATTAGATAGGACATGAACATCAAAAACGGGCCCTCAGCAGTCTGCTCTCTGGAGAAGACCTCACCAAGGGGCTACAGCCTACCTTGTCCTGCTGTGTCCTAGATCTGTATGATAACTGGTCTGCCCTTGAGTGTAGCTTCCTCTAGCAGGAAGGCAGCTTCTATCTTAGAAATCTTACTGATATCCAAATAATTTTTGTGCTTAGGTGATTGCCTTCTCTAAGAGAAAGTACATGAATTTAAACTTTGTTAGACCTGGGTTTGACTCCTAGCTCTGGTACATAGGAGCTGTGTGATCTTGAACAAATAGTCTGCCTTTTCAAGCCTCCATTGTTCAGAGTAAAATGGGGGGAATCACTGGAAAGGCAGAAAGTTGAAATGAGATGGTGTCTGTAAATCATCCAGCAAAATGCACAGCACAAGGTAGACACTCAATAAATATTTTGTTCCCTCCCTCTCTCCTTTCCTTTCTCCCTTCCTCCATCTTTGCCTCGTTTCCTCCTCCGTTCCTCACATTTTAGTTACCAGTTTTCTGTACTAGATTGTAAGACTCCTCAGGGCAGGAATGACATCTTTGTCATTAAAAAAGTAACTCTTATTTTTATCTTTATTAAAGTAATACATGTACTTGCTAGCTAAAATTTTCAAATAATACAAAGGAGAAACTGCCTCATCCCTCCCCACCCCAAATCTTACTCACCAGAGGAAATCATATCTAGTTCTTAACAGGTTGGGATCCTATTCTGGTGTCATCTCAGTTTGTCTAAAAGTCTATTTTTACTGTTATTTCCTGACTTAGTTTTGTTGAATAAGTTTTAAGGATTATTTGTGTTCTTATTTAACAGAAAAAGATTTAGCTTATTTACACTACCGTCCCACCTCTGCTTCCCAAATAATTGTCTCTTTTAATTTCTCATTGGTGTACTTTATAATTTTAAATAATAAACAAATATTTTACTTTTTTCCTTTCCGTTATATGTAGCATCTCTTGATTCTCTACACTGTAAGACTGGGACATTATCACACCTACTGTTCTCTTCAGTTTTCCTCACCCCTTTTACTTTCTAACTTCTTTATACTTTTATATGGTTAAGGTTGATAACACTTACTTTCTCTTATGGAAATGTAATTAAGTCTTCTGTGTGTTGATAGATAGGTTCTAAGGATAGTAAATAGTGCTTCCATTATTATGGTTAATATTGTTCACAGCCTAGTCAAACATATTTACTTTCTTGTTTAGATTTTTGCTTTTCCTAGGGTTTGTAATTGCCCTTTTTTTCTTTCATTGTCTGCTTTTATCATATCTTTAACTCTTCCAGTGTCTCAGGGATCACAAAAATGGATTTCTCTCTTTTCTTGAATACCTCCTTCCTGGACTCCTCCTCTTTCAACATGGGCTAGTTGCTCTCTAGAATGGCTACAAACCTGTTGTCCTGGGATTTTCATTCATTACTCTTTTGAGTTGAATCTACACTGCCCAAGACCCACTGTTGTCTTCCTTTTTGGTTAAATCATTTTACAGAAAAAAGTCCAAAAGTTAATATCTGAGGAAGAGTACATGTGAGGTAAACTTTCTTATTTTCTTTTTTTAAAATTTAATTAATTAATTTATTTATTTATTTTTGGCTGTGTTGGGTCTTCATTTCTGCACAAGGGCCTTCTCTAGTTGCGGCAAGCGGGGTCCACACTTCATCGCGGTACGCGGGCCTCTCACTGCCGTGGCCTCTCCTGTTGCGGAGCACAGACTCCAGACGCGCAGGCTCAGTAGTTGTGGCTCACGGGCCCAGTTGCTCCACGGTATGTGGGATCTTCCCAGACCAGGGCTCGAATCCGTGTCCCCTGCACTGGCAGGCAGATTCTCAACCACTGCACCACCAGGGAAGCCCGAGGTAAACTTTCTAAGTCCTTGCGTGTCTAAAAGTATTTGCTCTTATTTTGATTAGTAGTTTGGTTTGGTTAAAAATTCTAGAATTGGGACTTCCCTGGTGGTGCGGTGGTAAGAATCCACCTGCCAATGCAGGGGACACAGGTTCGAGCCCTGGTCCGGGAAGATCCCACATGCTGCAGAGCAACGAACCCGTGAGCCACAACTACTGAGCCTGTGCTCCAGAGCCTGTGCGCCACAACTACTGAGCCCGCACGACACAACTACTGAAGCCCACGTGCCTGGAGCCCGTGCTCCGCAACAAGAGAAGCCACCACAATGAGAAGCCCATGCACCGCAACGAAGAGTAGCCCCCACTTGCCTCAACTAGAGAAAGCCCGCATGCAGCAACGAAGACCCAATGAGCCAAAAATAAATAAATTAAATAAATAAAAAATTCTAGAACTAAACATTTTTACTTGAGGATTTGTCTTCTAGTATTCAGTGAAGCTGAAGCAATCCAACTGTCTTTCCATTAGAAGTGACCTGTTTTATTTATCTATCTCTTTGTGGAAGCTTTTAGAATCTTACCTTTTAAGTTCTGATATCTTAAAACTATGTGAGTGAATGTAAGTTTTATTTCCCTCCATACATTGTGTTACATACCCAATAGGCCTTTTCAGTTTGAAGTCTCATTGGTACTAGAAAATTCTAATTTTAGTTTGATAATTGTTTCCTCTCTATTTTCTCTTCTCTCCTTTTGAATACCTTTCGTTGAACGCTGTACATTTTGTCTAGAACTTCTATGGTTTTTGCTATTTTTCTCTCATATTTTCTATCTTTGTATTTTTTTCTAATTTTTCAAATATTTTATTACCTTACTCTTACAATTTAAAATATATTTTAATGGACTTTTAATTTAAAAATAATTTTAGATTTATAGAAAAATTGCAAAGATAGTATAAAGACTACCCATGTGTTCCACACTTAGTTTCTCTTATTAACGTCTTACATTAGTGTGGTATATTTGTCACAATTAATAAACCAATACTGATACATTCTTGTTAATGAAAATCCATATTTTTTCAGATTTTTTTAGTTTTTACCTATTTTTTTTTTTTTTTTTTTCTGTTTTAGGATCACATCTAGATATCACATTGCATTTAGTAATCGTCTCTTTAGGATCCTCTTAGCTGTGATAGTTTTTCAGACTTTTCTTGTTTTTCATGATCTTGACCATTTTGAATAGTACAGGTCAGGTATTTTGTATAATGTCCCTCAATTGGGATTTTTCTGATGTCTTTCTCATCACCTAGCTGAGGTAGTGTTTCTCAGGTTTTTGCAGTGTAACATTATTATTTTATTCCCTTTCCATACTGTACTCTTTGGATAAATGTCACTATGTGTAACTCATACTTAGATGGGGAGTTATGCTCACTTCCTAGAGGGCAGAGTATCTACATAAATTATTTGGAATTCTCCTGTATGGGAGAGTTTTCTCTTCTCCCTCATTTATTTATTTACTCAGTTACTTATTTATGGCAGTATGGACTAATGAATATTTATTTTATACTCTGGGTTACAATCAAATACTACTTTATTTATTTTGTTGCTCAAACTCTTCCAGCTTTGGCCATAGGGAGGTTTTGGTTGGCTCCTTTGTCCCTTTGACATACCTGCAAAGTTGTGAGTTTACTTATTTATTTTTTAATATTTCCTTATTTTCTGTCACTGTAAGATGCTCCAGGCTTATCTTGAATATTTCCTACCTAAATCCTAGACTGACATTTCTCCAAGGAGATCTGATTCCTTCTACTGGAGAGTGGTATTAAAAGCCAAAATCTGTGTGCTAGTTGCTACTGGGATATTGTTGCATTTAGGCCCTCCCAGCTGACAGAGCGAAAGCATATATGTGTATACCAACTTGGGTATATACATATATCTATAAATATTTCTATATTTTACATCTATATCTATATTAAGCTAAATATAAATTCATACTGATGTCTCCAGCTCTAATCCATTACCATACGGATCATTCTAGCTGTCTCTCCTTACTTGTCTATAAAATCCCAGTAAAACAGAGAGAAACCTGGCTCCTGCAATCCCCCATCCACTTACTTGCTTGTTCATTTCCAGTATATGTATCACAGTATCAAGATTATTAACTGGTACTCTCATAGGAAACAACTTTATCACCTATAGTTCAGTGTTTATATATATGGGTTTTTTTGCCTTTAGTTTTACAAACTTTATTCATTTCCAGTGTTGCTAAGGTGAGCATCTTTTCTCTTCAGTCCCCTTCAGTGAAGTTTTTTATACACTTATAACACAGTTGGATTGTTTTGTCATATTCTTCATTCATTCTGGGATCTCTCAACCTTTTAATTTTCTTGAAGATTTCCTTAATGGTTCTTTGCAAAACTTCTGTTGACATTCCCCCACCTCCCCGCTGTCAAATTTTATTTTCCAAGAGTTCTTTTTATTCTCTGAATTTTTAAGATACCATCTTTTTCTTTTTTCATAGTTGCTAGTTAGCTGTTAGCAATCTGCATCTATGAAAATCCTCTCTCTGGGGATATTAATGAGAATTTTTTAAAAGTTTTCTTCTCTCTGTTTAGCCTGTTTTCTCCAAGTGTTTCATTCAGCTTATTCTTATCGCTGTGTTCCATATGAGACATTTTCCTCTGATTTCTGGTAACCTTTGCTTGACTGCTCATGATTCAGACTGGGAGAATGTGATTTCCTGAGTAGAATGTCTGTAATCTCTTGATGGCATGGGTGGGTTTGTTAATACTGTGTTTCCCTGTAGGGTAATTTGGCTGGGCTAGTGTTGGAGGCATCCCTGATATTCATATCTTTCCACTTGGGCTGATTCCTTAAAGAAGTAACTTCTAATCTGTGGCCTGAAGTGTAAGGCCTATCTGCTAGCAGCCTGGTAGTCAAGTAATTATTCATTTGATCCACACATTTTCAGACTAGTACTCATACCCTCAACTGCGCATGGCTTCTTCCAGAGAATAGACTCTGTTTTAACCTTTCTGATCTACTATTGAGGGCTAAGGGAAGTAACCCAGTGGAATAGCCAGAAGAATGTGGGGAAATGGATCCAATTGCTTTTTATTAAAGCTTCAAACCAATCTTCCTTATTTTTGCCCCCCCATCTCCCTTAATTCCCATTTCTGGACATGTCTGATGCTGTCAATTTCTAAGACTTGAGGAATTTGAAATGAAGATTAGGTCAGTTTTCAGGTTTCCTCAGTGCTGGTTAGATTTGGCCTTCTTAGGTCTACAAGGCCCCTTGGTTAACATTCATCTGTCTGCTTTCCTGCCTTCCTAAAGTTTGTGCTGTTGTATTATCTCCATTTACTCTTGGATATATACCTTTAAAAACTTTATCTATTCACCCATCCATCCCTTTATTGTGGTTTTTATAGGGGTTTCTAGAGGGAGGAAAGTTAGATTCGTGTGTTCAATTCATTGTCCATCTTTTCCCAAATCTAGTTTATAACTTTTTATTCACTTGATATAATGCATTATGGATACTAACTGCTCAGTGAATATTAGTTACATTAAAACATATAGAACATAGAAAATCTTCATTGCATTGTGCTTTAAAGTTGATTGGTACACTAAGAGTATACCAAAGATACACTTCATGCCCCAAATGTAACTGTCTTTTTAATGTCTTTCTGCTTTCTCAAATAAATTCAGAACAAAGTAAATCTTAATGACTAGTTCCTTTGTTTTCACATCTAAATAAGCCTCCAGGGTAGAGCAGCCAAACAAATTTATTAGAGAGGTGGGATAGGGAGGGTGGGAGGGAGATGCAAGAGGGAGGAGATATGGGGATATATGTATATGTATAGCTGATTCACTTTGTTATAAAGCAGAAACTAACACACCATTGTAAAGCAATTATACTCCAATAAAGATGTTAAAAAAAAACAACAACCATATTAGCTGTTGTCACTTGAAGTGTTGGGAGAGTGGGGTTCGGTGGGGGTCCCTGCTTTCCCAGTATGATCCTCAGTTAAAAATATATGAAGATGTTAACAATTAACTTTATCAATGGGTAGTGATTCATGTAGCGTTGGTCCTCCATTCCAAACATATTTAGCTGAATATTGGTTATGTGGCTGAAATTCTTAGACAAATGCTTTTGCTTTGGTATATGATGAGTTAAATTGAATTAAAACTGCCTACTTGCCTCTTATAAAATGTAGCTTCCTTTGTTATTTAAATATAATTTGTTTATGTGGTAACATAATGCTGAATCATCAAAGAACTGGGTCTTAGTCCTGGCTCTACTACTTCTAAAGTATGACTCTTGCCTCAGTTCCCACAATGCTCTGACTCCCCATTTACAAAGCTGAGTTGATATCACTCATTCTGGCTGATTAATAATTGGGATAATACCTACCCGTGTTGAAGTGGGTTAATGATGAATAAATTCTGCTAGACCCCTTTTGTTTATAAAGTATTACACAAATATAAAGGAATGTTATTTAAAAACTTTAAACACTATGTTAAAGAAAGATCTATTGGACTAAAAGATTTAGTGAGAACAATGTACTTTTTAAAAAATAGCAGAAACAATGACTCCTGAGTCCCTTGCTTCTTGAGTAATTTGTAGATTAGAAGCAACACACTGATTAGATCTTTTGCACACACCAGTTCTCTCTTAATAGTCTGGCTTTGCTTTTACTCTCAACTGAAGAACAGGGAATCGCTGTGATCTTGACCTAATGTAGGCTCTAATCTTTCAAAGCTCCCTGTATTTTACTTGGCCTCTCTCCTGACCCTGAAGTTAAAAGTAAATTCCAAGATTTCACTGTTTATCTTTTGAAATTGTTTTGTCAACAGTAAGTAAGATCAAGTTTAGGAGGTTTGTCTACATTTGTCTGTCTAAGGACTCAAAATGCTCAGTGGTGCCAACGTTTATTCTTATAGAATTCTCTGTAACATCGAGGGCTCTTGGTTGTCTTAGCCAAATGTCATTCATTGCTTTTCAGGAGTTTGTGCTTTAGATGCTTTCTCTGGACTTGGATTCCTGACATTGAAAAGGTTTAACACATACTATCAGTGATAGTCAATTGGAAGACAGACAGACGCAAAGCCATTCTCAAGGATTTCTTCCTTCCTTTCTTTTTTTTTTTTTTAACTTTGTTTTGTTTTAAACCTATTTATGTTATTTATTTATTTTTGTCTGTGTTGGGTCTTCATTGCTGCGCATGGGCTTTCTCTAGTTGCAGCGAGTGGGGTCTGCTCTTGGCTGCAGTGCCCGGGCTTCTCATTGCAGTGGCTTCTTTTTGTTGTGGTGCACGGGCTTTAGGTGCACAGGCCTCAGTAGTTGTGGCATGCGGGCTCAGTAGTTGAGGCTTGCAGTCTCTAGAGCACAGGCTCGGTAGTTGTGACACATGGGCTTAGTTGCTCCGCGGCATGTGGGTTCTTCCCCAACCAGGGCTCGAACCCATGTCCCCTGCATTGGCAGGCAGATTCTTAACCACTGCGCCACCAGGGAAACTCTCTTCCTTTATTTCTAAAATACTTTTTGACCACTGGAAAAAGGGTCGATCTTTTCCTTTTGTTTCTTTTGGTATGTTCACAGTAATACAGAGAAGGAGAAAGAGCATTGCACTCAGAGGGTTTTCTTTTTTTTCTTCTACATGAAAGACTTCATTGTTCCACCTCCACAGTTGACTGCAGGCCCTGGAGAAAGTAGCAAAACATCAAGAAAGAGAGAAGAATGATTACTGATGTATTTTCAGAGTGGCAGGCTCTGGGTAAATAGAAATACATTGATTTGTGAAAGAGGACCCCTGTTATATTTTAACAGTCTAATGGGACTTGCTTTATCATTAGTGCCTTCAGTACTGCTTGTACTTGATTTAATCAGGATCAAAGCCTTTAGGCTGACATTATAAGCCCACAACACAATAGTTAGTTGTGAGCTTTGATTAGATTTAATTAGCATAAGTGAAAAATGTATCAGTATTTTTTCATCTCTTTCCCCTCCCTACCTTTTTTTTTTTGAACTTTTTCTCAGGGAAATGTTTTTGCTTTTCCCCCCTCTTTCCTTATTTCTTAGTCTGGAGAATAAAAATGTAAATATACACACATGAAAGAAAGTGAGAATATGTACCTAGATACTCAAAAGATCTATTGGATCTGTGTTGTTTTTTGTATTCTTAAATAAAACACATGCAGTCTGTGGTGCTGGCTGATTTACAATAGCTGTATATTGATGAGATTACCCAAATTAGGAATTTCCAGTGCATAATTTAACCATAAGTCTTCAAAGAGCCTTATTGGGAGGAAAAACGGGCATGATAGAGTCAGGGGTGATGGTAGTGATGGTGGCTGTGTAGTGCCTAGGAAAAACTATTAGTGGACTAATTCATTAGCGTACTTTGGGTTGTACCATTGTGAAGTACAAAAATTTATTAATTTAAATAAGACTAGCATTATCTTAAGACCCTGTAATTACACACATAGTAAAAATCCAAATTTAATGGCAAAAATCCAATTGAAGAATTATTGCTAAGGATTTTGTCAGAAGTTTCTAGATCGGGTAATTGGTTCCTCTAGGTGAGACAAAGAACACATGAGACACATGAGCCATTTGGGGAGGAAAGGTGATCAGACGTTCAGTTTTTGATAAGATGAATTTGAAGTGTTCAAGGGTCATCAGATAGAGCTATTCAGTGGGAGTTTGACATGGCTCTTATTTACTAGTGAGGGGACTGTGCTGGATCCATAGATTTGAAGGTCCCTGACATGTGATAGTTAAGACTCTCAGAGGGAATGAAATAAATTAGGAGAGAAGATGACTAGGAAGAACAATGGGTTATGTCTAGAACCCTGGGGAATTCCATATTTAATGATAAAATGAAGGAAAAATATCTATGAGGAAACAGAAAATCAGAGATCAGTATCATGGGAGTAGAGTGCAGTATCATGGAAGCTTTGGAGTAAATATTTAAGAGTTCACCTAGAGCAATTACTCAGATGACTGCCAAGACAGTGCCAATCTGATCCTTGGGAGGGAGAGGTGGGGGTGAGGATTTCCAGCAAGAGGGGAACAGCAAAGCTCCCGAACAGGTGACTTTAGGCATCCCCCATTTATCTTTGGGGAAAGTAATCATGAGACTTAGAGCTTAAAAGTAGTTCATTATTGCCAGAAGGCTGGGACTTGAGTTGCAGGTGGAGTTAGTAAGTGTACACATTTATTTATGCCAAATCAATTTTTTTGTAGGTATTTTTCTAGCAGAAAAAAAATAAGAAAAAATAAATAGAATATGGAATCTGGTTCTAATTTCCTAGTTCCTTTTTTAGACTTTTATTACATTATATTTTAACCCATTTTTATAAATATACATGAGCACACATCACATAAGCCTTATACTTTTTGCAAAGTAAATATTATAATTTCTTATCTTTTTCTATGGTAGCTATTTTTGATAGTATTACAGGAGAACTGAGTATTTACCAGTGACCTGAGTTATCTTGGCAAAGTATCTGGAAAAGTCAGCTGCAAGGTTGGTTTCTTGTTTATTTATTCAGTCTTTCTAGTATTTCAGTTGCTTTTTCCCCCCCTAAGCTATTTTCTAGTCCCTGACCAATGCCCAAATGTGAGTCCTTGTGAATTCAATGGGTTATAGGAAAAATCTGGTTCTGAGTTTCCATGTTTTGGAAGAGACAAACTAATTTTATGTAATTGACATTGAAATCTCATATTTAAAAAAAACTAGTGTATTTTTAATTGAAAACCTCAAGATTAAACATCTCTAATTTTTTAGGTAATATGTTAGTCTCAGGTGAGAGAATTACTTCTTTGCACTTTATCTGAAAAACAGAAGTCCTAGAGAAAAGAGGAAATTCAGTCATTTCCAGTAACTTTACCAAGTAGTGACAAAATGGAGCACTGTAGTGTGGAAAGGGACACTGAACAGAAACATCAAATCTGTTCCTCTTTCTAATGATGAAGTGATTTGGGGAAGATATCTAATTCTCAAGTTCTGGATTTTCTCATCTGTTAAATGATTGGATTATGCTAGTTATTTTTTTGTTATTTTTCCTTTGAGTTGCTATGTTCTGCAATTCCTAATAAGATTTCATTATTGACATCAATAGTCTATACCATAGATGCTCAGTTAATCAATGTCCATTTAACTGACTCCCTAGAGTAATCACACTTTATTCCCTCAATAAAATATGCTGGATGGTGCCCATTGCAGAGGAGTACTGTCAGCCAGAAGACTATTCTAGTACATTCATGCATCTCTGCCCCCATCAGTTGAGTTTTATGCTTACCAAGAGTCAGCTAATGTTTGTTCCCAAATCTGTTTATGCCAGTTGTGTTCATTATTGATATTACACAATTTATTAAGTAGTATCACAGCCAAAGAAATATGAATGTGGAAATGAAGAGAGTTGTTTCCATGAGAACCAAACTAAAGGCTTTGGAGAGCATCTGTGGGGGAGGGGGTGTGGGGAGCTCTGTAATATAAGAAAACATTGTAAAATATTAAAAAATACTCATAAATATCTAGAAAAGTTGAGTTTTATGTTTCTTTACAGCTGAACTTATTTTTTAATTCCACTGTAAAGAAACTGAAATTGGAGATCAAAGATGATGCTTTATGCAAAAAAGAAACAATACCAATGACTATAAGAAAATGTTCTACAACAAATGATTGATGAATGAATACAGAAAGAAATGGTTGAAAGAAAAGTAAATTATTTAAGTATGCATGTATAATTTCCTATCTTTCCTTGCTTTAACTCCTTTTTTAATTAACCCAACAATTACCAATCCTGACCGTGTCAGTTAGAGGGTATTTACACTAATTTGTCATAGTGAGGTCAGAGCCAGGCTAAAGTTTCTAACTTTTGTTCTCTCAACATTAACAGGATATACTATACGAATAAATAGGGTGAATAAGATCCTGAAGAGTACTTTTTTTTTAGACTTTTGAAGTATAAATATTTATTTCAAAGCTAATTACATGTTATAGCGTAGGAGTAGTATTTTCTGGGCTTCGGTCCTGCCTCATGTTCTTACCAATAACTTAATGTCTTCAAGGCATGGTTTCTACCACTGAGACATTACAGTAATATACTAACTCACTGGGTTAAGAAGATTAACTCTGTTCATATACATAAAACACTGTACCTGGCATACAGTAGAAACTAAAAATATATTTATTATCCCTTAGAGTAGGTTCAAGTGCTTCTAATTACCAATTGATTTTTAATGTAATAAGGGACTCTGAAAGTTATTGAATAAAAAAGATTGAACTTTATGCACCTTTTTGTGGGAGCTAAGGCAAAGTTCAGAGAACAATAGGGTGGCTAGGACCATGTAATTTGATTGCCTGGTGGCCAGAGGTCAAAACTGATTAGCAAGTCAGAACCTTCAGTTAGGGGTCAGTGACCAAGCATAAGCAGACATCAGTATTTGTGGCAGATGCTTCCAAGTGAAGTGTTCCCTCTGTGTAAAGCACTTTTGCTGGAGGTGATGAGCTGTGTGCCAGGATTATGGTGGGTATGAGCTATGCTTGCTCTCCTCTTACTCTCAACACAGCAGCTAGACTGAACCTTTTAAAGCCTAGGTAAGATCATGTCACTCCTGTGCTCAAAACCACACAAAGGCTGCTCATCTCACTAGGACTAAAAGCCAAAGTTCTTACAGCAAATGGCCTACAAGGCTCTACAATGATCTGAGCCCTCAGTTATTTCACTGCTCTTATTTCTGATTCTTCCTCTCATTCACTCTTCTCCAGCTACACTAGCCTTCCTGTTATTCTTTTAAAAAAGTCTGGCACTCTCCTGTCCTATGACTTTTGTTGTTCTCTCCACTGGGAATGCTTTATCACCCCTACCTGCTGGCCCCAGTCCCTCACTTCCTTTAGGTCTCTGCTCAAGTCTTACTTTCCCAGTGAGACCAACCCTGACCACTTTTCACCTCCCCACACTCTCCTTTTCCCTGCTTACTTTGCTTTTTATATGATCAATATATAACTTGCTTAGTCATTACGTTTATTTTTGATTCCGTTTCTCTGCTAGAATGTAAGTTCTATAAGGGGAAGGATCTTTATCTATAGTTTTGTTTACTTATATATCCCAAGTGCCTAGAATGGTCCTTGGCTCATGGTCTGAGCTCTTAAATATTGGTTCAATGAGTGAATGAACAACTGAGTGGAAGAACCAGGACAGCCCTGAGTACAGTCTAAGGTATTCTTTGCCAAGGGCAAAGCAAGTGACAAAACTATCAGTCTATGGGGATTTATTGAGGAAAGCAAAGATCTCTTAAGACTGGAATGGCTCTCTGACATCAGCTACAGTTTGCAAATCGCCCTTTTTCCTAACTCCCACTGCTTTCTCTATTTTATTGCCTTAAATTCAGGTTTACTCAGGCAAAGAGAATCAGAGAACTGTAGCTAAAACACAGATGATCCAGATAATAAACATGTCTTTGCTTCAATTTTGTGACAGATGGGCAAATAGACATTAAGGCCTTGTCCCCCTTTTTCCTTCATTACTTGTCTCTAGTTTGGCTTAATGATTACCTAATGATTCAGCACTTATGACCTTTCTTGTTAACTATTGCAGTTTCTGACCCTCTCATACTGCATCCATTTTTGGTATTGAGGATTTATAAATTCCCTTTCTTCCCTTTTTACCAAATCACAGTTTAAATGCTTCCAGTTTCCATAACTCTCTTTGTGTATAAAATAATAAGTTTATCATAATAATAATTACCTTGTAATAATAATCATAAAATTATTTAGCTCTGTGGAGCATGTACTATCTGCCAAGTTCTGATTTAGGGGCTTCAGATATATTTTCACTAATCTTCACATGAGCCTTGCAGGGGGTATCTTTGAACTCAGCAAATTTACTCTGTGCTTCTTAGCCTTTATGTTTTCTTTTGACTGGCCCCATTAGTATCACCAGAAACCCAAGGTCACAGATATCTGGATCCCACTCCAGAAAACCTATAATTAGGATTTTCACTAACTTCCAAGGTGAAACTTTTGAACACTCAAGTTTGAGCACCATTGGGTGTGTATTGAGGTAGAACAGACCTTGGAGTACACTGAGAAGTGGACTCTAAGTTGGCAGTAGTACACTATAGTCATCACTATGCAGTTTTTAAATTACTGTAATGGAGGTTAACCCTCTTCCTGGAAAGTCATACTTTGCTTTTCCTTCTTCTGTGGCATTTGACATATATATTGTCACACAAACGAAAACCAGCAAGAGCCATCTTGAAGTTTCTAGCCAACAGATATCGTTCAACCATTGTTCTTTCATAGGCCAGATTGTGCCTTTCGACTCTATGTTAAATTATTTCTATTTTGTAAGGAATAAGGGACCACCTCATTTGGTCAGTGCACCTGGGAACAAAGACTAAAGAGGATATCTGAAAAAGTAAAGACAAGTATCTGAATATGCATCAAGAAAATGACTAGCTTTCTCTAATTTTCTTACTTAGTCAGGTAAAAGAAAATAGCATGACTCAAGAGTCAGATATGTAAAATTGTGTAGACTCATATTACTGTAGTCAAGTCAGATAGGGAAAGTGAAGCAGTTGTCTAGATGGAGGATTGGCAAACTATGGTCCACAAGCCAGATTGTTTCTGCTATCTATTTTCATAAATGAAATTTTGTTGGATCACAGCCATGCACCTTCTTTTACATATTGTCTATGGCTGCTTTCATTCTACATTGGCAGAATTGAATATATTGGAGTAACAACTACTGGTATGGACAACAAAGCCAAAAATATTTACTGTCTAGTCCTTTACAGAAAAAGTTTCTGGTCTCTGGTATAGATTGTTTAGAGATTATTCACTTTGGTTCTAAATTATTCAAAATTTTTATATGGAATTTGAAAGTGGTAAGATAGTAGAATCTCAATAAATACCTATGAAATGAATGATGATATTTTTCAGTTGGACTCTCCACAAAAAAAGAAATTAACTCAGGAACCTGAAGTCACTAGAAGTGTTGGTAATTGTTAACCTGTAACCCCACCCCTAGAATTATGCCATTTGCCATAAAGCACTCATTTACCTACTCTAAATGGAGAGAGGAGACAAGTTTTTATGGAGAGACATTCATTTCAAAGTGGAGGACACGCTTATCAGGGTGTGAACAAGACCATTCACTGGTGTATGGAAAAAGATATTATAATTTATGGCTTCACATTAATATAGAGAGAAAAGAAATTAAGCTTTACTGATATTTAATACAGATTGGCACTAGTCCTTGCACATACGTACTGTCAGAAAGGCATTTGGGTTTCTTAAGGGAAGAGTAGCACTTACCTAATCCCAAAGCACTGGTAGGGTTCTCTGTTGCTTGATTTCAGTGTATTGACACACAATGAAGTTTATATGTACCTGGTTAAGTGGATTTAGGGATTTCATTATCTACTGCACAAAATGGACAAATGGATAAAAATATTTCTGAGATATCTAAGATTTAAAATAATAACTCATATACTGCTTAAAGTGAGGAAAAAAATGGCAAAGTTGACATTTCTCTTAATCCTGTACAACCAGTTCTTTGGCAGTCAAAGAAGTAAAAGATAAATTCATAAATTCTGATGAATTTTGAAAATGATCAAGAGAATAAATGAAATATGGATTTACTTCCTCTATCATTATAGACCTCACCCTAGTTGAATAATGTGTCAAATTTAGACAAAACTTTTGCATAGTTGGTGGATTGGATTAAAAAATAAGTATCATGATTTAGTAAGCAAGATAATGAGGTCCTTTTTCTTTTCACATACTTCTATCATTAGGAAATAACTTTTCAGCCATGACAGTCATTAAAATCGAGTATAGAAATAACGAACATAAAGTTGGACTGGATCACAAATGTTAAGCCAAGATTTTCAAAAATCATTAAGTATATTATATCACATTATTTAAACAATTTTTAATAATATTAATGATTTTTTAAAAGTGGGAACATATTTTCTTATAGATTAATAAATAAAATAAAATAAATTATCATTTATGTTATCTTTATCTCATCCTTTTATAATTTCTATTTTGTGTATGTTTTACTATGTATATAATATGTTAGTATAATAGTATATGCATGGGGCTTCCCTGGTGGTGCAGTGGTGGAGAGTCCGCCTGCCGATACAGGGGACACGGGTTTGTGCCCCGGTCCGGGAAGATCCCACATGCCGCGGAGCGGCTGGGCCCGTGAGCCATGGCCGCTGCCGCTGAGCCTGCGCGTCCGGAGCCTGTGCTCCGCAACGGGAGAGGCCACAACAGTGAGAGGCCCGCGTACCACAAAAAAAAAAAAAAAAAAAAAAAAAAAAAAAGTATATGCATGTAATTTTTATATATTTGTGTATTTAAGCATATACCTTTGGTATATATATATACACACACACAAACTCATCAAAGGTATATACTTAAATGTTTTATTCATAGGTGCATGAGATTAAAAAGTTTAGAAGTCACTGATTTAGACAATGATGTATGAGTTCAGCCTTCTTACTGAGTGTCTTGGGTTTTATCTCTGCCTGACCTCTCCTCTGACCAAACTTCTCTCAACCTGCTGAAGGCTTGGTAAAGTGAAACAAATTGCAATAACTCCTCTGTATGTACCTTTGTATAAATATTTATTCCATGTTGTTACATACTTGCTTGCATATTTTACATTTGTCCACATTAGTGTAGTCTTCCATTAGTTCTGGCTACTTAAAATACTAAGGATATTAATGACTAAATTTTCTTTTTGTAGTATCTTCCACAGACAGTAAGCTAATTGACACCCCTGATGCTGTTTGCTTTTGTTCCTAGAGAAATTATTGTATGATTACAGATTTCATTGAATCGTGTTGATTTTTATATAAATAATGGGTACACTTTGTAGACATTGGGTATGTTTGGAGATGGCACAGTTTTTCTGGGGTTAAGCAGGTTTTGATGATATTGACCTTGCTCACTTTATGTCAAAACAATAAATCCTTAGGAAAAATTTTGCCTCAGTCATTTAAATTTATTTGGTATTTGTCAAGATATAAAGAACCCACTTTCATACCAAAAATTGTTCTAAATGAGATACCTCCTCTGTGTCTTTTCTGGCCAAAACAAATCTATAATTTCATGTCTCAATCAATGGTTATGTCCATTTAAAGATTTTCCCATCTGGGGACAACTATGGTCTCCAAAACAGTACCACTGACATTAACCCCCAACCCCTTTCTTTTCTAAATTTAATTTTTAATTTTATATTGGAGTATGGTTGATTTGCCATGTTGTGTTAGTTTTAGATGTACAGCAAAGTGATTCAGTTATACATATACACATATCCATTCTTTTTCAGATTCTTTTCTCATATAGATTATTACAGAATATTGAGTAGTTCCCTGTGCTATACAGTAGGTCCTTGTTGATTATTTTATATATAGTAGTGTGTATATGTTAATCCCAAACTCCTAATTTATCCCTCCCCTGCACGTTTCCCCTTTTGTAACCATAAACTTGTTTTTGAAGACTGTGAGTCTGTTTCTGTTTTGTAAATAAGTTCATCTGTATCATTTTTTTTAAAGATTCCACATATAAGTGATATCATATGATATTTGTCTTTGACTTACTTCACTTAGTATGATAATCTCTAGGTCTATCCATGTTGCTGCAAATGGCGTTATTTCATTCTTTTTTTATGGCTGAGTAATATTCAATTGTATATATGTACCATGTCTTCTTTATTCATTCATCTGTCGATGGACATTTAGGTTGCTTTCATGTCTTGGCTATTGTATTTAAATAGTGCTGCAATGAACATTGGGGAGCGTGTATCTTTTCGAATTACGGTTTTCTTCAGGAATATGCTCAGGAGTGGGATTGCTGGATTATATGGTAGTTCTATTTTTAGTCTTTTAAGGAACCTCCATACTGTTCTCTGCAGTGGTTGTACCAACTTACATTCCCACCAACTCTGTAGGAGGGTTCCCTTTTCTCCACACCCTCTCCAGCATTTATTGTTTGTAGACTTTTCAACGATGGCCATTCTGACTGGTGTGAGCTGATACCTCATTGCAGTTTTGATTTGCATTTCTCTAATAATTGGCGATGTTGAGCATCTTTTCATGTGTTTTTTGGCCTTCCGTATGTCTTCTTTGGAGAAATGTCTATTTAGATCTGCCAATTTTTTGATTGAGTTGTTTGTTTTTGATGCAGAGCTGCATGAGCTGTTTGTATGTTTTGGAGATTAATCCCTTGTCAGTCACTACGTTTGCAATAAAGCCCTTTTTATTTCTTCTTCATTAGAACACAGTATTCTATTAATCGAGTTAGTATTTGACTCCAGTAGTTCTCTTTTTCCTCTGTCAATTTTAGCCTGACTACAGAAGCTCTGCCTTTTTTATTTACCCAAAGAGGAAATCTCAGAACTTGATATCTGCTACTAGACTGGCCAGAAAGTCTGGTTTCTCATTTGCTTCTTCCTGTGTTCTGGAAGCCAGTCTGAAATGCAAATCTCACACCTTTTGTGGGGTTCTGCAGATGTCAAAATGCCCCACTTCCATCCTAACTTCCAGCCTAACTCTTATTCCCAGCAGCTCTGTGTTGCCAGTTATAATTGAAATTCATGAAAACAAACTGGCACTTGAGTCATGGATGGAAACAATTTGTGGGGAGGCATAAAATAGCAGGGGTTTATTTCTCATGTTTATAGTCTACTCTCATATAAGGATTTCACTTTTGAGTGAAAGCAATTTTAATTCCATATATGCTCAGTTTCAATATTTTAGGGAGGAGTTCACAATAACTACCTCTGATGTGAACTGAGCTCTAGTCTCATGACAAAATAAATTTATTTCTTCTCTAAGCAAATGGCTAATCATGGCAGGTCCATATTGAAAATTGATAGCTTGGAGAAGTTTAGAATAAAAAATAGAGGAAAAGTAAATTTTTTGAAATGTATTAGATTTGGAACAGTTTGAGAAATGAAAAATCATTAATTGATATTTTAGCAAAGTGTTTTTGTATGGGGATAGAGAAGATCTGAATCGAATCTAACACATGTTTAACACTCCTTATGCTAGCCAGTAAATCCGAGGCAGGAAAGATCAGCTACCAAAATCACACATTTAAATTTTATATTTCATGTCCTTAAACCAAACATTTATTTATTCTTACAAGGTACCAGGCATGTACTAGGCCCTTCCATAATCATTTTAGTGGTTCTTAATATATATTTTACCCTTACACATTTGTGGGATACGCCAGATTCTCATTAGAAATAGCTCTTAAACAGTGGTGTAATGACCCATTCTCCTTGGTTTGGAGGAAGCAAGTTGGGGGAAACATGAGAATTTGTTGGAGAAAATAGAATTTGAACCTAAACCTGGCTTTGAGCTTATGTTCTAAGCCACTATGGTCAAATAGCGCCCATCTTTTTGATCTTTCACTGCTTGTTATGGCCTGAATGTTTCTGTCCTTCCGAAATTCATATGTTGAAATCATACCTCCCCCTCTCTCCCCAGGGTGATACTATTAGGAGGTGGGGGCCTTTGGGAGGTGATTAGGTCACGAGGGTGAAATCCTCAAGAATGGGATTAATGTTCTTATAAAAAGGACCCCAGAGAGCTCCCAACATATGAAGACACATCAAGAAGTCAGCAGCCTGCAACCAGGAAGTGGACTGTCTACTAGGGCCTTGATCTCAGACTTCTAGCCTCCAGAACTATGAGAAGGAAGTGTTTGTTGTTTGAACCACTCAGTCTATGATATTTTTTAAAATAGCAGCGGAAGCTGTCTAAGATACTACCCGAAGTATCTACTAAGAGTATTCAATGACTATGAGTTGAACTGAATTATGACTGATTCAGAGGTCATAATAAGAAAGTGTTGAACGAATGGATTCCAGGAATGTGATAGACGCACTAATATTTCCTACCAGTTCACTTCCTCTACCTAACAATGTCTGATCCCTCTGTTCTGATTAAGAACCCCAGCAGAGTGAACCTGGCTGGTCAATTCCATAGGGGGTGGGGGATGTGGAGGTGGGAAGGGATAAGACTAAAGGTGACTATTGGGCAGCTGCCTAAGTGGGACATTCTAGTCCCAGCTAAATCTCTTACCTTAAAGGGCCACTTGAAGTAAATGGGTCAAATGGAGGCTGGAGAACTAGAAAAGATGAGAGCGAGATGCTTGTCTGATTAAGTGAAATAGAATTTCACAGACATGCTCCTGGTGGGAACTTGTGTTGGCTTGTGTGTCTCCATTAAAGGCCTGGCAGTGTGAGAAAGAGCAGACACCTTCCCATGCAACAAGACTCAAATCAAACGCCACCTTTTTTGGAAAGACTCCAAACTCCCCCTGGCCAAGTTAGAGCCTTGCTCTGCTGTGTTCCCGCAGCCCCCTGTTAATGTCTCATGGCAGAATTTACCTTATTTTTATTATAGTAAGTACCTGTTGTAGGGCAGTCAACTCCAATAGCTCCTGAGAGCACGGAGAGTCTTTGCATTTATCTTTGTTTCCCCTTATTAGATGCTGATTGAAGAAATAATTGATGAAATAAATTGCAACATGTTTGTGAATCTCCAAGTCTGAACATTATGGTTTATATAACAGGTATGAAATGCTTCATGACCTATGATGAGTATCATGCCACATTTCCTTAATTTTCAGATTAAAATGGAACTGGCTCTAGGCCCCACCTGCCAGAATTAAGGGAGATCCAGTATCATACTTCTGCCTCCCTGCTAGATTGAATGTTTGTGTACCCAACCCAATTCATATGTTGAAACCAAATCTCCAGTGTGATGGTATTAGCAGGTAGGGCCTTTAGGCAGTGCTTAGGTCATGAGGGTGGAGCCGTCATGAATGGGATTAGTGCCTTTGTAAAAGGACTCCAGAGAGCTCCTTCACCCCTTCCAACATGTGAGAACACAGTGAATACATGGCCTTCTATGAATCAGGAAGTGTGTCCTCACTAGACACTGAATATGCTGATGCCTTTATCTTGAACTTCCCAGCCTCCAGAACTGTGAGAAATAAATTTCTGTTGTTTATCAGCCACTCAGTTTATGGCATTTTTGTTACACCAGCCAGAACAGAAAAAGACACTTCCTCCCTCCTTCTCTTGGATCATCCACAATCCCTAGGGGCTTAAGCAACAAATCACAGTCTGCCGGAATTCTCCAGTGACCAGGGGTCCTGGTGAATCTCTGTTCACTGTGCCTTCCCTATCTAGGCTTTGCCGGAGTCATCAATTTTCCACTGTACTTCTGGCCCAGCTGTTTCAGGTATTAGGAATGCATCAGCTTATACAGTTTCCTGCTGAGGAGCATCGAACTTTGAAAAAAACGTGGCACCAAAGGTTTACACAGTTTGCTTTGTCATCTATCAGAACACTTTGCTCAGGTCCCAAGGCTACTAAGACTCACCTTTTCAGGAGCCTACACATCCATGCTCCCACAAGGTCTTTTCACCCAACCAAAGAATGTCTAAGCATCTCCTTGTTTCTGAGATGACAACTACTCTCCCTTTTTTTTTTTTTTTTTTTTGTGGTATGTGGGCCTCACTGTTGTGGCCTCTCCTGTTGTGGAGCACAGGCTCGGGACGCGCAGGCTCAGCGGCCATGGCTCACGGGCCCAGCCGCTCCGCGGCATGTGGGATCTTCCCAGACCGGGGCACGAACCCGTGTCCCCTGCATCGGCAGGCGGATTCTCAACCACTGCGCCACCAGGGAAGCCCAACTCTCCCTTTTTTGAATTCTGGAATCTTCTTAGGGTGAGGGCATCTTTCCTTCTTCATCTTTCTAAAATAAATGGTACCTTCTTCCACAGTGAAGTTTAAAGGACCATTAAGAAGGACCTGGGCTTCAGAAATGTAAGAATCTGTCCATTTCCCTTTCTTGGGAATGGAGATGGAATGTCTTTTACTCCTTCTTGATAAATTGTCCAATCCATGGATAGGAGACTTTTAAATTTAGAGTAAATATTCTAACACAAGTTAAATTATCACCTGGAGGTCACTCTGCTATATCAAAGATGCTTAGAACAAGAGTGCATGCTTTTGTTAATTCATCTCTTGCATGGTGAAAGGAGTTCCTCTTTAGTTATGACCTAAACATAAAAATCTGTGTTGTAATGTTTTAACTTGTATAATTTATTTTTTATTTATTGCAAAAAGAAGTGTTTTGGTATACAGTCCAGAGAGGAAACATTGCCAAGCTTGCTGCCAGAGAGAGAACTGAAGAAGCCAATCTCACAGGGCTCTGTTGAAAACAAGGAGCCTTTTACAGTCTCCTGATATCCTCACGGCAATGGTTTGGCAGTAACTTCTCAGGACCAGTGTGCAGGGGAGGGAGGTAGAGAAGTATCCCTGCAGTGCTCTACTTGGCTATGATCACTCTATCTCATTTTATGCCTGGTAACTCAATGAGACTGCTTACCATTATATTAAGAGGCATAACTGCTCATAAAAGCATATCCGTAGTACTGGAGGACCTAGGCCAGGAGAGGTTGTTTATCTCAGTTATATACGAACACCCCTGAGAATTATTCAGGTAATGCTGTTGAGACCAGACCACTGGCCCATTGTCACCCTCTCTTAAGGTAAGTTCCTCCTTTGGGAGAATTTCCCTGGAGGGTTTACCTACTCATTGATCTCAGTTAGGATACTTAAATAATGGTGAAACTCATCAGAGTTTGGGTTTTAAGTATTTTCTTTTCCTGGAGACTCTTTGGCCTTTAGCCAAAGACATTTATTCCCTACTTAGTTTCTTTGAGTTGAACATACAAAGATGATATGGATGTGGGGTAACTTGTCAAGCCACAAACATAACCTGCTCTGTAATAATACCCTCCCACACTATTATCTTGCTTTGACATGATATAATTTAAGTTCTAATCCTGTTTCCTTGACACTAAAATGAAGTGGTTTCTCTCTATTAAAGACGTCATCCTCAACTGAAGCTCACTAAAACATCAACATGTCACATGGACTAGCTTCACAAAGCTCTTAATCTGAAGTTGACCTCTTTAGAAAACCCATAGCCCAGAATTTGATCTTATCACCTCAGGAAATTACATTTAAAATCTGTCTCTACAGTGTTACATGTGCTTCTTCTTTTTTTTTTTTTTTTTTGTTATGCGGACCTCTCACTGTTGTGGCCTCTCCCATTGTGGAGCACAGGCTCCGGACGTGCAGGCTCAGCGGCCATGACTCACGGGCCCAGCTGCTCCGCAGCATGTGGGATCTTCCCGGACGGGGGCACGAACCCGTGTCCCCTGCATCGGCAGGCGGATTCTCAACCACTGCGCCACCAGGGAAGCCCTACATGTGCTTTAAAAGAAAAAATCGATTTTTCTGAATTTGACTTGGGTCTCAGAGACATTATTTGCTCACCAAAATGAACCAAAATACCTTCCTATTAAAAAAAAATTCCTTTTCTTTCTTCTTTAACATTTAGAAAAAAACTTGTTTTGGAAGAAATTCAACGCGAAGGATAACATGGGTGTGGGCCTCCACATATCAAGGCCTCAAAGAATTCACTTTCAGCATGTTTAATTTTCAACTGAGCCTTCTGAATTCACCCAGTACAGGCTGTAGTGTGTGAGGAGTACATGTGATTGGTACTGAAGAGTAAAAGGCTCAGGCTTGAGATGGGAGGGAGGAAGAGGGAATATAAACAACCCAGAAACCTGTTTAGATCATGACAGGTGGCTGTTGATTAGGACAGGCATATAACTCACCTGGGTGCCTTAGTGGAAATGTCATGCCTTATTTTAGAAGGAAATTAGATTCAGTGATAGGAAATATACTCTAGGGACTAAATAGCATTCTAATAATATATTTTAAGTGTGGCACTTACCAACAGGATTGATTTTCAAATTTGTTTTTAACAAAGATTAAAATAAAAATAAAACCTGATAGCAAAATGGTGAATAGTGAAAAGAAATGTGTAAAAGCATGATGGAGGATTATGTGAGATACTCCCCCCACCACCAAATTCTGTGAAATGCTAGGTTTTCTTTCTTCCTTCCTTCCTTCCTTCCTTTCTTCCTTCCTTCCTTCCTTCCTTCCTTCCTTCCTTCCTTCCTTCCTTCCTTTCTTTCAATTTTACTTGAAAATAACTTTTAAAATTTAGTCAGGTGCAGGCAAACTTATAGAGACAGAAAATAGATCAGTGGTTGCCTAGGGATAGAGATGGGATCTAGGATTGACTATAATCTGGCATAATGTATCTTTTGAGGGTGATGAAAATGTTCTATAACTGGATTGGGGTGATAGTTGCACAACTGTATAACTTTAATGAAGATCATTGAACTGTATACTTGTGATGGGCAGATTTTATGCTATATAAATTATACCTCATAAAGTTTTTAAGAAAATTAACAAGGTACAGCTTCATGATATTGGATTTGGCAATGATTTCTTGGATATGACACCAAAAGCATAAGCAACAAAAGAAAAAATAGATAAACTGGACAACATTAAAATTAAAAGCTTATGTGTATCAAAGGACACAGTCAACAGAATGAAAAGGCAGCCCACATAATGGGAGAAAATATTTTAAAATCATATATCTGATAAGGGGTTAATATCCAGAATATTATAAAGAACTCTTAAAGCTCAACAACAAAACTAACAACCTAATTAAAAAATGAGCAAAGGTCTTGAATATGCATTTCTCCAAAGAAGATATACATATGGCCAATAAACACATGAAAAGATGCTCAACATTACTAATCATCAGGGAAATACAAATCAAAACCATAACAAGATACCTCCTCATACACATTAGAATGACCACTATCAAAAAAATAGGAAATAACAAGTGTTGGCAAGGATGTGAAGAGATCGGAACACTTGTGCATTGTTCTTTTTTTTTTTTTCGGTACGCGGGCCTCTCACTGCTGTGGCCCCTCCCGCTGCAGAGCACAGGCTCCGAACGCGCAGGCTCAGCTGCCGTGGCTCATGAGACCAGCCGCTCTGCGGCATGTGGGATCCTCCCGGACCGGGGCACGAACCCGTGTCCCCTGCATTGGCAGGCGGACTCTCAACCGCTGCACCACCAGGGAAGCCACTACTTGTGCTTGATGGGAATGTAAAATGTGCAGCTGCTTCGGAAATCAGTATAGAGGTTCCTCAGAAAATTAAAAATAGAATTATCGTATGATCCAGTAATTCCAATTCTGAGTATATACCCAAAAGAATCAAAAGCAGGGTCTTGAAGAGATATTTGTACAATCATGTTCATAGCTGTACTATTCACAATAGCCAAAAGGTGGAAGTAACCAAGTGTCCATCAACAGATGAATGGGTAAACAAAATGTGGTCTATACATGCAATGGAATATTATTCAGCCTTAAGAAGGAAGGAAATTCTGAAATAGGCTACAACACATGTGAACCTCAAGGACATGGTTAACATGGTAAAATTTTACATTATGTATATTTTACCACAATTAAAAACTTTAAAAGGTTAAACATTTTTTAACCAGATATGCTTGTCTATTCTAACACCCCCCAAATTGGTTTTATCCATTCTGGTCCTGGAATACTGTAGTCATTAATGAATTGTTGTGGGTATAAATGCATTCCAGATGTGCTAATCAATTCTGATTTTGCCTCTGCTATTCTTTTGGTTAGTTCATCTGTTGTCATGGAGTTAAATCTCACTTTTGTGTGGATAATCTTACCTAGACCGACTTCACAAATTCTGATCCTGCAGTTCTAACTTCTTGATGGTGTTTTCGCTAGAACATCACCAAATTATCCCAGACTCATCATGGGTAAATAAAAATTCATATTCTTTGCAAATAATGTCTGCCTCTTGAATTCACTCATTCTTCCTTTGGTCCCAGTCATCCTCCTAGTTATGGCTTATATCTGTGGAGTTATTTTGGATCCTACCTATTTCTCAGTAAAGATC
Source organism: Kogia breviceps (assembly GCF_026419965.1). Lineage (NCBI taxonomy): Eukaryota > Metazoa > Chordata > Mammalia > Artiodactyla > Physeteridae > Kogia > Kogia breviceps. The sequence goes on from NC_081317.1 coordinate 75,917,529, forward strand.
ATTGTTTTTTCTGCCTTCATTCTTTTCTATTTCTAAACATACTGTACAACAGTGACAGGTAAATTTAAATCTTAAAACATTCAGACAGTTCACAGTTAATCCTAACCCACCTACCCGAAGTAATCTCTGACTATTATCAAGATTAATTCTCTACTTCTACATTAAGTGTGCTCTACTTAATGTTCACATTCTAATTTTCATGTGTTTTACTCTCTTCCTTCCTAAATACAATGGTCTTCTCCCTCTTTTCCACTTAACGATCTCTTCCCATCAAACATCCCTCAAACAGGAGAATTCCCTGATCACTGCAGCCTGTGGTCATCTCAGTCTTCTCTGAAAGCCTGCCTTGACACTCAGTATCTCTTCTGGGCTACACAGTGGAGTGTGAGCTGTCAGCACCAGACAAGAATAACAAAAACAAACCCAGGATGGGCCTGGGGTCAGATGATAGGAAAGTGTTGATGGGAGGCCATGAGTTGAGGTGGGATTGTGGTCAAGATCAGATAGTGAATTAGCACAATAGAAGAAACACATATGAACAAAAGTAGATGTGAGAGTCAAAGTCTTTGGAAAAGACCTAAGAACAATAAGGAATATAAATTGGAGTAAATCTTAAGTATCCCAACTTCCATTAAGAGCTCTAGTCACTGTACCTTGACTAATACACAATCTCTGGCAGCAGAACAGTTCAGGGGAAAGGGTATAAACTATAGCTCCTGACAGACATGGGTCCTAACCCAGTGCCTCCACTTACTATCTGTGTGATCTTGGGTAAATTACTTGAACTTCTTGAGCCTTGTTGTGTTCATTTCTAAAATAGGGATAATAACACCAATATTATAGAGCTGTTCTGATAATTGGATAGAATTAAATAATGTAGATAAAGATCCTGGTAGATGCTCAATAATGGTAGCTATTAAACCTTTATTCTGGCTAAGGTCAATTGCTCTGTAGGTATTGAATGAAAACTACCTTCTTTATGAGTTATAAAGATAATATCATCACTACATCACTGTGTGAATAAAGTATAATTATCAATGAATGTCAGCCTACATCTTAGGTATGCAAGAAATACTGCTTTTCTTCCTTTTTCTTTCCTACCACTCTTTGTTTTTTCCGTTTTGCTTTCTTTCTATTTAATTTTGACTCTGGTGTGGACTGGGTAGGAAATTCGATCTCAATGATTCTTGGGTTCCCCACCTCCTTCAGTTTTGGGCCAAGAGTTCATGAAGGCTTTAGGAAAGTCTTGCTACTCACTGGTCTCTGTCTATCCTGAATACTGCTGAGAATCCACCTTGCCCAAGACTCCCTCAGATCTTTTGCCACACTTGGACTCCAAGGGTCTTTGGTCAATCTAAGAACACTGGATCAAAGTCCAGTGTCATAGAAAGACACATAGAAAAGACACATAGAAAGACATAGAAAGACACATGGAAAGAAGAAAGGAAAAGGAAGGAAGGACAGAAGAAGGAAGGAGGAAGCCATCAGCCTAGGGATATCTGGGTTTGCTTGTTGGACAATAAATTATCGAAAGAAAGTCCTGTGTTCTAGGCAGAAATGAAGATATGGACTAAAGATATGGAAAAGCCTAAAGTTCAAAGTATTGTAGAATTTCTTATTTGCAACTTGAACTTTCTCTTCCTCTGATAGAAGAGACATGAATTGTTCAAAGGGTATTTCCAGCTGACTCAGACAAAGAGAACTTATGGGTTGTCTGAAGCAGGAGAAACACAATACTTCTTGTTTTGACCCTACCCTAACTTGGTTACTTAATTCATCTTTAGGGGCCCATGTTTTTTCATCTGTAAAATGAAGGTGTTCTAACTGCAAACTGTTAAAAATATAGTTGAATTCTAAAATTGTCTGGAATCATCTGATAGAAAAAAATGATTTTAGAGGGTGGGCTTTGCTATAGGTTTCAGAATCACGACTGTAAAAGGAAACAATTCAGAGGCAAAATAATCTCCTCCTCCACCCAACTGTCATTGCTCTTTAGCTCTGCCTCTATTACGGCCTGGATGACTTTCTGTTCTGATTTATAGTCATTTGCTGGCAGGTCTTATCTCCTAGTTTACTACTAGAGTTTAAATTCTTTATGGAACTGATTCAGCTATCTAGACATCTCTTCTTTCCCTCTTTTCTCACTCCCTGCTCAGAGTCTCCTTGAATGGAGTAAGCACAAATGAGAATTATTTACAAGTGAATGGAAATAACCAACTTTAAGACTCAAGAATTTCCTCTGAAGGTTGTCTTTATTGACTGCTCTTGGGAAGTTGTTTCTGTCGCCCACATTCTAACAAACTGAAAACTGATTTTGTCCTAAAATATTTATTTTAAATGTTTTCTGTTGTGTTTAACTCTTTACAAGCATTTTCTTTTTTCAATCTCACAACAAGCCTGAAAAGTAGATATTGATATCCTATTTACCAGATAGGGAAACAAAGCCTCAGAGGGGTTAAGCGTTTTGCCCAAGAGCATTCATTTCAGCTTGCTAAGAGACAGAAGCAGAGCATGATTCCAAATCTTTCAGATTACAGAGCTCACCTCAATGTAGTAGAGATATTTCAGAGGGGTTAAGCGTTTTGCCCAAGAGCATTCAGCTTGCTAAGAGACAGAAGCAGAGCATGATTCCAAATCTTTCAGATTACAGAGCTCACCTCAATGTAGTAGAGATATTTTCCAAATCCTTTAGAAAGAGCTAGTAGTGATTGCCTCACAGTTGAAGAGACAAACTGGTTTATGAATATCCATGAAGGAAGAGGAACAACAATGGTGAATTTGGAAGCAAAACTTCCTTCTTCTAATTCAGTCCAAGCAGCATCTCTGATTTTAAGCAGCTATTTCATGATATATAGCATTGACGTCTAGCCTTGAGTTTGTAATCGTGGTGCCCACACAGGTTCGCCAGGAGTTTGCAAACGCTTTTAAGCAACAGAAGTTTTCAGTGAGAGAAAAAGAAAGACATTTTCAATACTAAGATCAAGGAAAGAGACTGATTGACCCAATCCCATTAGAACGATTTAGACTGGAAATAATAACTGTTTGCTTTCAACTTATTCTGAGTAAGCAACTATTTTCAACAGGCGTCCCATAATGACTCCCAATTCTCAGAACACTGAAAACGCTTTCAACGGTCTCTGTAGGAGAATGAAGTCTGCTGTTTGTAAGGGGAGGAAAAAGATACCAGCATTGCATTACTGACTATTCAAGGCTATAATAAACACTCTATGGAATGTCTCTTGCATCTATATTACACTCTCAATCCACAATGAATATGTATTTGAACATTAAATTCATCTTTTTTTCCCCCAAAGAACAGGTATTTGTGTCGAACTAAAAATCAGGACAGAACTTACTTGTCTGTCCTTGGAAGTTGTTTTGCTTAAGAATCCCTTCTTTATCTTCCAGTTCAGTAAGGGCTTTATTGATTATTGAAGACTTCTTTTAGCTTGATCGTTTTAATAAGATATATAATATGGAAGTTTTAATACGATATATAATCAGAAGTCTGCTCATACCTGAAAAAAAATCATTGTGGAATAATACACATCCATAAGCTTGTCATCGTGGACACACCCTGGCAATCGTCTGCTGTGACTAACTGCTTACCTCACACAGGTGACGACACTGACTGCTCTCCGTGTTATTTCAGGCTCTCTGGCTCAAACTCTGATTCTAGTAATTATGGAGAATAAACAAAATTTTGGATGAGAGAACATTCTTTACTTTTTGGTGAATAGGTGCAATTTTTTGGTTATACATGTATAATTTTATTTATACACATAAATAAACTATATAAATTATTCTGTCTTTAAATATGATTTTCTTATTGGAGTTCATAGTTTAGTAAATGAATGGAAGCCTCATTTAAAAATATATGTCTCATAGAAAACAAACTTATGGTTACCAAAGGAGAAGGGGGGGAGGGAAAAATTAGTAGTATGGGATTGACAGATACATACTACCTTATATAAAATAGATAGACAACAAAGATTTACTGTATAGTACAGGGAACTATGTTCAATATCTTGTAATAACCTACAGTGGAAAAGAATTTTAAAAAATTAAAAATATATATATATGTATAACCAAATCACTTTGCTGTACACCTGAAACTAACACAATACTGTAAATCAACTATACTTCAATTAAAATTAAAAAAAAAAATCTATGTCTTCATTGTATCTATGTTCAGTGTTTTTCTATAAATTATAATAACATCTTTTCCTGGAAAATCTCTACAAAATTATAAATTGATAAGTGAATGAAAGTTTAGGACCGTTATACAATTTCAGGCTGTTTCCAAGGATGATTTAAATTTGACCAGTTCAACTCCCAGGATCTATCGCTGTTTACAGGTGGATGGATATGCACACATGTGTGTGCCCATGTGTGTCTACGTGTGCAGAGGATGACACTATAAACCACAGATCATAAACTGGTGATTATTATCACAGATGTGTTTTGATTTTCCAGCACAATGTTTTACAAAATCCCAAATTTGTTGTAAATATTTATGAATCAGCAAATATCAATAAAAGCAGATTTCTGAAGTCTCTTAAAAATGAGGAAACTGGGCTTCCCTGGTGGCGCAGTGGTTGAGAGTCCGCCTGCCGATACAGGGCACACGGGTTCGTGCCCCGGTCCGGGAAGATCCCACATGCCGAGGAGCGGCTGGGCCCGTGAGCCATGGCCGCTGAGCCTGCGCGTCCAGAGCCTGTGCTCCGCAACGGGAGAGGCCACAACAGTGAGAGGCCCGCGTACCACAAAAAAAAACAAAAAAAAATGAGGAAACATAGCAGTATTGAGCCTATAGTCTCTCATGGCAAAAATTGGATGTAGTTAGGGAGAGACTACAGAAATAACTGGGGCTCATACTTTCCAATTGTCCCCTCCTCCCTCATTGCTGTATATTACCTCCCTGGTTCCTGTGGGTATTTAAGGTTGAGGCCCTCACTTTGAAGAAAATTCTCTAAGACTTCCTTTTAGCGTGGTGTATTAGTCATTGACTTTGTGGATGGTGACTCAGAGTTAAGAAGTATTGCAGGAGTCTCAGGCCAGCTCAACAGCCAGGTGTAACTGAAGGATACCTGTTTAGGAACTCCAATAGCCCAGCTCCTTGGGACTCACAGGATGAAGAGCCATACTGGAAGGGGAAGAACACCTTCCCAAATCCTTTCATAGATGGGAAGGAGGGAATTTGTCAAACTTCAGTCACCCTTGGAGGTGGCTTGAAATTGTATAATCATCCTAACTTTCACTCATTTATCAATTTATTATTTTGTCAATATTTGCTATAAAAAGGTTTGATTATAATATATAGAAACCCTCTGAATATAGGTACAATAAGGACATAGGTTTTTTAAAAATTAATTAATTATTTTTTATTTTTGGCTGTAATGGGTCTTCATTGCTGTGCATGGGCTTTCTCTAGTTGCAGCGAGCGGGGGCTACTCTTCGTTGTGGTGCATGGGCTTCTCATTGCGATGGCTTCTCTTGTTGTAGAGCAAAGGATCTAGGTGCACAGGCTTCAGTAGTTGTGGCACGTGGGCTCAGTAGTTGTGGCACATGAACTTTGTTGTTCCACGGCATGTGGAATCTTCCCGGACCAGGGATTGAACCTTGTCCCCTGCATTGGCAGGCGGATTCTTAACCACTGTGCCACCATGGAAGTCCCAGGACATAGGTTTTTAAATAAAGTTTTCATTAATTTACATAAAGCCAACAGCCTGGATTGGGAACACAGCTCTTGTTTTCTTTCTTATCCTTACTTCTGGGAGGGAAATTTCTCACTATAAATCTGTTCTCAACACATTTGTTTATTAATACGAGGATATATGTATATATAGTGCATATAAACCAGCAGGCTTGGCTTATATGGAATAAAACAAAAGAAGGGAAAGTTTGGCAATTATCCTGGTAATTACCTTGATAAAAACAGCAGATCTAGTTCTGTTCCATGATGGTTATTTTGGTTTTAAATTAGTTCTATTACTACCAGGCCTGAATTAATTAACCAGGTAATTTTGCAAAGCGGGAAAAGTCTCCTTCAAGATGAAATAGGTATTCCCTGTTTAAGCTTTTAGATGGATTAATTTTAGAAAGTTCAGCTCACAGAATTCCTTAGATTTGTAATGATGTCACCACTTCAAAGAACTCTAATTCTGAGTCTGAGCCACTCCTCTCACCCCCAGGAGAGTGTGTGTGTGAGAGAGATGGGAAGCCAGGCATGGATACAAGAGCAATTGTGAAGGTGAGCTCAAAACAGCAATACATGGTACACAGAAGGGCTGTGTCTCTTTAATGAAATGCCTCAGCTTCCCTACTGCCCTCTGCCTAATTTTGGGTTCTAAGTTTCTTGGCAGCAGGGGATGATGGCTTTTAGGAGGTGCCAATCCTACTTGCAGATATTGTTGCTCTAATTCTGCCTAAATTGCAGTTTCTGGCCTTGGGTCATAATGCCAAATAGGAAGTGCCTCCTAGTTCCTCCAAATATGGTATGTGGACAAGGGGGCGGAGTTTAGCACACAAATAACCATCTGCCAACTTTTCATGCTTACAAAGGATCAAAAATAGGTCACTTAAGGTCAATAATACATCCTCTCTTCTCCCTCCCAAGGAGCAAATAGTGTTGTCTTACCCTCTAGGTGAAATACAGACTTCAACTCCAGAGCTATATTTAGCTTGGAGTTTTTCTTTAATGTTACCTAAACACATTCTATAACTGTTATGGGCCTCAAAGAATTGCGTGAATAAAGTAACTTAAATTTAACTTGTATACATGCCTGATCAACTTTCTGGGGGAAAGTTTAAAGCCAAAACATTGAGAAGTGAGGAGAGGGAGTGAAAACATCTTGCTTGTTTTTGAGGTACGACTGATATTTGACTATAAATTAGCATTTGAGTAGAATGGTAGAAAAACAAAAAACAGGGTTGACAGGTGTCTCAGAGGTCATGTCCAACCCTCTTCCTGAGGATGCATGAATCACGAGCCCACTCTGATTCCTTCTGTCTGAGCTGCTGCATTTTTTTCAGGTTCTACTACTTCAGGAAACCACAGTTGCTGGCTGATAGAAAAATTACAGCAGCGCCATAATACGAGCTATTTCTGCTGGTGAGATATTAAGAGTACCTAGTATATAATAGACCTTGCACTATAAGAAAATGCTGTTCTTTGCTGACTATCAAGAAGTTAAAAAAAATAAGCTGTGACTATTTTGAACTTTCAACTATCAGGTTCCCTGCATATCTAGGAATACTAATAATGTTCCTCTGGTGAATAGACTTAAAACACAGTAAAATGTTTTCTTTATAGCATTATCATTTCCATTAATTTGAGCAAGTGTTGATCAGTATAAATTATTTATGTGAGCATTGGGAGCTGCCTCCCTAAGTGCAAGGCAATCTGTTAAAGATTTGCTATCATGCTAATGAATGAGGGGAAGGGGGGAGAAGTACATTTTATGAGTCATAAAGTTTTAGGAATATTAGTTCTCATGTTTGCATTTGGAAATGAACTCTTTGTGAAATGCACTGTAAAAGAAAGATGGAAACCCAAATTCACCAACAGCATACATCAAAATAATGGTGGAAAAGACTCAGACCCTGGTAACCTGACAATTATGATGATCAAATGGGAGATTAGAAATGGTCCTGAAGGCGTTGAAGGACTTAAAGGACTTAAACTCTAACAGGATTGACTGGCTCATGCCTTAATTTGATTTCTTTCCTTTTTTAAAAAAAATTAATTTATTTTTGGCTGCCTTGGGTCTTCGTTGCTGCGCACGGGCTTTCTCTAGTTGCGGCAAGCGGGGGCTACTCTTTGTTGCGGTGCGCGGGTTTCTCACTGCGGTGGCTTCTCTTTGTTGCGGAGCATGGGCTTTAGGCACGTGGGCTTCAGTAGTTGTGGCTCGCGGGCTCTAGAGCGCAGGCTCAGTAGTTGTGGCACATGGACTTAGCTGCTCCGTGGCATGTGGGATCTTCGCGGACCAGGGCTCAAACCCGTGTCCCCTGCATTGGCAGGCGGATTCTTAACCACTGCGCCACCAGGGAAGTCCCTTTAATTTGATTTCTTTCTTTTTTTTTTTTTTTGCGGTACGCGGGCCTCTCACTGCTGTGGCTTCTCCCGCTGCGGAGCACAGGCTCCAGATGCGCAGGCCCAGCGGCCATGGCCCACGGGCCCAGCCGCTCCTCGGCATGTGGGATCTTCCCGGACTGGGGCACGAACCCGTGTCCCCTGCATCGGCAGGCGGACTCCCAACCACTGCGCCACCAGGGAAGACCTAATTTGATTTCTAATAAAATGTGTCTATCGGCCACAGCTTTTCTGAGGGACAGGGGAAAGTGAGAAGAGAAAAGAAGATGGAGAACCAGCACCTAATGTACTTCTTCCCATACTTACTGGTGTCACTGTAAGAATCTTGTTGTAGTTGTCTATAGGCAGGGTCTAGCTTCCAGGGACAACTAGGGAAGTCCCCTACTGCAAATAATTGACAATAAGTGCACTTGTTATTCTGATGCTCCATATACGTTAATGCATTTAATACGTGCATCAAGCCTGTAAGGTAGGCACTATCATTAATCCTATTCTACAGTTGAAGAAACTGAGGCACAATGAGGTTAAGTGTCATGTGCAAGTTCACACAAAAAGTAGAAGAGCCAGGAATTGAACCCAGGCAACTGAGTTCTAGACACTGCACACTTTTTTTTTTTTTTTTTTTGCGGTACGCGGGCCTCTCACTGTTGTGGCTTCTCCCGCTGCGGAGCACAGGCTCCGGACACACAGGCTCAGCGGCCATGGCTCACGGGCCCAGCCGCTCCGCGGCACGTGGGATCTTCCCGGACCGGGGCACGAACCCGCGTCCCCTGCATCGGCAGGCGGACTCTCAACCACTGCGCCACCAGGGAAGCCCTAAATACCGCACACTTAATCACTGTACTAAATGACCTCTCAAAGATTTACAAAGTCTGTGTTTTACAAAGTCTGGTCTAAAATTCACCTGCATTAGACTTCCTGGGGTGATTTTTAAAAGTTTCCTAGGCTAGTATATCAGAATCTCTGGGAGTTGGGCTTAAGAATTCCTATTTAACAACTTACTTTTGCACTCTAAAGTTTGAGAATCACTAGTCTGAGGAGTGGGAGAGGGAGCTAGAGAGAAGCTCCTTTTGGTCTTCAAAGCCCAGAAAGGCATGCTATTAAACTCTTCAGATTTTGTATGTAAAATCAGGTCACCTTCAAACAGAGATGGTTTTACTTCTTCCTTTCTAATCTGGATGCCTTTTATTTCTTTTTCTTGCCTGACTGCCCTGGAGAGAATCTTTAGTACAATGTAAAATAGAAGTGGTGAGAGTGGACATCTTTGTCTTGTTCTTAGCTCTCCAGATTTTGAAGGAAAGAATTGATGGATTGATGCTAATATATTAGAAATTCACAATTAAAAGCTGTAGTTTGGTATCTTCCATTCCTGACCTGGGTTGCATCAAGAGAAGCTTACACACCAAAAATACCAAATTTACTTCTAATTCATTCCCAGAATACGTGTGGTCTTCCTGTTAGGGCCCCAGGCAGCAAAGCCAGACACATAGAGATTTTCAGTAAACTCCTATTGAGTATGGGTGAGGTCTTCAGCTCTTTCCCTTCAGACTCATTGTGGGGACTAGGTATGTCAGTGGTCTCCCCTTGTGGAGATTTGTTGGAGTTAAATGAGAAACATTTTCAAATTACACATGTCTTTATTCCATATCTGCTGTTCAGCATGTCTGGGTATGGGACCTAGGTTATGTATTTTTAATAAAACTCCTAGACCATTATAATCTCCCCTCTGGTTAAGAAGAACTGCAGTATAGAGGCCTAGCTTTAGAGATAGTTTAATGTCACCTGATTCCTGTAAAGGTCACCATGAACAGTGCTATCATAGAGGTAAAGAAATAAAGGGGCTGTTCCACTTATTATGACTGCCTAAATTACCTCCAAACTAAGTGCTGTATATCAACTGTTAATGATGCTTACAGATTCTTTGGGTTAGGAATTCAAACAAGACTTGTAGTGGATCACTTACTCTGCACCATGAAGTCTGAGACCTTTGGTAGAAGACTTGAAAGCTGAGGGCTGAGGTTAGCTGAGGTTCATTAACTAACATATCTGGTGGCTGATGCTGGTTGTTGACTGAGACCTTAGCCCAGGCTGAGAGCTGGAACACCTCGACGTGGCCTCTCCGTGGATCATGGCATTCCTCACAACAAGATGGCTGAATTCCAATAACAAGAATTCCAACGAGGCAGAAACTATATTGCCTTCCCTGATCTAGCCTTGGAAATCATGCAGCATCACTTTTATTGCATTCTGCACATTAGAAAGTCACTAAAATGGACCATATTCAAAGAAGAATTAGACTCCATTTTGTTGTGTGGAAAAAGTGTCAAAGAATTTACAGGTCTATTTTAAAACCATTACAGGTGTGATTTCCCTGATGGTCCAGTGGTTAAGACTCTACGCTTCCACTGCAAGGGGCGTGGGTTTGATCCCTAGTTAGGGAACTGAAATCCCACAAGCTACGTGGTGCAGCCAAAACGAAACAAACAAAAAACCCATTACAGGTGCTATGGAAAAAGAAACCGTGTAATAATAACAATAATATCTAACATTATTGAGCACTTACACGCTAGATACTCTTCTAAACATTCTATGTAAATTACCTCAGTCTTTCCACAACCCTATAAAACAGACAATATTATAATCTCTATTGTAAAGAATCTGAGCTTGTATAACTTTCCTAAAGCATAGCTTGCCAGAAAGTAATGGTGATCGGATTAAAACCAGGCAGCCTGGCTCCAGAAATTTTCTCTTATTTACTACTGTATGCTACATAACTGAGAGAGACATGGGATCTAGTCCAAAGCACTAAGTTGAGGAGGACTCTATTATGCTCCAAGTGTTTTCCATGCCCAAAACCCCATTCTGAGGAAAGATGACTACTCAGCTTTGTCTCTCTAGTCTATCCTGATTGACCAGGGAAGGACATCTTCCTGTGGCCATCATCTGTAATAACCCTGAAGTCTGGTGACAGAACTCTGTAGAACTACTGGAGAGTTACTAAGTGAACCCATCAGATCCTCCCTCCCAGAACTTGAATGTAAGTCTATCCAAGGGTAGTCAGCTGTGTGTCAGTAAGCAGAAATCAGGAGACATAGAAAATAAGTCAGAAAGGCTGCACAGGAAGCAGAAGCCCTGGGAAGAAGGAATTAAGAAGCAGGCAGAAGAATAAAGAGTTATGTGTTCATATGAACAAAAGCAGTAAAAGCAAAGGCAGAGAAGAGAGTAGTTAGTGCCCACAATAGCAAAAGACTGGAGCAGGCAGACAGATGCGACCATCTAAGGCATGTTTGCCATTGTGAAATTAGCAGACTGGGATATATTTACTAGAGCTGCTCTTATGTACCTGTAGTGTTTAGTGCTCAATGAAGTGTGTCTGTGCTACAACAGAAGTTCCCTGCCCCGTGCATCCTTAAAACAAATCCTCATTTTCTGAGGTAACGTGAGCCTCTCTCTTTCTGTTCTTTATTCTTGAAATGCCCTCACCCACTGGCTGTGCAGCTCATGAGTCATGTGGCCTGGGATAGGTCACTTCCCTCTTTGCCTCAGTTTTCTCATTGATAAGATGTGAGGTGGACCAGTTCCAGCTCCAAAATTTATTATTCTGGACTTCAGCATGAAGAAGTTGGTCACAGTTGGATTACAAAGTCACAGTAGTTCCCCCACCCTCTTTATTCTCAACTTCCTTTCCAACCACAGAGTGATTTAAACTTGAGACTTCTGTCTCATAAGAAATCCAACTGCAGTACCAGCGTGTAAATTAGCTGTGTGGCCTCCTGGCAGCCTCCACGCAGGCTTCCCTGGCTCTGTGTGGTGTTTTCTGCCGAGCCAACAGGCGAGTGTGTGTGTGCTGACCCTGTCTTCTCTCATTTCACAAGAGGCCTTGTTTGCTGGAGAGAGATGAAAATAAACTATGGGAAGTTGCAAACATGCTGATGGGAACTGAGGTAAAACGTGGAAAGGATGCTGGGTTTGGTGTGGTCAGAGGTGATTGTAACTACTGGCCAGGAAGGAAATTTGGAAGGGATTGTTTTACAGATTCTACTTAAAATTCTGTTTCATCTCAAGGGGGCTTTACAGTGGAACAGACCAGCATTTGCATTTCAGAGGAATTAAAAAAAAAAAAAAAAAAAGAATTTTGGACCTGGAAGGGCTTGCAAGGATTCTTATGTTAACCTCTGCCCCATCACTCACTTCCATCCACCACTTCCCTACATGAGTTTGGATTTGGAGGAAACCATAGGCAGAGCTCCAGATGGACATTTGGAGACCTGGAAACAGTTTGGCTCTGAGGTCAGCTTATTGTTTGACTGTGGACAAAAACTTCTTGGAGTTCTTAGTTTTTCCTTTTGTATACTAAATGATATTGTCTGTTTTTTGCTTATGTCACTAGAATTTTGTGCTAGTTAATGACATATTGGTCTCTACTCTCCTCACTTTCTCAGTCAATACCTTTCACTAAGCCAAATGTTTAGAGAGGGTTACAGGTTAACTCTTTCAAACCTTCAGGGAATTGTTTTATGAATCACTAGTGTATTGAACTAAATAGAATCCTTGTATGGTCCACTTAGAGAGCAGAGCACCAGAAATGCACTGAAAAGTCTGAATGGTATGCTAGAGAGCTGAAAGAGTTAATGGGCTTGCCTCTGGTAGAGCTGATTGGATGCCAAGACATGACATAAGACACAGGAGAAAGAGAAGGCTAAAATATATTTACATGAGGGAAAATTTAGCAATCTATTAGTAATAACTGGATTGTACTTCTCTTTCACTGTCTCTTTCCCTGCCCAGTCTCTCACACACACACACACACACATACACATACACACACACACACACGTGCACACACACATCTTGATATTATACTACTGACTAGAATGGAAAGTCAAACTGAGCTGAGTGGAAAGGTGCTTTGAGTTCTTGGTGAAATAAATAAATACACCTCACCCTGGACTGTCCATTTGTATTCTAAAAGTTCATTGGATGGTGGAATTTTTTTTCCCTTCTTTTCTCTCCCTATTCACAGAAACCCAATTACTTACTGAGCTAAGGGTCATGGTTGATTTATTTCAAACCTAGGATCCAGTGAAGAAACAGGCTTCTGCGAGTATTCTAAGAAACCTAGAAAAACAGGTAGCAAAATTCCACTGATTGCCCATTAGCAGGAGAATAATGTAAAAATTCCTGAAATTGAAATTCAATGAACTTCTTGGTCTGTTTCCAACCTAAGTATGCTGCCAGTAGAAAGGAAGCTTCCTAGGAGCGAAGAGTTTGTCCACATTGTTCATTTTAGCAGGGCATTTTGCGTCTGTTATTTTGAGAATGTCATGAACCCAGAGTGGTGTGATGTCCTGGTGTATTTGCGAACTTATCAGTTAATATGACAGAATAGCTACAGGCTCTTTTTCCATGTTCTTTTGGGGTTTTTCCTGTGTCTTCATTCTGTGTGCTTACTCTTCTATCAGCCACACTCCCTTTAATTGGCTGAATGAAGGTTGCCACGTAAAATATTTTCTTGTTAAAAATTTTCAACATTGTTATAATTCTGATTAAAATGATGGTATTAAAGGCCTTTGGGTTAAAACACAAAAATAACTGTTTTGTTGTCGTTTTTGTTCAATGGTATATCCCGACATGTAGCATATTGCTTGACACATAATTAGCATTCAATAAATATTGAAAGAATGAGTAAATGAACCTTAATTTTCACTATTTTCCTTCCTTATTTTTTATTTTTAATTTTTTAGCCATAGCTAGTGACCCAGCAGGTACAATAAATGAGTGAAGTCAGTCTTGAGTCCAGATTCATGCATTGGGTTTGTGGTAGGAACTGTGATGAGTTGGAGAACACATGTCCCAATTACAGTGGGCAGCTCCTGCCTATTGTTGCCACACAGGAGTATTAAACTGGTTCTGCCAGACATTTTTATTTTCAAGAGAAGCTGAAAATCCTTATTTGTACATGACATCTTCAGTTTTTAAAAGTAAGCTGTGCAATATTTCAGAAACGATAGTAACCCTAAATAAGCAGGGACATACACCATGTTCATAGGTTAGAAGACTCAATATTATAAAGGTGCACATTTTCCACAAACTGACCTGTAGATTCAATAAAATTCCATTTTCTTTCTATATATGAGATTTAATGAGTCAATTATAAAATTTACCTGAAAATAACAAAGGATCCAGAATAGCCAAGACAATCTTGAAAAGGAACAAAGTTGGAGGACTTACACACTACCAGATATAAAGCGTTGTAATAGACAAATAGAACAGAGTCCCAAAACAAAAATCATATAGACTGTTCCCTTGATTCATGATGAGGGTGACATTGTAGTTCAGTGGGTAAAGGATAATTAAAAAAAAAAATAAATCTCTCTTTTTTTTAAACATCTTTATTGGAGTATAATTGTTTTACAATGGTGTCTTAGTTTCTGCTTTATACGAAGTGAATCAGCTATACATATACATATATCCCCATATCTTCTCCCTCTTGCGTCTCCCTCCCACCCTCCCTATCCCACCCCTCTAGGTGGTCACAAAGCAATACGCTGATCTTCTTGTGCTATGCTGCTGCTTCCCACTAGCTATCTATTTTACATTTGGTAGTGTATATATGTCCATGCCATTCTCTCACTTTGTGCCAGTTTACCCTTCCCCCTCTCTGTGTCCTCAAGTCCATTCTCTACATCTGTGTCTTTATTCATGTCCTGCCCCTAGGTTCTTCATAACCTTCTTTTTCTTTTTTAGATTCCATATATATGTGTTAGCATATGGTATTTATTTTTCTCTCTCTGACTTACTTCACTCTGTATGACAGTCTCTAGGTCTATCCACCTCACTACAAATAACTGAATTTCGTTTCTTTTTATGGCTGAGTAATATTCCATTGTATATGTGTGCCACATCTTCTTTATCCATTCATCTGTCAATGGACACTTAGGTTGCTTTCATTTCCTGGCTATTGTATATAGATCTGTAATGAACATTGTGACACATGACACTTTTTGAATTATGGTTTTCTCAGGGTATATGCCCAGTAGTGGGATTGCTGGGTCATATGGTAGTTCCATTTTTAGTTTTTTAAGGAACCTCCATACTGTTCTCCATAGTGGCTGTATCAATTTACATTCCCACCAGCAGTGCAAGAGGGTTCCCCTTTCCCACACCCTCTCCAGCATTTATTGTTTGTAGATTTTTTGATGATGGCCATTCTGACTGGTATGAGGTGATATCTCATGGTAGTTTTGATTTGCATTTCTCTAATGATTAGTGATGTTGATCATCCTTTCATGTGTTTGTTGGCTATCTGTATATCTTCTTTGGAGAAATGTCTGTTTAGGTCTTCTGCCCATTTCTGGATCGGGTTGTTTGTTTTTTTGATATTGAGCTGCATGAGCTGCTTGTAAATTTTGGAGATTAATCCTTTGTCAGTTGCTTCATTTGCAAATATTTTCTCCCATTCTGAGGGTTGTCTTTTCATCTTGTTTATGGTTTCCTTTGCTGTGCAAAAGCTTTTAAGCTTCATTAGGTCCCATTTGTTTATTTTATTTTTTATTTCCATTCCTCTAGGCAGTGGGTCAAAAAGGATCTTGCTGTGATTGATGTCATAGAGTGTTCTGCCTATGTTTTCATCTAAGAGTTTCATAATGTCTGGTCTTATATTTAGGTCTTTAATCCATTTTGAGTTCATTTTTGTGTATGGTGTTAGGGAGTGTTCTAATTTAATTCTTTTACATGTAGCTGTCCAGTTTCCCCAGCACCACTTATTGAAGAGGCTGTCTATTCTCCATTGTATATTCTTGCCTCCTTTATCAAAAATAAGGTGACCATATGTACGTGGGTTTATCACTGGGCTTTCTATCCTGTTCCATTGATCTGTATTTCTGTTTTTGTACCAGTACCATACTGTCTTGATTACTGTAGCGTTATAGTATAGTCTGAAGTCAGGAAGCCTGATTCCTCCAGCTCTGTTTTTCTTTCTCAAGATTGCTTTGGCTATTCGAGGTCTTTTGTGTTTCCATACAAATTGTGAAATTTTTTGTACTAGTTCTGTGAAAAATACTGTTGGTAGTTTGATAGAGATTGCATTGAATCTGTAGATTGCTTTGCATAGTATAGTCATTTTTACAATGTTGACTCTTCTAGTCCAAGAACATTGTATATCTCTCCATCTGTTTGTATCATCTTTAATTTCTTTCATCAGTGTCTTATAGTTTTCTGCACACAGGTCTTTTGTCTCCTTAGGTAGGGTTATTCCTAGTTATTTTATTCTTTTTGTTGCAATGGTAAATGGGAGTGTTTCCTTAATTTCTCTTTCAGATTTTTCATCATTAGTGTATAGGAATGCAAGAGATTTCTGTGCATTAATTTTGTATCCTGCTACTTTACCAAATTCATTGATTAGCCATAATAGTTTTCTGGTAGCATCCTTAGGATTCTCTATGTATAGTATCATGTCATCTGCAAACAGTGACAGTTTTATTTCTTCTTTTCCGATTTGGATTCCTTTTATTTCTTTTTCTTCTTTGATTGCTGTGACTAAAACTTCCAAAAGTATGTTGAATAATAGTGGTGAGAGTGGACAACCTTGTCTTGTTCCTGATCTTAGTGGAAATGGTTTCAGTTTTTCACCACTGAGAACCATGTTGGCTGTGGGTTTGTCATATATGACCTTTATTATTGAGGTAAGTTCCCTTATGCCTACTTTCTGTAGGATTTTTATCATAAATGGGTGTTGAATTTTGTTGAAAGCTTTTTCTGCATCTATTGAGATGATCATATGGTTTTTCTCCTTCAATTTATTAATATGGTGTATCACATTGATTGATTTGCGTATATTAAAGAATCCTTGCATTCCCAGGAGAAACACCACTTTATCATGGTGTGTGATCCTTTTAATGTTTTGTTGGATTCTATTTGCTAGTATTTTGTTGAGAATTTTTGCATCTATGTTCATCAGTGATATTGGCCTATAGTTTTCTTTTTTTGTGACATCTTTGTCTGGTTTTGGTATCAGTGTGATGGTGGCCTCATAGAATAAGTTTGGGAGTGTTCCTTCCTCTGCTATATTTTGGAAGCATTTGAGAAGGATAGGTGTTAGCTCTTGTCTAAATATTTGATAGAATTCGTCTGTGAAGCCATCTGGTCCTGGGCTTTTGTTTATTGGAAGATTTTTAATCACAGTCTCAATTTCAGTGCTCGTGATTGGTCTCTTTGTATTTTCTAGTTTTCTTCCTGGTTCAATCTCAGAAGGTTCTGCTTTTCTAAGAATTTGCTCATTTCTTCCAGGTTGTCCATTTTAAGGCATATAGTTGGTTGCAGTAATTCTCATGATCCTTTGTATTTCTGCAGTGTCAGTTTTTACTTCTTCTTTTTCATTTCTAATTCTGTTAATTTGAGTCTTCTCCCTTTTTTTCTTGATGAGTCTGGCTAATGGTTTATCAATTTTGTTTATCTTCTCAAAGAACCAGCTTTTAGTTTTATTAATCTTTGCTAACATTTCCTTCATTTCTTTTTCATTTTTATCTGATCTGATCTTCATGATTTCCTTCCTTCTGCTAACTTAGGGTTTTCTTTTGTTTTTCTTTCTCTAATTGCTTTAGGTGTAAGGTTAGGTTGTTTATTTGAGATTTTTCTTGTTCCTTGAGGTAAGATTGTATTGCTATAAACTTCCCTTGTTAGAACTGCTTTTGCTGCATCGCATAGGTTTTGGGTTGTCATGTTTTCATTGTCAGTTTTTTCTAGGTATTTTAAAATTTCCTCTTTGATTTCTTCAGTGATCTCTTGGTTATTTAGTAGTGTATTGTTTAGCCTCCATGTATTTGTGTGTTTTACAGTTTTTTTCCTGTAATTGATATCTAGTCTTATAGCATTGTGGTCGGAAAAGATACTTGATATGATTTCAATTTTCTTAAATTTACCAAGGCTTGCTTCATGATCCAACATATGATCTATCCTAGAGAATGTTCCATGAGCACTTGAGAAGAAAGTGTATTCTGTTGTTTTTGGATGGAATGTCCTATAAATATCAGTTAAATCCATTTTGTTTAATGTGTCATTTAAACCTTATGTTTCCTTGTTTATTTTCATTTTGGATAATCTGGACATTGGTGAACGTGGGGTGTTACAGTCCCTTACTATGATTATGTTACTGTCAATTTCCCCTTTTATGGCTGTTAGCATTTGCCTTATGTATTGAGGTGCTTCTATGTTGGGTGCATAAATTTTTACAATTCTTATATCTTCTTCTAGGATTGATCCCTTGATCATTATGTAGTGTCCTTCTTTGCCTCTTATAATAGTCTTTATTTTAAAGTCTGTTTTGTCTGAAATGAGAATTGCTACTCCAGCTTTCTTTTGATTTCCATTTGCATGGAATATCTTTTTCCATCCCCTCACTTTCAATCTGTATGTGTCCCTAGATCTGAAGTGGGTCTCTTGTAGACAGCATGTATACAGGTCTTGTTTTTGTATCCATTCAGCCAGTCTGTGTCTTTTGGTTGGAGCATTTAATCCATTTACATTTAAGGTAATTATCGATATGTATGTTCCTCTTACCATTTTCTTAATTGTTTTGGGTTTGTTATTGTAGGTGTTTTCCTTCTCTTTGTTTCCTGCCTAGAGAAGTTCCTTTTGCATTTGTTGTGAAGCTGGTTTGGTGGTGCTGAATTCTCTTAGCTTCTGCTTGTCTGTAAAGGTTTTAATTTCTCTGTCGAATCTGAATGAGATCCTTGCTGGGTAGAGTAATCTTGGTTGTTGGTTTTTCCCTTTCATCACTTTAAATATGTGTGGCCACTCTCTTCTGGCTTACAGAGTTTGTGCTGAAAGATCAGCTGTTAACCTTATGGGGATTCCCTTGTGTGTTATTTGTTGCTTTTCCCTTGCTCCTTTTAATATTTTTTCTTTGTATTTAATTTCTGATAGTTTGATTAATATGTGTCTTGGTGTGTTTCTCCTTGGATTTATCCTGTATGGGACTCTGCATTTCCTGGACTTGATTAACTATTTCCTTTCCCATATTGGGGAAGTTTTCAATTATAATCTCTTCAAATATTTTCTCAGTCCCTTTCTTTTTCTCTTCTTCTTCTGGGACCCCTATAATTTGAATATTGGTGCGTTTAGTGTTGTCCCAGAGGTCTCTGAGACTATCCTCAATTCTTTTCATTCTTTTTTCTTTATTCTGCTCTGCAGTAGTTATTTTCACTATTTTATCCTCCAGGGCACTTATCCGTTCTTCTGGCTCAGTTATTCTGCTATTTATTCCTTCTAGAGAATTTTAAATTTCATTTATTGTGTTGTTCATCATTGTTTGTTTGCTCTTTAGTTCTTCTAGGCCCTTGTTAAACGTTTCTTGTATTTTCTCCATTCTATTTCCAAGATTTTGAATCATCTTTACTATCATTACTCTGAATTCTTTTTCAGGTAGACTGTCTATTTCCTCTTCATTTGTTTGGTCTGGTGGGTTTTTACCTTGCTCATTCATCTGCTGTATGTTTCTCTGTCTCCTCATTTTGCTTAACTTACTGTGTTTGAGGTCTCCTTTTCGCAGGTTGCAGGTTCATAGTTCCCTTTGTTTTTGGTGTCTGCCCCCAGTGGCTAAGGTTGGTTCAGTGGGTTGTGTAGGCTTCCTGGTGGAGGGGACTGGTGCCAGTTTTCTGGTGGATGAGACTGGATAGTGTCTTTCTGGTGGGCAGGCATGCGTCCGGTGGTGTGGTTTGGGGTGTCTGTGAGTTTATTATGATTTTAGGCAGCCTGTCTACTAATGGATGGTGTTGTGTTCCTGTCTTGCTAGTTGTTTGGCATGGGGTGTCCTGGACTGAAGCTTGCTGGTCATTGAGTGGAGCTGGGTCTTAGTATTGAGATAGTGCTCTCTGGGAGAGCTTTTACCATTTAATATTATGTGGAGCTGGGAGGTCGCTGGTGGGCAAATATCCTGAACTTGGCTCTCCCACCTCAGAGGCACAGGCTTGACCCCTGGCTAGAGCACCAAGACTGTGTCAGCTACATGGCTCAGAAGAAAAGGGAGAAAAAAAGAAAAAACAAAATAAAATAATTAAAATAAAGTATAATTATTAAAAATAAAAAATAGAAAGAAAGAAGAGAGCAACCAAACCAGAAAACAAATCCACCAATGATAACAAGCAATGAAAACTATACTGAGAATAAAAAAACCCAAGAAAACTGGACAGACAGAACCCTAGGACAAATTGTAAAAACAAAGCTATACAGACAAAATCACACAAAGAAACATACACATACACACTCACAAAAAAAGAGAAAGGAAAAAAATATATATATCGTTGTTCCCAAAGTCCACTGCTTCAATTCTGGGATGATTCGTTGTCTATTCAGGTATTCCAGAGATGCAGGGTACATCAAGTTGATTGTGGAGATTTAATCCGCTGCTCCTTGAGGCTTCTGGGAGAGATTTCCCTTTCTCTTCTTTGTTTGCACAGCTCCTGGGGTTCAGCTTTGGATTTGGCCCTGCCTCTGCGTGTATGTTGCTTGAGGGCATCTTTTTTTCGCTCAGACAGGACAGGGTTAAAGGAAAAGCTGATTCGGGGGCTCTGGCTCACTCAGGCCAGGAGGAGGGAGGGGTATGGGGTGCGGGGCGAGCCTGCTGTGGCAGAGGCCAGCATAACATTGCACCAGCCTGAGGTGCGCCGTGCATTCTCCTGGGGAAGTTGTCCCTGTATCACGGGACCCTGGCAGTGGCGGGCTGTACAGGCTCCAGGGAGGGGAAGTGTGGAGAGTGACCTGTGCTTGCACACAGGCTTCTTGGTGGCTGCAGCAGCAGCCTTAGCGTCTGATGCCCATCTTTGGTGTCCGTGCTGGTGCTGATAGCCGTTTCTTGCACCCATTTCTGGAGCTCCTTTAGGCAGTGTTCTGAATCCCCTCTCCTTGTGCACCCCAAAACAATGGTCTCTTGCCTCTTAGTTAGGCCCAGAGTTTTTCCCAGACTCCCTCCCGGCTGGCTGTGGTGCACTAGCCCCCTTCAGGCTGCGTTCACGCAGCCAACCCCAGTCCTCTCCCTGGGATCGGACCGAAGCCTGAGCCTCAGCTCCCAATCCCCACCCATCCCGGCTGGTGAGCAGACAAGCCTCTCAGCTGGTGAGTGCTGGTTGGCACCAATCCTCTGTGTGGGAATCTCTCCACTTTGCCCTCCGCACCCCTGTTGCTGCACTCTCCTCCATGGCTCCGAAGCTTCCCTCTGGCCCACCCACCGTCTCCACCAGTGAAGGGGCTTCCTAGTGCATGGAAACCTTTCCTCCTTCATAACTCTCTCCCAGTGGTGCAGGTCCTGTCCCTGTTCTTTTGTCTCTGTTTTTTCTTTTGCCCTACCCAGGTATGTGGGGAGTTTCTTGCCTTTTGGGAAGTCTAAGGTCTTCTGCCAGTTTTCAGTAGGTGTTCTGTAGGAGTTGTTCCACATGTAGATGTATTTCTGATGTATTTGTGGGGAGGAAGGTGATCTCCACGTCTCACTCCTCTGCCATCTTGAAGGTCTCCCCCACAAAAAATAAATCTTGATCTCTACCTTACACAATATATAAAAACACTTCCAAATGGATAGTTATGTAATATGAGAAGTTAAACAATAAGGAAGAGAACATAGAAGAATATCTTCATGATCTTGGGGAAGCAAAGATTTCTTTAAAAGGATACAACAATACTAGCCATAAGTTAGAAGTAAAAACTTCTGGGAGCTTCCCTCGACGTCCAGTGGTTAAGACTTTAACTTCCAATTCAGGGGGTGCAGGTTTGATCCCTGGTCAGAGAGCTAAGATCTCACATGCCTCGCAGCCAAAAAACCAAAACATAAAGCAGAAGCAATATTGTAACACATTCAATAAAGACTTTAAAAATGGTCCACATCAAAAAAAAAAAAAATCTAAAAAAAAAAGTAAAATCTTCTGTTTGTTAAAAGACACCAATAAGAGCATGAGAAGGGTTGCTATGTAAAGTACATATTTCACAAATGACTGATATGTAGAATATAGAATATCTACATAGCAATAAGAAAGAGATACAACCCAGCAGAAAAATAGGTTAAAGTCCTTAACTTTATAAAAGAAGATGTCTAAATGGTGAGTAAACATCTGAAGAAAGTTGCCATCTCAATAATCATTATGGGGATGCACCTTAAAACTACAGTGAGATACAGTTGAAGGGAGTATAAACAGGAGCAACCACCTTGGAAAGCTGCTTGATAGTGTTCATTAAAGCTGATAGTGTCCACAGTGTAGGTCCATATACCTACACTATGATCCAGCAATTCCATTTCCATCAGAAATGTACGCACATGTGAACCAAAAGTTATGTAACAAAATGTTTGAAGAAACTTCATTTATAATACCCCCAACACAACTGTCCATCTACAATAGAGTATATAAATAAATATAGTGTATGTATAAATG
This sequence comes from Kogia breviceps, assembly GCF_026419965.1. NCBI lineage: Eukaryota > Metazoa > Chordata > Mammalia > Artiodactyla > Physeteridae > Kogia > Kogia breviceps. The sequence continues at coordinate 75,940,038 of NC_081317.1, forward strand.
AAATACTATACATCAGTAAGCAGGAATGTATGATTGCTGCATGAAACAACATGGGTGAGTCTCACTAACACACAAAAATTTAGAGACAAAATTATATGCACTGTATGATTCTATTTAAATCAGGTTCAAAAACAGACAAAATCCAATCTGTGGTGATAGAAATCAGGATAGTAATTACTTTTGGGGGGTAGTGTCTGGAAAAGGGGCATGAGAGAGGTTTATAGGGTGCTAGTAGGTGTTCTGTTTCTTGATATGTGAGGAGTTACATGAGTGTGTTCAAAATTTGTGAAAATTCATTGAGCTGCACATATATAATTTGTGCATTTTTCTGAAAGTATGTTATATTAAAAAATAGATTACTTAAAAAAATACTATGCAGGGCTTCCCTGGTGGCGCAGCGGTTGGGAGCCCGCCTGCCGATGCGGGGGACGCGGGTTTGTGCCCCGGTCCGGGAGGATCCTGCATGCCGCCGAGCGGCTGGGCCCGTGAGCCATGGCGGCTGAGCCTGCGCGTCCGGAGCCTGCGCTCCGCAGCGGGGGAGGCCACAGCAGTGAGAGGCCCGCGTACCACAAAAAGAAAAAAAAAATACTATGCAAGCCAAACAAACATAATTGTAAGTCTGGTAGAGTTCATGGGCCTACAGTTTGTGCCATTATCCTGGGTCAAATTTCTGATTGAGCCAAACTGGTATATTCACTGTTCATACTCCCACGTTATTTCCTTCCTTGGGTTTCTGCCTATATCCTCTACCTTTCTGGAATTATCTCCCCACACCTTTTTACCATTCAGTCTTTCAGCCCACTGTGGGCTCCACTTCTTTAGTGATTTTATTGCTCACCTGAATCACAAATTGGCTCATATTTTAATTACACTTTCTATCTTTAGGTTTTGTCTCTTTAACGTTGTTCCATGGCTCCCAAATGCCAGTCTTTATAGATCCATACAAAATGACAAAAATAAGGGCAATGTAGCTTTTGTCCTAAAGCTAAATACATTGTATCTAACAGATCTTTATTTTGTAGTTAGTTGACTTGTTTACTCTCTTAGTATTAAGGTAAAGCTCTTTCATGAAACAGTGAAATTAACTGATATGAGAAAGGATGGTGGTTAAGGGTTCTGGGAGCCAGACTGGTTGTATTCAAATCCTGATGAGGCTGAGATCATTGACTTTTGCAGACTTCAGTTTCCTGAAAAATGGGGATGATAACAGTATATACACACACACACATAATGCTACATATAGTTATATATATCAATAATAAAATATATATAATTAATGTTTTATATATTTATAAAATGTCAGAACAGTTGCTGTAAATTCTAAATGAAATAAATAAAGCCCTCATATCCATGTCTGGCACATAGTGTGCGCTCTGTAAATGTTAGTCATTTTTATTGTTTAGCTGGGCAGAAGAAAAAGTTGATGTCTCTATTGTGTCTGTCCCTTCCATCTTTTATTCTCCAAGTTATTGGTCTATGAAATTCAAAAGATTCAGACCCATTCAACTAGATTGTATGATCTCTGAGAGTATGGCCCATGCCTTATATTTCTTTTGAGTATATAATATTATATGAGGAGCTGCTTAAATGGATTGATGAGGTACATGTTTCTCTTGATAGTCCCAGTTTCTTCTAAGCCTGTTGGTATGCCTCTATGGTGAAATGCGTTAAGATATATTTCTGTGTACATATTTGCTTTAATACCATTTAATAATGTTAATTAAATATGAACCTTCTCAAAATTTAAAACTTCTATTGTAAATTCCATCTTCTTTTCAAGATCGTTTTTTCAACTAATGATCAAGAATAATCCTCTAAGAATAATAGCTAAAGGGCAATCGGGAAAAATCCCCCCTGAGGTTCAGACAATCTGCTGTCTTTTGGCATAATTAACTTTGGGATAAGAAGATCTTTGGAAAATGCACAGTGAAGGACAGACACCAAACACTGAGAGAATACTCTGGTTGAGTTAAATTAGCAGTGATCTTTATGACACTAAAGATTTTAAAACATAGCTGTCAGTGACAATTGGTTGGGGCGAAAGAGGCAGCAGTAACTCTCTAAAAGATAAGCATTACAGCTTTAAGACGACACAGCAGAAACTACGAAAGGTGTTTCATCAATCTTGAAACTGTTCTAGATACAATTTGGAGATGTAGGTGTGGGAAGGAGGGACCTGAGAGAAGGAATCAGGGTTTTAAGTCTAGAAGAGTATCTTTGGAGAGGAGGACATTTTCTTTCCCTTTTCCGCCCTTGTAATTCTCAATTAAAAAAAAAAAAGTGCCTACTTTGTATACACAACTTATATCTAAGACTTCCTGGAAGTATATTTTTTTCAAGGGTAAAGTAAAGGAGTAAACCTAATTTCTTTGACAGATTTCGATTTAAACCGTGTGTTAATCACAGGATGACTTAATGGGCAGAGTTGAATTTTTAAAGGAATAATCCAAATGGCAGAATCTTGAGTATAATCCTTATTTGAATCACAGAGCTTTTCTTTTTAATTTCCTATATAAGAAATTTAACTTTCCTGAGTAGGATGGTGGGGAAGATGGGGACACTATTTTGGAAGTTTTATTAGGGTGGCATAGAGGCACAGGTGCATAGCATAATTATTCTATCTACACTCAATTTCATTGCCAAGTGGGGCCAGTTGGTGCTTCTAAGGATTCCACTTGACTGACAGATCACAGAAACTTGAGCACTGAGGCATGAGGCATGATATGACTGCTCATGTTCGCAAAATTTGAAGAAAGCCTAAATTTCAAGCGATGGGGGCAACTCAATCAACATTACTTGGGGAGGTTCACAATCCCCTAATACAATTTTTGTCAAGCCTCTTCACTTGAGCTCCAAATTCAGATCTGTGCCATGACCTATAGCCATTATTATTCTGTCAATAGGCTTTGACCACATTTTGTCTTAAGAATAAGGACATAAAATAGCCAATTTTGGCAATAGTTCATTGTTAAAAGCTGCTTTTCAAGAAGAGGAAAAAACACTGCCGTTTCTCAGAATTATTCCTGTTTATATGGTACATACATATGGTGAATGACATGTGCATTTTGATCAAATGCATCATTGTTTATGTTCCCTACTTTCCCTTTATTCTTTCTTAACGGCAGATAATCATCTGACCCTAGGTGCAGATCTAGGCTACTCCCATGTCTTTCCTATTTGTAAGGTAAACAACTGTCCTGTGGTCATTTTAAGTCATAAACACAACTTTAATTCAGTCCCGACAATGTCCAGGGCCATGTAAAGTTAAAACTGCAAATATAACATCAAATCTCTTTCCTGAAACCTGAAATCTCTCCTGTTTCAGCCTGAAGCCTTCAGTAGGAGAGGAAGCAAGTTTGTCTCCTCTTCCTCTTTCATGTTCCCTGCTTGCCTCCTTCCTAGAGTCAAATGTAGCATGGGAGATGGAAGAGATAAAAGGATAAGACTGTTGACTCTTGGCTAGCTGGCTTTGGCTCTTTGACTTGGCAGATGGTTAATGCCAGCCTCTCTTGGAAATCCTGGAAGGCAGGGACTTGGAACAAAAATGGACTCTTGCTCCTGTGTTGCAGTCTCACGGACTCTTCCCTTGCTGGGTTTCTCTCGCCTGAAGGTCATTTCACCTTCATGGATGCATCTGTAACCCAGGTGTTAACAAGCAACTCCTTGCTCAGTCCTCAGATATCATTGGGTGTGCATCCAGCTTCTACTAAGGTCACCTCATACGTCTATGTGGCCCAACTCTGTAGGACCCAAGAATAACAGAGGTCACTCTGTCCTGAATAACTCACTTTGGTCAACAGGAAACATCCCGTATCTCTTGTTTAGGGAAGCTCAGAGTGGGTAATGCAGTACCAACATGGCAGCTCCCTCTTCGATCCCCCACCAAAACAATTAAGTTAGTTAAGCCCTCTCTTGCCATCTAGATTTCCCCAGGACCGTCCACACTCTGCCTTAGATGCCTGTAGTGTGAGTCAGGCAAGAGTCTTCTGTTACTTCCAACTATAGGAAATGTATTTTGAACCATGCTCAGATTCTTCTTTGTGTCATCCATCTACTTGCAGAGTCTGAGTGGCATGCAGCAGGTTCTTCAGGGCCATTTCTTTGTAAAACTCTGTTTGGAGTGCGGTGTGTCTCATGCTTACTTTTTTGACTGCAATCTATTATACTGCAGTCCTAAGAAACAAATGCAGGAAGAATCCAATTCTATCATCTTGCTGCCTGTGTTTCATGGCTTGCAAAGTGTGCAGTCTTTTTATTTCAGCTGTTTCTCACTGTAGCAAGAAATAAGCCCCCAAGGGGCTTCCCTGGTGGCGCAGTGGTTGAGAATCCTCCTGCCGATGCAGGGGACGCGGGTTCGTGCCTCGGTCCGGGAGGATCCCACGTGCCGCGGAGCGGCTGGGCCCGTGAGCCATGGCCGCTGAGCCTGCGCGTCCGGAACCTGTGCTCCGCAACGGGAGAGGCCACAACAGTGAGAGGCCCACCTAGCACCAAAAAAAAAAAAAAAAAAAAAAAAAAAAGAAATAAGCCCCCAAGAAACAGACATGTCAACCCCTTTTTGCTGGTGAAAAACAGAGTTTGGAAAGGTTAAATGACAGGCTCAAGTTCATCTAGCTTTCACTGAAACTATCTATTTATTTGAATCCTCCCTGGGCTGAACTCTTTAAAGGATCTTGTATTCATGTTTGTATCCTCAGTACTTAGTGCATAGTAAGCAATAAATAAGCGTTTATTTTGTTTTTTTTGTTTTTTTGGCTGCACCTTGAGGTGTGTGGGATTTTAGTTGCCCAACCAGGGATCAAACCCGCATCCCCTGCAGTGGAAATGCAGAGTCTTAATGACTGGACGCCAGGGAGGTCCCAATAAGTAAGCATTTATTTATGGAATCAATACATCTGGGACTTCTAATGCCTAGTGAAAGGGTTCAGAACATGCCACCCCAAAATATGCCACTTTGGCATTTATTTTGAGCTGAAGGCGTTTGAGAAACAGCACACGTAGGAAGGGCTCTCTGATGTCCCCCTTTGTACCTAAAAGCAGGTCATAAAGTGTCCTATGAAAAAGGTGCCCTCCTTGTATTGAGAACATTCTTATCACCAGAGACTGGGATTCAACAGTGAAATGGTTCTGTACAAACAAACCTACTAAAATAACTGTTATCTCCCATTAGGTTCCCCATATATTTCCTAGTCACCGTTCCACAATTTACTATTTGTGGCCTAAGACCATTTGTCTTGTCACATCCCCACAATTTATTGTTCTTTGTTTAAAAAGATACATACGCTTTCAGGCTTATGGTTTCTTTGAGTCTTCATTTTCCTTTTGATGACTCCCATGTGCACATAAAAATACTAAACTAAATTTGCATGTTTTTCTCTTATTAATGTCTTACGTCAGTTTAATTCTTAGGCCAACCACAGAACCTAGGATAGTAGAGGGAAGTTTTTCCTCCTTTGCACTAGTCAAGTTCTTTTTCCACTGTACATCAACTTGCCTCCATGCAGGGTGTCTGATTTGTGACCTCCATGTCAGCACAACTGGTTATCCCCTAACAATCCAGGACTATTTCAGTTTAAGGCCAACCGAGGATCCAAAGGTTTGTATTTGAGGAAACTAAAGATGTTCAGAGCTCTTTGAGCGTTATTCTGGTCCATTCTACACTTAGCTTGTAACAAGCAACATTTACTGAGGTACTGTATGGATTATGAGAGAACCAACTATAAATAGTCAAGATTCCATGTTTTACAGCTCACCCTGGAGCAGACTGGAAACTCAGGAAAACTCTGGAAATTATAGAATCTTTTGTAAACACATGAACTTCTTGACAGTTTTGCCTGGAGCTTTTAGAAGGTACATTACTCCCAGAGTGGTAAACCCTCATGCCTATAGGGTTGGGCAAGTAGCACACATGAATAAAGTGGATCAGGTGGAACACAATAAGGAGAGGTGAGGAGTGTGGTAAACCAGAGAACACCTGCCCTATCTAAAGGTAGCAAGAACTACTCAACTCTGGCTGAAGTGAGCATAGCAACTCAGAGATTTCTAATTTTTCCGAAATGCTAGAAATCTGGATTTATTTTAAATGTAAATTTTCTCCATTTGAAAACACAGTGCTGGCCAGACAAACATATCAGCGGGTTAGCAGGATTAGCCTCTGCCCTAGATTGATTCTGGAACCATTTTCTTTCTCCTCATTCCACCCCTGCCTTCTCTTTTCTTGGGACATGGCTTGGGACTGAAATGGACTCGAGATTAGGAGCTGAGGTAAGGACTGCTACTCAGCCTTATTCCCTTCCATAGGTCTTTATCAAAAGGAGAGCTGTGCCCCATTTCATTACTCTCAGAGAATAGGAGAACTTATGTTTAGAACTACCTTCAGCTTTTGTTCAATTCAAGGATGAAGTCCTTCCTTTAAGCAGGACTACAAGGGGCTTCCCACGACAGTGTTAACATCTATCTTTTTTTTTTTTTTTAAATATTTATTTATTTAAGCTGAGCCAGCTCTTAGTTGCAGCACGCAGGATCTTTGTTGCTGAGTGTGGCATCTTTAGTTGCAGCATGCGGGATCTTTAGTTGCGGCATGCGAGCTCTTAGTTGCAGCATGCATGTGGGATCTAGTTCCCCGACCAGGGATGAAACCTGGGCCCTCTGCACTGGGAGCGCAGAGTCTTAGCCACTGGACCACCAGGGAAGTCCCTTAACATTTGTCTTATATACATATCCATACATTATTATTGTACACACAAATTTGAAAAGTATTCACTTTCTGAGTAATTGCTAGCTGGTTGTCATGTTAATGGCCATTAAATGATGGCTTGTTACAAGCCATGATGATAAGCAGTTTATAACACAGGTATTTCTTTAAGAGTCATTCTCCCTCTGCTTTAGATTCCTATCTCCAAACTCATCTTGTGGACATCAGGGGCTCTGGATGTGTATTTATCTGCTTCAGGTTGCGTGATTCTCCCACTCACTCAGTTGCTTGTTTTACAGCTATCTTGGGTCTGAATGCAAATATTCAGTACCTTTAAGTATTATAACCTATGCTTAATCATTTAGCCCGCTTTGTGGAAGGTTTAGATACTCTGGAGCACTGAGCGATAAATTGTTTCTTTGTTTTTTAATTATTTAGGTTACAGCTTTGAGACTCCAGGAACTTTTCATGACAGATATTAACAATAAACAAATTGTAAGCCTGGATTTTTTGTGGCATTGTGGTTTTTACATGCTTAAATTAATTTGATAAATGTATCAGTGTACACCACTTATGTGGCATGAATACACACATACATATACATATTTTTATCATAAATAAAAGACATGGCACTTCAAAAGATCAACATTAACTGGCTAATGTATTCCATAGATTGTAAAGAAGTGAAGCTTTCATTAAATGCTTGCATTTATGATTCAGTTGGTGTGGAGAGATTTTCATTTCTGACCTAGATATTTCAAGTAGCTTGCTTCTGGGAAAAATAATAGGTAGTTAGACAACAACAACAACAAAAACCCATGTCCTAATTGGGTTTTCAGAATCCCTAAAATGTTTTATTTTCATATGCATTGTTTTGAAATTGTGTCACTAGGTTAAGAAAATAGTTTTCTAGGGTAAATCAGAATTTAATTGCTAGTTTGGAAGTGTCTGGTGTACATGTATTGCATTTCACTTCAACCAAAATATTTTAGGTTCTATTGCAATCCTAATAAATTGGGGACCCCAAAGTTTCAGTCTCTGAAGAGTGTGGCATTTCAGAAAAACTGTTCAGTAGGCAATCTTGTTTCTTCCTCCACATTAAAAAGGAAATCTGTTCTTGTATCTCTCAAAGGATATTACAGGGATCCAAATGAGAATCATCATATCCTTTTTTTCCCTTCTCCCCATTCTTTACATTTTCTTATTCACAACTAACTACCCCTTCCCCATTTCTGTCCACTCCCTACCTAAACTCTCTCCCCAGTCTATATGATTTTTACTCCCTATCTTCCCTCCTTCCTCTCTCATAGCTCTTTACTTGTGAGTCACCTTCACCTCTTTCTCTGATTTGTTCCCTCCTCCTTTTATGTCACTCTGAGAGATGGAGGGGAATAGGGAAGGGTGAACTAGTCGTAATTACCAAATGGTGGCCTTGGGGGGGATTATGTAACTATTTTCCCTTTAATGATTTTTATCTTACAGCCTATGGCATTGAAGAGTTTTAAATCTGGCTTGCTTCAATAATATGGATTAAAATACAAAGACATTGGTGTATTTGGTTCATAACTGAATGTTTTGGAGAGGATGAGATTGGGCTTTTTATCACTAAAATGGTGCTATTCCCTGAAGTGGTGTCAGTACTATCATACTACTCCATTCTGTGCCTATTAGGGCAATAAGACTATCTAGGTTTTGTGTCTCCAAACTTTTTCAACCTTTATCAATGGCAACAGAAGAATTTATCAGTGGTAATTAGAGTACTGTTCAGCCTTCAAACCGTTCCACAATCTGGCACTGGTTCTGGTTTCCTGCCTTGTCCTAGCCATGTTCCCCATGCCAAATACATCATTTATATCTCTATTAATAGAGCAAATTGCCTTGAATTATGGATATTCATGTACACACAGTCTGCCTTAATGGATGATAAGCTCTATAGCATCTTACACATAACACAGGCTGAATAAATGACTGTTGGGCTTACTGGAACTATTTATAGACTCTCAAACTTCAGGATAAATCCATGACGTGACCTTGTTTGTTCAGTGACTAGCAGGGTAGCTGCACATGGCGCGTATTTTTGAATGAGAGATAGAGCATCAGTAAAGCTAGCGTCATCAGAATTTGGAGAGTCTTCTCTCTACTAAACTCAGCAAATATTTCCTGAGCGAAGATGATGTAAAAGACACTGAATGAGGTACCATGGGAAACACAAACTTAAGAATGTCTCAGTATTCATCTCTGGGTATCTTACTGTCTTTGTGCATACAGTTTCATTTATATGGAATATAAGATGAAACAGAGAAAGCTCATTATTTCCTGGCCTGTTAAAATATCTGTAAGGTATGAATGCATATGTGTATTTGGAGTATCTTTCATGTGGATTCATCACTTTCGTTAATTGGCAATATTTCTCAATTATTTTCTAGGGATTACCATAAAATTGGTAAACACAATTATATACTTAATGTTTGAAAGAGGAATGAAGGGTAAACATTCCTTAGACTCTTACTACTGAGGAAACCAGACCAGCCATTCAAGTGATGAACCCTGTGACATCTAACAACTGCTGGTGAGTCTTTAGCCCCCAGAATGTTTCAGCTCCCTGAGCTGGATAACTGCTGTTGGTAACCACTAACAGATTCAAACTCCCCCTGGGAGGGTGGTCTCGGTTTTGCCAGTCTTCCTGGCCTTTATAACTTCTTTATAGTTTGGCATTTCCTCCTTGATCAAAATTCCTGTGTCTTGAAATATTCTTCAGTAGTATGTAAGTAAGCTGTGTTCCGTGAACTCTGGCTGAACTTGTATGCAATCTTGGTGGAAACCTTGAGCTTCATGGTATCTTCTGTGTACAATCTATTTTATAGAAAAATGGAAAATTGAAACTGGAAGGGACTTTCTGGAAGTGTTAGTAATAGGAAGAGGACAAGGAGGAGGACTAGTGCAGTGGTAGTCATAGTTGGATTGTAGTGCTAGTAAAGTACAGCAGTAATCATAATGTTATGGGCTGAATGGTGTCCCTCCTTCCACCCCCGAAATCATATGTTGAGTTCCTAACCCCCAGTACCTCAGAATGTGACTGTATTTGGAGATAAGACCTTTAAAGAAGAGATTAAGTTAAAATGAGGTTGGCAGAGTGAGTCCCAATCCAATCTGCCTGGTCTGATAAAAAGAAGAGGTTTGGATACACAGAGAAGTATTAGGATGTACACATAGCAGAAAGACGATGTGTGATGGTTAATTTTATGTACTGACCTGGCTAGACCACAAGGTGCCCAGATATTTGGTCAAAATTATTCTGAATCTTTCTTTGATGGTGTTTTTGGATGAGATTTACATTTCAGTCTTTGAGTAAAGTATATTGCTCTCCATACTGTGGATGGGCCTCATCTAATCAGTTGAAGGCCCAAGTAGAATAAAAGGCTGATGTTCCCCCAAGCTAGAGAGGATTTTGGCAGCAGACTTCCTCCAGATTTTACCTATAACATCAGCTCTTCCTAGTTTGTCAGTAGACTGCCTTTAGACTCAAATTGTAACTCTTTTCCTGAGTCTCCAGCCTTCAGGCCTTCCCCCATCAGATTTTAAACTTGCCAAGCTTCCCTAATCACATGACCCAATTCCTTAAAATAAATTTGGACTCCTTGTCTCTGAGTCCAAATTTCCTCTTTTTATAAGGATGCAAATCATATTGAATTAGCCCTCCCTCCCCCACTCTGCTAATGACCTCATTTTAATTTGATTATCTCTGTAAAGGCCCTGTCTCCAGATAAGACCACATTCTGAAATACTGGGGATTGGGACTTCAATGTGTAGATTTTGGGAAGACATAATTCAACCCATAACAGGTGGTGATTAAATATACTTGTTTAATCCATAGCTTACTGCACATTGAAATAGAATCATGTTGAAACTAGAGGAGAAATGGATGCCTAACAAGAGATCCTAGACTTGGAAACAAGTGCAGGAGGTAGTGAGAATTTAAATTATCTTCATTTGGAGAAGCGGTGAGTGTGTATTCGGCAAAGGAGTTACATTATGTTATTTGGGGACATTTTAGAAGAAGGTCCATGCATGGAGAGAACAGTGTGGGGACAGCAAAAGGAGATGGACCATGGAAGTTACATGAGGTTGTTGTGGTCACTCAGGAGCATTCAGCCCAGTTCTAGGAGTTGTCCTTACTTTCATTTAGGACTCCACCCACCCCACCACCTCAAGTCATATGGTTGATGCTGCATAATTTCCCCAATCCTAAAGTTAAGTGTGAACATATGGCTACAGCTAAGCCAAGTGAGTTCTCTTTCTCAGGACTCTGAACACTGAATGAAGTAACTTGAGTACAAAATAACAGTAATGATTGGCGTACATTTATTAATTTCAGCAGTAGCAGTAGCCTGAAAAGGTCAAGCAATTCCAGTGGTCTTGGTTCCCATCCTGACCTGGTTCTGAGTTTTTCTCCAGCCTTCCTGTAGATTTTGTGTTCTATATGATGTAACAACTTCCTTTTGCTGAACTTGGGTTGATTTCTGATGCTTTTGATTGAAAAATTCTATTTCTTTTATTGAGGTATAATTGACATACAGCATTACATTAGTTTCAGGTGTACAACATAATGATTCAATACTTGTATATATTGTGAAATTATTACCACAATAAATCTAGTTAATGTCTGTCATCATACATTGAAATATCCTAATCGATAAAATGTTTTCTTAGGGATAATACTTGTTCTTTCAGGATTTATATAAATTGCACTAATATCTGTACATATCCTAAGATAAGAGGAAGCAGTAATAAGTAGATGCATTAAACAGGCCCTTTTAAAAATTTCTTTTGGAAAAGAAAAAAAATACACACACATATACATATGAATATATACATGTATATATAATTATAAAAATATGTTATAACAATATATAAACTATATATTAAGTATATACTTTCTATTATATATTGTGTATAATATATTATAAATATATTTAAAAATATATAACATGTATTTCTTTTTTTTTAATCTTAAATTAAACATATTTGGCTGAGAAGTGCTGTTTATAGTAAGATGAAGGAATGGGAAACCGTGCTAGGGAGTAGTACAGAAAGGCCCAAGTGCTTGTAAAAGCCAAGCCTATTGTTAGTCTTTTTTACCCCTTCATACACACACACACACACACACACACACACACACACACACACACACACACAGATGTTTGTTGCCAAGTTATAATGATTGATAAGTTAAAGACTCAGTTTAATCAGCAAGTGCTAGGTTGGAAAGAGGATTGCAAACATAACTTTTCTCAGTGAATCTACTAAAGAACAACCTGTGTCTATGTGTGTATCAAGAACAACAATGAAGTATTGTTTAGAATTTTGTTGAGAGACATAATGACTAGTCATACTAAATCAGAACCTATGGTGGCATATAGGTATCTGTCAAATGCTTAACAACAAAACCACATATTTACCAAATGCTTATTACTCTCAAGGCACTGTGCTTATCTACAGTAATATAAAGGCAAATAAGACCTGGGCTCAGGCTTGAAGGAGCTCATGAAATGCAAAAATGTGAAATCTAATCATATTTGTGGAATTACAAGCATATTTTCAATTACTCTTGGGCACTAATACCATCAAAGGTAAGAACTTTTGAAATTGACAGACCTTCACGATAGAGTCTAAGGAAAATTTCTTGGGCTACTAATTTTTCCTGTTCTAAACATTAAATTATATTTGAGTTTTCGTTGCAAGATATATATGGTATATGCTGTAAGGGCTATGTACAATCTTCATAGAGATTTAAATGGGTACTTCTATCCAGTTCAACCTACCCGGAGAATTCTCTAAATTCCCTCCTCTGTTTTGCTTACTGCTATCTGATTTACTTTCCATGAGAAAAATATACAGGATGGGGCTTCCCTGGTGGCGCAGTGGTTGAGAGTCCGCCTGCCGATGCAGGGGACACGGGTTCATGCCCCGGTCCGGGAAGATCCCACATGCCGCGGAGCGGCTGGGCCCGTGAGCCATGGCCGCTGAGCCTGCGCGTCCGGACCCTGTGCTCCGCAAGGGAGAGGCCACAACAGTGAGAGGCCCGTGTACCGCAAAAAAAAAAAAAAAAAAAAAGAAAAATATACAGGATGAATATGCTGCAAACATGGTAAGTCACATAAGAGTTGGAAAGAGACAAAATAGTGTAGTAAAAACAATGCTAACCTAGGAGTCAGGCAAGCCAGTTTCCTTAGCTAGCTGGCTTAAGTTATCACTTGGCCTTTCAGAGGCTCAATTTTCTCTATTGTGTCACAGGAATAGTAACAATTCTTCTTTTATCTATCTCACTGGGTTGTGTAAGGCTCAAATGCAAAAATATTCTAAGTCCTGAATACCTACACAAATGTGAGTCACTATGGTTAAATGATGTCACAGGTTAGAGGAACTGTGCTGAAAGATTTTCAAAGCTGCTGCTACTACTCTCTGAAAGTCTGAGTAGATAACATTCACATATTTTTATCTTTCAGATGGGTGTGGTAGTGAGGTGGGACAGAGGAGCTAGAGGAGTCAAGTTGAATATGTGAAATTTACAACACACAATAAAATGCACTAAGACTTTGAGGGTATTCACTACATTTTTTTTATCCCATCCCATGACATGTTTGCAGTAGATTTCCTCGAATTATCCCTGAGGCAAGTGAAAACACTGAGTGATACAGGTGGCTTTAAACAATTACCTCTGAAAAAATTTAAAATGCTTTAATTGCTGGCCCCTGGAAAGAAAATTAATATAAAACAGGCAATCACGGTGTATCTTCCATTGCTTAAAATAGAATTGAACCATATCATAACTTCAGCCTTCATAGTAACCTTAGCTGATAAGTAGGTTTGGAGAAAAACTAAATAAACCAAGATATACTGCTCTCCTATCATCTCATAACAAGAACAGAAAGTCTGAGTCATAAAATAGAGGCCCTAGCCACTAGTTAGAATTTAAGACTTGTCATTTTATGTGGAGTCAATTCTTAAACATAGTGTATAAAAAAAAAAACTCTAGGCTTTAATGACTGATGTTTTTAATGAATGTGTATGTGTGTATGAGTGTGTATGCGTATTCAGATATGGGCTGAGACTGTGTTTTTGGTGATTTTCACTCTTAAGACATTTCAACCTTAACCAAAGTCACCCACTCTACTATTTTCTGGCCTTAAAAGAGGTGAAGCTAAAGAATAAGTTATTTTTGTTTTCTGTTCTGTCCCAAATCCCAAGTTTTCTGCTTGATTGGTTAGCGGCTGGATTTTATTTACATAGCAAGGAAAAGGCAAACATTACAAAAGTTTAATTAAAAGCTATCAGAGCAAATACTTATATTCTGAATTATAATGTAAATGTGGCTCTTTTACTAACCATGGTCATCTGGAGTACTTGACCTTATGTATGAAACACTTAAACTTTCCTATGCATAACCCCCATAAAACTGATTAGTAAAAATTCTAATATTTCTTCTTGTGAGTCCCCTCTCCCAAATAGTCTAAGAATCCTGGTTCAAAGATGGCTATAGTGATGGCTATGGTGGTGTGAGTTCTGACTCTACTGCTGTTTCTTCTTGCTGCAACTTAATATCAAGGATGAATACTGGTCCTGCACAATCTGATAGATGCTATACTGCTGCTGGAATGGTCTAGTGAATCTGGGTCTTTGACCAGGCATCATGTTGGGTCCCAAGTGAATAACACGTTTTAGTTCACACTTTCATGCTCAGTGACTATTCTCCAAAGTACAACTGCTGTGCTTAGCTGCCTAGGTTGGAGGAACTTCTAGCATTTGTCATACTGCTCAAACCAGCCCTCCCTCATAAACATTTAGGCACTAGTGTTAGCGCTGCATCACCAGTCCCCACAGACACCACCAATTTTTTACTTTATTTTCCATGATTAAAATTTTTCACTTTCCATATTGGTTAGGGTTCAGGGGCTGGAATCCTTATGCAGTTTGGGCCACCTTCATCCCAAGGAAAACTTCTGCTTATCAGGATGTGGGCAGATTTATTCAGCTACTAGAACAAAACCAAAGACCTTATATTCTTCTACCAGAACAATGGGTAGATACTTGCTGTATATTGTTTTTTACCTGGGAGGGTCACTTAAGTGACTCTTTACAGCTCAAAGATCAAACAAACAAACAAAAAACTTCATCTCTACCCCACACAATTGTAATATCTGGAAGCATATAGAGTAGAAAGATAAATACATAGGCACTTAAAGCAACTGGCCTTCTACTGCTCTTGTGTGTCATTTTGATCTGGCCTATAATGTCAAAGTGTAACCATACAAAATAAATGATTTAGTAAGTTCAATTACTGTAGATACCCATACTATATAATGAATAATATTTTAGATATATTCGCTAGGAAATTGTTTTAGTGCTTTTTCCACATTCAGTCATCTGAAATATTTGACCTTTGTCCTATACTTTGTTCAAAGAGGAACCACTGTTACATTACATGACCAGAGAATTAGAAGCAGAGTGGTACATAGCCTCTCCCTAGTTTCGGAATTGTACCCACTGTACTGTTTCTAATCTGCTGAGTTATAAAAATGCAGAAAACTATTTTTATCTTTAATAAAATCTCATTATGTACCAACAATGAAATCAGCTCTTGAATTTAAAATCTTAGTTTATGGAGTATGTTGCATCACAGTCAATATTTACATGTGGCACAGTTGCAGAAGGAAATTGCTCAAACCAAAGCCATCCATCAGGAAAAAGGAGATTCTTGTAATAACTATATTATGTTAATAAGATTTACCAAGTAGAAGAAGAGAATTGTGTTTCACCAGATAGGGAAATAAAATGCATTTGGTTTTATGACTTTCTTATCATTTAATTTTTCAATGAATGTCTAATTCAAATTTTCGCTATATTTATGGGCATCATTTTCAGCAGTACTCACTCTAGCTGTTTGAACTGAGTGTTCCTGGATTTCCCCAAAGCTGTAAATGCCAGTAATTAAAATATTTCTAATAATGATAGTTGCTGTCTTGGAGGGAGTTATCCCTGATTCAAGGCTGATTTTGGATACCTAGGTGACATGGAGTTGGATGACACTCTTTCCCCCTAGAAGTATATCTTTGTAATTACTGATTCCAAAAGAGTGTTGAGAAACTTTATGAAAAAAAAAAAAATAAATAAACAACTTAAGTGTGGTTCACAGTTCAGATGTTCACAGGTATGTCTGGTGGATTTGAGGTTGGAGTGTGCATGTGTTAGAGGCGGGGGCACAAGTTGATAATTTCATGAAGCCAGGTGGAGTCCTGGTAAAGAATTCACCATAAGGAAAATGTTCAGCCGAACAAGTCAGGCTCAAGTACAGGCCAAATGTCAGAAGGTCCATGAGAGTGAAAGAGGTGTTAGAATGTGGCAGCTGATACTAGAAATCAGTCCTAATGAAACCATTCTGTGTGTCAGTCCAAGGAGAAAGAAAACAAAAAAACAAAAAAAACTAAACGTCATCTCACTATCTTTGCAGCCCTGAGCCCCGGGACCCTGCTGCTTTTCACCTCCACCCACTATTTCTTTCTTTCATTTTTGTTTTTAATAAGGGAAATAGAATCTTTTCTTTTTTAAAACATTTGTTTATTTTTGGCTGTGTTAGGTCTTCGTTGCTGCACGTGGGCTTTCTCTAGTTGTGGTGAGTGGGGGCTACTACTCATTGCTGTGTGCACGCTTCTCATTGCGCTGTATTCTCGTTGCGGAGCACTGGCTCTAGGTGCACGGCCCTCAGTAGTTGTGGCTCGCGGGCTCCAGAGCGCAGGCTCAGTGCACAGGCACGGGTGCATGGGCATAGTTGCTCCACGGCATGTGGGATCTTCCCAGACCAGGGCTCGAACCTGTGTCCCCTGCATTGGCAGGCGGATTCTTAACCACTGCACCACCAGGGAAATCCTGCTGCCCAATATTTCTGAGAGGGCCCCAAAAGGGCATCACAAACAGGGTGTATTATTCCATTTGCCACTCTCTATGAGCATTACTGGCTGGAAACAATCTTGGGGTGACAAAAAACAATGGTAGGAGCATAGTCTGCAGAGTTCTTGCATGGCCACCAGTGCCACCAGTGTTGGGATCAGTGTGCGAAGCCCAGGAATGATTTCTAAGACCTTCTTGAGCTATTCTGACATATTGGGCAATGTGGGGATAAAGAAACACTCTGAAAGGGTCTGGAATTCTTTCAAGAGCATATCTGAGTATAAATGACAATATGACATTATTTGTAACCACAAACTAAAAAAGTCAAGAGACATTGGGTGAATATTACTTATTATCATTTTATTAGTAGTTTTATGATAATCTTTGTGACAGGTCTTGATAACCAAGACATGACTCAAATATAACTTCAACTCATGCCTCCTCCATTCCAAATTATGTAATAGCAATTGTGTGCACACATGCAAACACACACACACACATTTCCTGATTTATAACTTTGGACAGCTTTCTTCTTAAGAAGTGAGATGACATGTTTTCATGGATTGTGTCCTTTTCCTAGCCATCATGGTGTTGTACGATGACAGTTGAATACTTATAAAATAAGAGATAGACTATACCCAGTAGAAAAGCAAAGAGTTTTGATGTGAAACAAGACACAATGGAGGGAAAATACACATAGATGTTCTAGGAAGATCATTTTAATAAAAGTTATAGATTTTTTAATATAGGGATAATTTTTCAAATATATACCATGTGTCTTCTTAGGATTCAGTAAAATCAGTACAACACTTAACATTTATCAATCATCTACTATGTGTCTGAAACTGCCAGGGCATGAGATACACAAAGACAATTAAGACAGAGACTCTGACATTAAGGATTTCCCAACATAAAAGGGAAAAATAACTGCAATAAATAATAATACTGTGTGACACAGAAGAAAAAGTGAGTAACTGCGTTTGAATAAGTGATTTGGGACAGCTTCTCAAAGAAAGGCTCTCTTAGCCTGGGTTTATAAGGTGAGTCAGGTAAGGAAGGCCATTTCAGTTAGAGGAAACTGTGTGTAAAAGCAAGGTTGCATAAAACAGATTTTTAATCATTGGAAGGAAGTCTTGCAGTTTTTCCCATGGGCTATAATTCAAAGAGCCACAGGAAAGCTAGTATGATGAGAATTTAGGGAGCATTTTGGAGAGTGCTGGGGATAAAGATAGAGAAGTGAGCTTTAATTAAGTCAATGAGAGCTATGGGAAGGTATGGTAATGGATTTTATATTGCAAGAAATGGGAAACCATTGAAATGTTTAAGTAAAGAGTGACATATTCAGATTCATGAATTAAAAAATAAAAAATAGCACTACCAGACACCCTTTCCTGCCTGGGCCCCACTTCTTTGTGCAACCCTTTTTCATATGCTCATTTGTATGGTGCATGATCATCTTTTCTCAAATTTGTGATCATCTTAGCCCTTTGATATTACAGATATTAATTGTTGAAAAATAGATATTATTTCATGAGTCCATTCTTTTATTATATTGTTATAATGATTTTTGCCAAGGTAAAAATATTTTGAAGTTGAGAAGTTATGCATAGATTTTCATTTCTTTTTTTTTTTTTTTTTTTTGCGGTATGCGGGCCTCTCACTGTTGTGGCCTCTCCCGTTGCGGAGCACAGGCTCCGGACGCACAGGCCTAGCGGCCATGGCTCATGGGCTTAGTTGCTCCGCGGCATGTGGGATCTTCCCGGACCAGGGCACGAACCCGTGTCCCCTGCATCGGCAGGCGGATTCTCAACCACTGCGCCACCAGGGAAGCCCAGATTTTCATTTCTAAGATCATTTTTGAAGCAGTGGAAACGTGACTTCTTGGTAGAATCAAGTGTTTCAGTATTTGTGGCAATAAATGTGGTCTCTTGGTTTTTCAAATATGGTGAAGACTATTTGAAAGGAGAAGGGGTTTAGAGCTTTCCATTACAGGAGGAAGATTCTAGATCTTGGTGAGTTTACTGTGACATGTGGGAATCCAGAGCCCATTTTAGTTTTAGTATATTTTTAAACATGCTAAATTCAGGAAACAATGTTAAAGACTATGTTTTTGAAGATGTAGCTTGCTTTATATTTAAAACACCATACAGCAAAAATAAATGGGTACTTGAAGTAAATTGGCCTAGAATCATAAATTCCTATTCTAATTCAGAATGGTTCTGAGTTAGAGAGAAGTAAGCTTATAAATTGTGGTTACATTGATTACCATTTTTATACTGACCACAGTTTGAATAGCAATGTAGCAATTTTTGCCAGTATTGTGAACAAATTAAGGCTTCAAAATATCTGTTGTGCAGTGCCTGCATTTAATGGGCATTCGATAAATATTTAGTTGCATCATAGCAGTTCTCATTGTAATAAATCGCTTTCTTAAGCTGGTTATTTTAATTTAATATTCACAATTTTTATGCGACCTTTGGAACTTTCTGATAATGGGAAAGTAGTATAGGCAGTTACTCTTCACTATTGTAAAGAAGATAATCCATATTTTCTCAACAGACTCTTTTCCCATACAATGCTGTTCATGTCTCTAATTAGATTCCCTTAATGCTTCTAGAACACATTTGGTTCCACCTTTAGTTTAACAAACATTTATCCAGCCCCTACTTTGTACAAGGCACTGAGACATATGCAAAGAACACATTAGTCAGCACTGGTTTTATCATTCTGTATATATAGGTTCCAGTTGCTTAATATGTGAGTCCAGAGTCTTCCATTATCTGGGAGCAGAGCTCATTTTTTTTCTCATCCTCTTCCTTCTCTTTTCCCCTGCACCATCTTCTAACAAATTCTTGTCTACTTAATTCCAATTTCTTATCAACAAATTGCAAGTCACTTTTACTGAGAACACTTAGAAATCAGAAGTAACTGAGGGTTGGGAAAAGGGAAACGAGAAAAGTTAAATGGTGGTTCAGCTTAGTGGCTAAGAGGTCTGGCTTGGGTGTCAGACTTGGGTTCAGATTCTCCCCTTATCACACACTAGTGTGTGACCTTGGATGAGGTACTAGACGTCTAGAAATCTTTATTTCCTTATCCATAAAATGAGGCTAATACTAATATCTATCTCATAAGCTGAGGCAGCAACCTCTGCCTTCACACCACATTCTTTTCTTTATTAAAATGGTGAGAACTCAGATGTGTTTCAGAAGATCCTTTAGCCAGAATAACTTCTGGAAATAGCCCATAATATATTAACACGTATATTAGAAAAAAGGCTTGAAAAAATTGCTCCTCAGTTGTGCAAAGTAGGCTAGTGTATGGAGAGCCTTTTGAACATCAACTTTTAAATCTCTGTGTCCCTGAAATTATAGTGTAAACTGAGATGATAGGCGTTAGAGCTCTAAATTGTAAAAATCAGAAAGGACCAGACACTTTTAAACAATGACACTTATTAACATGCATGATCTTTGCAATAAAGCTAATAATGTTATAATTTATAGTTTATAAATTCAAATTTTAAATTATAGTTTATAATTTTCATATTGAAACTTAGAGAAAGTGCTCTTCTGAAAAGTTCATAGTAAGTGAGGGATGAAAAAATGAAATTAATTGTATAGTATCCAATCTTATTAACTTAAGATGCCAAATGGCATTTATTTCACGTGCTGTCGTTGTTTTAGTAATGGTTAAAAAATGTCTGTGAGAGCTTTCTCAGAGTTATCCACTAGCTCATGTTCCCAACAGATAGATTTCTTCAATAAGGTCTCAATTTCCACTTCTATTACTACATTCTTTTATGAAGGAAGCTTGAAAAAATTAATTCTTGTCCTTGGACGTGGAAGAGGACATTGCTCTGCTTTTTGTAGGAGGTATTATTATGTGTATTTCAGTACATTTCCCAAATATTCAGTGTGGCTACACAAATGAGCATATACATATGTCCAGTAATCACTTAAAAGGCACACCTATAAGCTTCTAATGCCTGATGTTTACAAACAGCAGGTAGAAAGAGGCTGTGTACAAAAAAATACATGCACTTCAATGTTTATTTCATCTGCTTGAAATTAAGCTTATTATATCTATAGCATATAGCATGAAGTATGTCAACTATTTTGAACTTAATATTGTGCATAATATATTCATAAGCATTATAATTTTTTAACATTTAGTTAGTTTTAGATGAGAGGTTAAAAGCTTTAGGATGCACAAAAAATGGTTAACATTCTGTAAGGACTCTGGGAAATGATTGAAGACATGCCAGTGAGAGACTGGAGGAGAGAGCAAATAGCCTCGGATACAAAACCAGAACAAAGAACGTAGGAACAAGAGAAAATTGATTGAAGAAGGCATTGGAGGGGGAAGCAAACAATATG
This sequence comes from Kogia breviceps, assembly GCF_026419965.1. Taxonomy (NCBI): domain Eukaryota; kingdom Metazoa; phylum Chordata; class Mammalia; order Artiodactyla; family Physeteridae; genus Kogia; species Kogia breviceps. The sequence continues at coordinate 75,961,047 of NC_081317.1, forward strand.
GGAATTATTAAACCAAAGCATCAAGTAACCAAAAGCTATAATCAAAGTAGAAGTTTGCATTTCAAATATGTATTATGCCTGTAAGAAGTGTAATAGATATTAGGGCCCTGAGTATAATGCATCAACAAATAAAATATTTTATTTTATTTTTTTTTTTGTGGTACGCAGGCCTCTTGCTGTTGTGGCCTCTCCCGTTGCGGAGCACAGGCTCTGGATGCGCAGGCTCAGCGGCCATGGTTCACGGGCCCAGCCGCTCTGCGGCATGTGGGATCTTCCCAGACCAGGGCACGAACCCACGTCCCCTGCATCAGCAGGCGGACTCTCAACCACTGCGCCACCAGGGAAGCCCAAATATTTTATATTTAATTATAAAGATCTTCAAGAATGTTATGTTAGTTATGATATATTTCCAGTAAATAATGTTCCCCAAGGGTACTGGGTCTGACAGTTAATTTACTTTTGAAAATTGAGTCCTTCCTTAGTTATAGGAATAGATTGGAATGTTTCTCCTCCCCTGCTTGCAGAAACCCATGAGTTGTTTTCTTTGCGAACACTGAAAATTTATTGTTTTAGCCAAGTGAAGGGTGCCCATTTTCGGTCAAGGAGTTACCTTGCTGATTATCCTGAAGCAGCGGTTCTCAAAGTATGGTCAGAAGACCAGTAGCAGCAGCAGGAGCATCTGAGAACTAGTTAGAAATGCAAATTCTCTGGTTCCAACCAGGTCCTACTGAATCAGAAACTCTGAGGGTGGGACCCAGACAAATCTTAAGAATCAGTGTCTTACAGGGTCACACTTACTGACTAGGTGTCAGATAAGGAAAGAACATGATGACATATGTGTGGCATATTTAAAGCAGTTTATGAAACACCTATGAAGACCTAAATCAAAGGCCTCTCCTTTATGAAATGTTCCCTGATCACATTAATGAAAATGAAACTGTATTTCCTCTATTCTACTGCTACAGAAATCTCCCCAGTGAGGATAGGCCCGGTTTCTTATTCATCTTTGTTTTCCTTGCAGTGCCCAGCATGTGGCCCTGTAATTGATATGTTTAAAAATTAAAATTAAATTGAATGAATGCCTAAGATAAACAAATGTGGGGCAACTTATTTCACTATGTTCCAATTCTTACTTTAGAGTGGAAGGAATTCAAACATGACAGTAAAGGGGGGAACAGAGCATATACTAATAAGGTAAAAAGGAGAAAAGGGAAGAGAAGAAGTATGGAGAGAGCTAGACAGGAGGAAGTGTCAGGAAAAGACTGAGGGCTTTACCCTAACTTTATCCTCGAGTATTGATTTTCCTTTGACTTGCAGTACCTGCTCAAATTAGTTATTAGGTATTTCATAGAGCTGTAATAAGATTTTTTTCAACTAAATTTTCAACGAAAAATTACTTTAAAATTTTTTTGGTTTCCTACTGAGTGCTGGCCACTGTGCTTAGAGCTGGTAGAACAGAAAAGGAACTCAGTCCAGTGCAGGTTCTCAACCTTAGCAGTATTGGTGTTTGAGTCCAGATAAATCCTTTACTGTGGTTGCTGTCCTGTGCATTGTAGGATGTTTGGCAGCATCCCTGGGCTTTAGCCACTAGATGCCAGTAACACCCCCTCCCCAATCCTGACAATCAAAAATGTCTACAGAAATTGCCGAATCCCACCCCCCCACTGAGGGACAAGATCTCCTCCAGTTGTGAACCACTGGTCTAGTGGAAGAAACAGACAAAATATAGAAGTTTCTCACACACTGTGATAAGTGCCATGATGCTGTAGGGTTGTTAGGAGTGCAGTGAAGGGGCACCTCACAAAGACTGTGGGTACGGAGGGAAATTAGGAAGGACTTAGGGCAGGTGAAGGGGCTTGGAATCTGGAAAACTGAGCAGCAGCCTGTGGGAGATGTGAAGGAGAATGAGGTGGAGGAGGGAAAGGAGGAAGGAAGAAGAGTGAAGAGTGATGGTGAATTACTGGTCCAGGCTGAGGAAAGGGAATGAGAAAATGCACAAGGGCCTGAACCAGCATATTCTATTAAAGAACCTAGAAACCAGTAAGTGCAATGTTATTGAAGCGTGAAGTGGGAAGGAAGGAAAGGGGACTTTGCAGCCACAAGGCTACAGAACACATTTTTCATAGCCCAAGGTCACTCCTCTTTTACCCTTTTCAATGAGGTTATCATCATCCATTTTTCTCTCATCACTGCTGGGGAGTCCATTAAATACTTGCCCTTTACTTGGTCCCAACAGTTAATAGACTGTAGCATCCTTTATTTCTTTACCTAGTGCTAAAATCAGTTGAGATTTTGCAGAATCTCAGGTGTGTTTTTCTTCAGATTTGGGACAGAAGCATTTAAGAAGAGTCATAATACTTGAAAGTAGAGAAGAAAATAGCATTGACCATTTGTTCCTTTATTCAGCCTGAAACTTTTTGTAAAGGTAAAAAATAATTTTAAGGATAAATATCATTATCATTTTATTTGAGCTCTTTTGATTTTGGGAACCTTTGGAAAACAGGATCAGTGTCTTTTTAATGTTTATCACGATGTCTGATATACAGAAGGTGCTCAATAAACCAATGTTTATTGAATAAATATATTTACATGTATTTTAAATAATAATAAAATTTAGGCTTTTCCTGCTATATATACTATATACTATATCAAAATGCCATAGACTGAGTGGCTTACAAACAATAGAAATTTATTTTTCACAGTTCTGGAGGCCAAGAAGCCCAAGATCAAGGTGCCAGCAGCTTGGATTTCTGGCGATATCCCAATTTCTGGTTCATAGATGTCCATCTTTTCGCCGTAACTTCACATGGCAGAAGGGGCAGAGGGTCTCAGGGGTCTCTTTTATAAGGCACTACTCCCACTCCTGAGGCTTCTGCTCTCATGACTTAATCACCTCTTGAAGACCCCATTTCCTAATACTATCATATTAGGGATTAGGTTTCAATGTATGAATTTTGAGGGGATACAAACATTCAGTCTATAACACATTTCTGTAGAGCACAATACAGGATAAACTTCCCAAAGATGTGATCTCGTTTGATAACTACAACAACCCAGTGTAAGGAATTGTTTTAAATTCCATTACAAGTTGTATCTTATCCTGGACCCAATATTGTCCAAGCCATACTTTCCTATTCTACACTGAAAGAAAACTGTTAACAGAAACATTTTCTGTATTGTATAGGAGCTTGTTCTTATCGACGGATAACAGACCGGGTAGGCATTATAGGTACATATTTTCAACTTTTTAAAGTCCTAGAATCATAAAACAATAAAGGAGGGAGGAGCCTTAACAGTCAAACCTTTTGATTTCACAGGTGAGGGAACTGAGGCTACATAGCTACTTAGTGTAGAGGCAGGATTATAACCTGGGTCTCTGGAGGCCTATGCTTGAGTGGGCACATAAGAACTTACTAATAGGTGTGTTTACCTGAAAATTCCATGTCTCTATAAGTAGCAGACCACCACGCATCTGCACAGCAGAAGCCTGGATTGTGGAGGTTTTTCTGTACAGTGTGGCCTCTATAAAAGGATATGTTCCAGAAGAAAGTGGGCTTCAAGGACATAAGAAACAGCATGTTCAAAAACACACACACATGCCTATTCTTTCATACCAGTATTAAACAATGCTATCCAGGTGCCCAAATATAATAACCTGTCTTTTTTATCTTTCCTAGAACAGGATGCAAGGGCCTGGAGAGGTTAAATTTTGCATAGGGTTCTGTTAGCCAAGTCAACATCTGTTTGCTTCTTAACAATGAGTCATCTCCTTATAAGTAGGGCAGGAGGGCAGCTGGAATTTCCCAGCTGACTCTTTGCTCACTGCTTCCTGTCTCTGCTGCTCTTTATCCTTCATGGCACATGGCACAACTTCACTGGCAAAAAAGTAAAACAGATACCACCCGGGGTAGTTGCCTCTGCTGACTCATATGCCTTGGGCTTGTGTTATGGTAAAATGAACGTCTGACTTTAACAACAGTGTGAATAATTGAATCTCTTCCCAAGCTTTATTGCTCAATATTCCACCCAGAAAGGAACCCTGACCACACTCAGCCTATCAAAGGCCATCTGTGATTAACACAGGCGGAACTTGTCGCAGGTGATGCAGATGATCATCGTGGATGGATCATCGCTGCAAGAGAGAAAAACACTTTGAGCTGTTGTGGCTGTGTCCTTTCTCTCTCTCTCTCTCTCTCACACACACACACACACACACACATACACACACAGACACACACACACACACACAAAGCACAAAACAAAGCAACCTTTAAAACCAAAGACCAAATAAGTGTTGATGCACCAAGAATACTTCACTAGTCTTGCCTGTTGCCAAAACTTGAAAGCAATAGGGTCTTGTTTAGGTAGGTGTGTGAGTGTGTGTGTCCTCCTCTAGAAGGTGGCAACCCTGAGAATCGAAAGGAAGGATATTGTTGAAGATACGTTAAATTCCTATTGCAGTTAGTTTGTCTGGGGCACTCACTTTATCACTTAAAATAACATACTCCCTTGCACAGCTGTTATTTTTGCATTCCATGTATACAGCTTGACTTATCCAATGGCCTTGCTTTGAGGATGTTCATCATATCTTATTGATCATTTCACTGTCTGGGACAGACAGAATAAATGCTTAACAGATACTACTTAAACTAAATTAACTCTATGAATTCAAAGTTTTAAGATGCCACTTAATCATGCAAGCTTTGTTCTTTAAGACTTTACCTGCCAAGGGCAAAGTCAAGACCTTGTAAAATCACAGTGGGATTAAACTCTAGCATTTATTCATTTTATAATTGGCATTTTGACCCTAAGAGCTTTCTTTTCCTCTCTGATTCTTAAAAACAAAGTAAAGCAAGACAAGACAAAAACAAAACTAAATAAAACAAAACCCCTCTGACTTCAACAAAAGAGCCAAAAATAATGAGTAAGTCTCTAGTCTAGACCAGTAGCTGTCCCTAACAATATGTGGGCCCAGGGCACAATTGCAGATGGAGGGAGAGAAAGGGAAAGCCTTTCTCTTACCCCTGTGTGAGAGGCTTGGAGAGCACAGGTGATCAGCCCAGCACGAAAGTCCAAGCTCCAGGCCCACCAAGCAGCTGCCTCTTGGCAAATAGTTGGTTCTAGAATTGTGCACACCATGTAGTGTGGTCCAACCATGGGAGAACAGACTGAGGGCAGGTCCATTCAGGCCTTTGAATTGGTCTCAGTGTCATTTAGACAGAGAATCCAGGGTCTTGGGAACCAGGATCATGGTCTGATGGGGGGTAGTTGTGTACTAGGTGAGCATAGGGTGCTGTTGGACTTGTTATCTTGACCCCTAGGACATCTTGCCCTGTGAAGAGCATGGCTGGAAGACGGTTCTTTAAAAGGCAGGGTCCAGGGCAGTATTCCCAGTTGCTCAGAACTATGGGCAGTACTGTTTAAAAATCACACTAAGAACTGGTTTAACATTCAGTTTCCTGTGTTCTACTCCTAGATATTTTGATGTAGCTGCTCTGAGGTGGGGCCTAGGAATCTGCCTGTGCAACCAGAGGTGGATAGTCTGGTGTTTCCTGGTTTGGCTTTGCTCATCTGGGGGGATGTTTACCATCAGCAGAGAGGCCTCTTTCCTCTGCTTTCCTCCTCACACTGCCCTCCCCCAGACCTGGAGTGACTCACACTCCTCATGTTGCTGGCCTTTCTTTGTTGTGGTTGCCAGCACCATTGCTGTGCCTTGTGCAGGCATAGCCTGCTCCCTATATGTTAGCACAGGTTCTGTTTTCTTGCTGCCACCACGGCTGTTGTTTGTTCTGTCCCTTGATTATTGTAGGAGAAGATGTTATTGTGTCTGTTTTCACTGCTATCAAGCTGCAATCACTAGGTTGTTTCTGTTGCACAAAGAAGGGACTTCTCTGCTATGTGTTCTATCAGCTAGACTTAGAAGCTCAGTCACGGGCTTCCCTGGTGGCGCAGTGGTTGAGAATCTGCCTGCCGATGCAGGGGACACGGGTTCGTGCCCTGGTCCGGGAAGATCCCACATGCCGCAGAGCGGCTGGGCCCGTGATCCATGGCCGCTGAGCCTGTGCGTCCGGAGCCTGCGCTCCGCAACGGGAGAGACCACAACAGTGAGAGGCCCGCGTACCACAAAAAAAAAAAAAAAAAAAAAAAAAAGAAGCTCAGTCACTAAGTGACAGTTGTACCTTGGCACTTCCAAATGTGGCCTCATGGTTCCTAGCCCTCCATATAATTCTTGTACCAGTTCTCTAACACCTGAAAAGGGACTCATGTCCTTTAGCATGGGTCCCTAGTTCCTCTTTTCTTGGGGTACTTCTCCCTAGAACTTAAAGAAGTACTTCTGTCCTCCCAAAGGTTCTGAATCTGAGTATCCAAGACTTGACTTTCAGTCCTAACACTCTTCTCCTCTCTTCTTTCAGGGAGTGCATGTTATTTCCTAAATTTCCTGGATTCATGAGGTAGGTAGGCCTACAAACTGAGCTTCAGTATGACCTTCGCCACATTTATGTGATAGATTTCTTACAGGATTAGATAAATAATTGCAAAATGACTCCCTTCTATTTTTGTGAACTTGTAAAAGACTGGTGAGGAGCATGAAGACTGGGCAAGGCCCAAAATTATATATTTATTTTAAAGTATGCTAAAATATGGGCCCAGAACATCAAAAAGTTAATTAGAAGACATTTAGGTATTAAACAAAAATGACTTGGTGAATAATAAATGCTGCTGTGGTAAACGTGTGCACATATAATAATGTCTGTGTATTGTGTATATATATTAATATAACTGCATTTGTCAAAACTTATGGCTTCATATGTTATAAAATAATATTTTGAGATATTCATTTAAATTTGTTCCCAGGTTGATTTTCTTCTCTCTTTGCCTTTACTCTGCTTTATTCAATGGCATTCATTGCTTCTGGGAAGAAGTGACCCAGCAAAACACCTAACAGAGAATCAAAAGTTTGCCCTTTGGGTAATAGATCCACTGGTCTGGGCATAAGAGAGAAAATTTAAAATAAGATATCAGATTAAACCAGTTTTCTCCACCTGCAAGTATATAAAAATTCCCACAAGGAAGGAGAGAATAATGAGAGAGTGAAGACCTGGATCCCTGATAAGGGCTATGCCCAGGTTCTGAGGGTAGAGGATAAGAGACACTCTCCCATCCCCTATTCCCCCACAGTAGGTTTTGGGAGTGAAGTTCAGAGAGGTCCATAATATAGAGTCTAGGGAGCAAGGCAGAACTCAGAATTTCTACATGACTACCATGAATTGGGAATAAAGAAAATATAATTGAAGTATATATCTGGACTGGTGGGTGTGAGGCAGCCTCATGGAGTTTCTTTAAGGCCAAGAGGAGTAGGAGAGCAGTAGCATATTTTATGTGGCTGGGAGCTACATAGTCATGGAAGAGAGTTTCAGAGCTAAATGATCTTGCAGTAGAAAATAAAGCATATAGCAGGGCAGTTGACTCTGTGGAGGAACAACTGAAGACCAATTGAAAATGAGAATGCTTAAGTGGATGCAGCCAACATATACGATTGCCCACATCTGATGTTTCTTCCTTGATTTTTACAGATCATCTTGAAGTGTGTGTTTCTGCAGCACAGTCTGATGATAAATGCTGTATTTTTATCAGTTCCAGAATAATTTCAGCTGATGTTTCTTAAGATAATGCCCCTGTCCCATTATCTGTCTCTCTTCTGAGAGTCAAATGAAGTGTATCTAAGAGCTTCTTAATGTATTTTCTATGTCTTTTACTTCCTTTCTTGTATTTCTCATCTTTATGTCTTTGTGTTTCATTCTGGATAAATTCTTGCGACTTATCTTCCAGTTCACTAATTCTTTTTTCAGCTGTGTCTAGTATACTGTTAAGTCTGTTTATTGAATTCTTGATTTTAATTATTGAAAATTTCAGGTCTAGGATATCTAATTTGCCACTTGTTTCCTGTTTTCTGCCAGAGTTTTTAAGCTTGACTTTTATCTCCTTGAACATAGTAAACACAGTTGTTTATATCTTTATTTAAAAATTATAAAATCTAGAGCCTCTAGAGCCTATTTTTGTTGCCTGTGATTTACATTCATAGTATCTAGTCTCCACATGTGCCTGGATACTTTGATTGTATGCTAGATACTTTGATTGTATGCTAGACATTGGTGGGATTTTTTGGCAAATAATTTTCTGAACACAAAGTGCACAAATAATTTGAAGCATGGAATGATGTTTTGTCCAGCAAAGAAAGTATTTAATTGATCTAACCAAGTGCGTTGGGACACTAATAATTCAGAATTAACTTAATCCAAGTTCCAGATTTGATATTTTTGAGGCCACCCTGCATATCTTTAGTTCATAAAAGAAATAGTTTACTTCCAGCTTATGCTTACTTCTAGGGTACAGCTCTGTGGGCTACTAGCCTAAAGTGAGGGATAGTTTATGGAATTCCTTCTTTCCCTGCCTCTAGACACCAATTTTTATCTTCCCATTTCTGTGAATATACCAAAAGTATAGTTCAGCCTCTTGACCACATCTCTCCAATTGGCAAATACCTCCAATTCAAAAGTGGTCATAGTACCAAGCTTACTTATCTGGATTCCTATCCCTCTGTGTCTGGGATTGGTAATTCATCAGTATCCTGTTGGCCCTTTGATGCAACCAAGATTTTTGTCTCTTAAAATTTCATCCAGCTTTCTTAGTCATCTTTTGTGAGAGTACTGGCTTACATTACTTTGTCTTCTAGCAGAAGCAGAAATTTTGCTTCTGCTTTACCAGAGTTAAAATCATGTCATTCTGAGGCTATGGCCATGACTCTGTGAAAGGAATTGGTGAGGTGGGATGAGGCAGACACTCAAGAGCCTTGCTGACTTTGGAACATAGACTAGGATGAGACTTGAAAAAGAGTGCTGTAGTGTATTTTAATTTCCTTGGACAGATTCAGATTACTCTTCAGAACGACAAAATGCAAATGTAATCTTGTTAGAGCTTGCTGATGAGACTAAATTTTCTCAGTGTCTGAGGAATACCTAAGAAGGAAAAGGTAAAGAAAGCTATTTTTAAGGACCTTATGGATCTGAATTTTCAAGTGAGAGTCAGTCTACCAGTCTGGGCTTGGGCTACTTGGCATAGAGGATCCTATTATTGTGACAAACTGCCTCATCCTTTAATCTACATACATGCTGGGGTGGGAGTGGGAGTGGGGTGGGAAAGGGGTGTTGTGTTTTTTAGGAGGAAGCTATATTCTATTGTAAGGCCTAATTCTTCCCTTGCCTTGGAGGGGAGATGATTATGAGATAGCTGCTAGGACCAGATCAAGTGCCCCTCTTCTTGCTTTGCCTGTCAGAACCTGTGTACCTTGTTGTGAAGGATATGCATGAAGAGAACTCACACAGCTCATAATGTATAACTTGGAACAGGCTGAAAAGATCTTGAGGAACCCTAGAGAGATCTCTGGCTCTAGAAGGACCTTTAAGCATCCAGAATGATTTACTTTTCCCCAGAGATAACCTTGCTCCAGAGATTGAGGGATAAATTAAAAGAGGAAGAGCACATGGCCTGGCAATCCATTGGTGTGAGCTTCTGCTTTAAGCAAAGACTGCTGCTTCTCCTCCTTATTCTCCTCTTCAACATACTTTACCAGAGGTGTCTCCCAGGGACCACCAGAGTTGTGGCTGAGTACATGTAAGCAATCAGATGAGTTTGAGGAGATACCAGCCACACAGCCTTACACTTCTTGTCATGGAGTGTTCTTGTTCTGGAGAGACAAACTCAGAGCAGAGACTCATTTGAGGGAGATTATGCAAACAATAGGAATTTATGATAAGGATACAGGACACTTACAAAATCTGAAAGAAACATCTAGGCCTCAGAAAGAAACCAGACCAGAGACTCAGACACTTCTGCTCTCCTATGTGTCTGATTTGAGGTTTCTCTCTCTCTCTCTCTGTGGACTAGCTTTATTTACTTTTCCATGCACAAATGGAAAAATCCAATTGCTGAAACTTACAAACATTATATGTTCCACCTCCAGCTATCTGGAAAGTGACTGCTGTCTCTCTTTTCCAATTCCCAATCCCAGAGTCCAATCCCAATCCCTTCCCTGCGGTAGGGCCATGAAACAGAAACATGACATTAGGATCTATCCTTTGATCATATGGACCAACAGCAGTTCACAGGAAAGGTAGAGGGAATGTGGAGGAAGGTGCTGAGTAGACATTATAAAAGAGCTCCACCAAATGAAGCTCTTTGATATGATCCAATTTGTTATGTTTATGAGCATTCTGAAAAAATTCTTCACTCATACAACCAAGAACTGGTAAACAATTAAAAGATTGCATCCATTAAGAAACTATGTTCAATTGTTTAATGACTAATATAGACATGGATTATATAATTTCTTAAATTTATGTTTAATGTAGAGTCTATATATTATTTTGGCAAATATAGAAAAAAAAATCCAGATATTTTGAAGACCATCACCAGAAAAATATTTATGAAAACACTAATGGAATCATATATACTTATGTCCTGTGAGAATGTGTAGTTCAACTTCCTCACTCTATTGATGAAGAAACTGACAACTTGAGTCATAAGATTATAAAGTTATTTTAAAAGGTACTATTAGGTTTTCATTCTAAATGCTTAAAAAGAATCCCTGAAAATAGTGGTTAAGAAATTAAAAAGACCGAAGACCAATAATATAGCTGACAGCCTGTTATAAAGATTTAGAGTATTCAAAGATATGATGAAAGAAAAAGATTATTTTTTATACTAGTGTAGAAATGGTTTATTTTCAGTATCACTGTTCTTGCTTAAGGTGTATATCTATTATCTGTTAAGCTGATCCATACAAATTGCCCCAATTCTTAGACAAAAGCGGTTGATTCATGAGTCTCTTAGAAAGAAAAGCTAGTTGGGTGTGTTACAACCACATGAATCATATGGGATACTGTTTAAAGCTATATTTATCATGGGTAAAAGAATATTTTCAAGGGAAACTATGAGTCTACCTAAAATTACATGGTTCACCTCTGTTCAGAGTAACTTATCTTTTCAGTATGTTGTTGAATGTGCTACAAAAAAACTCTTCTGGGCTTCCCTGGTGGCGCAGTGGTTGAGAATCCGCCTGACGATGCAGGGGACGCGGGTTCGTGCCCCGGTCCGGGAAGATCCCACATGCCGCGGAGCGGCTGGGCCCGTGAGCCATGGCCGCTGAGCCTGCGCGTCCGGAGCCTGTGCTCCGCAACGGGAGAGGCCACAACAGTGAGAGGCCCGCGTACCACAAAAAAAAAAAACAAAAAAAAAACTCTTCTAAACAGTTAGGATTTCAGGAAGAAGCTCTCCAAGAGTTTCTAGAAGTCATCTCCGAAAGTTTGGCTTTCTCCTGGAAGCTCAGATTTCCATCATAGTTTTAACTGCCTTTTTGAATCCTCTTGATAGGAAGTTACGTCTTCTTGCCTTGGCTGCATTTAAACTTTTCCACTTATTGCTTTTCTTTTTCCCCTCTAATCCAACCTCTGAACCATACTCTAGTGGGGGTACTTGATATGCCAATTGTGTCCTCTTACTTCCCACCTAGAGATCCTTTAGGAGCTCCATATTACCTCTAGGGTTAAATTTCAGCCACTCCCCCTCTGACATATCTAGTTGGCCTGGAGCGCAGGCTCAGCGGCCATGGCTCACGGGCCCAGCCGCTCCGCGGCATGCGGGATCTTCCCGGACCGGGGCACGAACCCGCGTCCCCTGCATCGGCAGGCGGACTCTCAACCACTGCGCCACCAGGGAAGCCCCTTCATACTTTTTATACTTGTCCTTTACCTCATGAAGGAAATAGGAAGATGTGGTTCAGAGTGTGCTGTAAGCATTTCATGCTCAGTCTCCAATATCAAATTGTATTCCATTTATTTTCCTTTCAGAGGCTGACATGACTGTTCCTTACAATGTAAGGACAAAGGTAGCCTCATGATGAGTAGTGAAATCAGGAGCAACCAGACCAGCTTTCAATCAGGCATCTGCCTCAGGGAGGCTTATCTTTGGCTGTGCTTGCCCTATGATTTTTTTTTTTTCTTTTAATCCCACCCCCTTTTGTAGCCAGTAGCTAAATTTTCCCAGAACTTGTTCTTAATGTTTATTCTTATCCTTACTGTTTAGAAGCTGGCCCTTAAGCCCCTTTCTGTCTTTGCAGTCTGACCCTGTCTCTGCAGTGACTTGTTGGTAGTCATTTATTTTTGTCCCTAGTTATTATTTCCAGACTTCATCATGTCCATTTTGATGCCCCTCACTTAGACTGTTACAAACCACTAGCACTCATGTGAGAGGCCACATGCTGTAGTGGTTAAGAGCACAGGTGCTATAACTAAACTTTATGGGCTTGAAACCCAGCACTGCAATGTGCTGGCTGTGTGACTGAGATAAGTTACATAACCACTCCATGCCTCAGTTTTCTTATCTGCAAAATGGAGGTAGAATAGTACCTCCTCATAAGGTTGTTATTATACTTACGAGTATAGTGATTAGTTATTCTTCTCAGATTAGCTGGTCTGCCTCCATTGAATCTAATCACCAACACTGTTGCTCTTCATTAAAACTCCTGACCCATTTTTGGGCTTGGCCAGACCCTGAGCTGGATTAATTTTTCTCAGTTAAAGTTTATATCTGTTTTCCTTTTCTCCCTTTCAAAGTCAAACTGTTCTTTGATTTTTATCTCTAGCCCTATAATTTTTGATTTGTCTCACCCACATGGATGGCCAACTTTTCTGAAATGTCATGGCCCTCATTGCACTAGCTACCTATTTTGATGCCAAATCTGGTACTTACCACCACTGTCACTTAACCACTTGTTACCTCTACATCTTAATCTCTCCAACCAAATTAAAAACTTGTAGATGCGAAGGATCAAAGGTCATCTTTTTGAATCATTCACAACCTACAGAACAGTAATACTGAATAAATGTTTGTCTGACTAAATTGTTTGAATAACTACACCTTTCATAAAGAGCCTAGAAGACTTCCAGAATGGTTTTGGAGGTATTGGCTTTAGAAAACAGTGCTTAATAGATGAGAATTGCCTGATTGCCAGTGTCCCATATGCTTCTCAAGAATGAGGTATGGTTGGTCTGAAATTTCTGAAGATAGGAAGAACCTTCCTGTTATTACTGTCTGTACCTTTAGGAACAAGTGAGTTCATAGGCTCTGAAGCAGATGTAGCCACCAAAATGAAAAAGGGTATAAAGAGAAAGGATTATGATAAAAACAAACCAGGTGAAGTATTTGGAGTGCTAGAGCCAAAGAGTCTGACCTAGGAGGTGACTTCTTTTCTAGGCTTTAACTCATTGAGCAAGTCATCTTTCCCCTTCGCGCCTGAGCTTCCTAATGTGTAAAACGAAAATCTGGACTAGATCTTGTCTTGGTTTTCTCTATATGATTTTTTTTTCACACTAGGGTGTTGCTTTACATTTATTTTTATACTTTTTCTTGTGAGATTGCCTTTGAGCCCTGAAACAAGGACTTTCCTCACTAAACTAGTTTCTCCCCATCACAACCAATGACACCACCAATCACTCTGTGGTTAAGAAAGAAATCTGGGACGTCTTGATTCCTCCTCTTGTTTACTCCTCCCATCTACTCCATGAGTGAATCCTATCAGTTTTGTTCCCAATGTAAATCCCCAATATATCTTCTAGATCTCAGGCCTATCCACCTCCTTCTGTCTCTTCTACCATCAACTTAAGCCAAGTCACAACTTTTCATTTAGATTATTGAAATAGTCTCCTTATTGTTCTCCACATTTTCATGGTTACTCCCCTCCAATCTATTCTCAGCACTGCACCAGAATTATCTTGTAAAAACACAAATTTGATTACACTTTTCTTGTGTGTCTATCACTGACATTGTTTAGAATTGCCAGAGCATGGTGATAATGAGAAGCAGCCTCTGCCCTGTAGTCTTGACCAAACTTTAGTAGAGCTTGACTGGGGTGAACCAAGGTCTGTGGCCCTTCTAGCTGTGGTTTTGAGGCATTTCAACCATAAATGGCTATTAGGGGTTGAACTGTGTCCCCCGAAAGATAGACTGAAGTCCTAGCCCCAGTGCCAGTGAATGTAATCTTACTTAGAAATAGGATCTTTGCAGATGTAATCAAATTAGAATGAGGTCATATTGGATTATGGTAAGCCCCAGTCCAATTTGACTGCTGTCCTTATAAGAGGAGGAGAGACACAAACACATAGGGATAAGGCCATGTTATGGTGGAGGCAGAGATTGGAATGATACATCTATCAATCAAAGAATGCCAAGGATTGCCAGCAACACCAGAAGCTAAGAGAAAGGAATGGCATAGATTCTCTCCTAGAGCCTTCAGAGAGAGAGGATGGCCCTTCCAACACTTTAATTCCAGACTTCCAACCTATAGAACTATGAAAGGATAAATTTCTCTTGTTTTAAGCCACCGAATTTGTGATAATTTGTTACAGCAGCCCTAGCAGCAAACTAATACAATGTGTCTTCTGCCAGGGGAACTTGATCACCCTGGTAAGCAGTAGTCTTGGCCCATCTTAGCCCAAATCTGAAAGGGGAGAAGGGATTGAAAGGTCCCAAAGATTTTGGCCTGTTTACTTAGGAGCCCTTCCACAGAACAAATAAACTCCTGAAGATTAACTGCTGCAGAGATTCTGTGCTTTGGACAGATTTGCACTTGCCTCTCCCCACAGCAGTCTGTGCACTGAGAAAGGTCCAAGCTGAGAAGGAATTCCCTCAAGGAGATTTGTAAGCACAAGGGGCCCCTGGAAAACTAACAGGGAGAAGGTTAGAGCTGGAGGAGACTAACTGGATCTCTGAACTTCTGGATATTGCTTGAATGTTGGGGGTAGGGTGCAAGTACTGTATTTGGGGGATGTACCATGGATCTTCATTTGCATCTTGAGTTGTGGCAGGATACTCTGGTTATTGTACAACTTTGTCAACATGGAACACAGGAAATCTGGAAACTAGTCTACATTAATCAGATTAGGTAGAATTAGCTAACTTTCAAATGAAAGAATCAGAGAATACTTCACAAGCAAAAAATGATAGCTACACTGAATTACTTGCTATTTGTATAACCAAACAACTAACCACTCGTGATGTGTGTCCCAAGGTATGATAATAGCTAGATTTTAGCATTTTCTGTTCAGATTTATCTGGTTGCTTCTATTTATCATATAAAAAAAGGGATCAGGATCGGAAAATCTCAATACTCTTTATCCTTTTCCATTTGATGAAGATTTGTTTTAAAATTTAGTGAGAGAGTAGCACTGACATATATACACTACCAAATGTAAAATAGATAGCTGGGGGAAGCAGCCGCATAGCACAGGGAGATCAGCTCCATGCTTTGTGACCACCTAGAGGGGTGGGATAGGGAGGGTGGGAGGGAGATGCAAGAGGGAGGGGATATGGGGATATGGGTATACATATAGCTGATTCACTTTGTTGTACAGCAGAAACTAATACAACATTGTCAAGCAACTATAGTCCAATAAAGATGTGACAAAAAATTTAAATATTACATATGTATTTGTAAATGTACACACACACACACACACACACACACACACACACACATACACACACACATACAGTTGACCCTTGACCAACATGGGTTTGAACTGTACTGGTCCACTTTTTCAATACTAAATACTACAGTACTGTACAGTCTGGAGTTGGTTGAATCTGCAGGTGTGGAACTGTGAATGCAGAGGGACAGGCTATACGGATAAATTATATTCAGATTTTCGACTGTAGGGAAGGTTGGTGCCCCTAACTCCCTGTGTTGTTCAGGTGTATACTGTATACAGTAACTCTCAATATTGCATATAATGTCCTTTCAGGGTTCAATTCTGTATATTTTAAAATATAAATATAATGTTCCAATATACAAAGCATATTCACATATCAGTTGCTGTGCTATTTTTTCCCCATTTTAATCACCCTAGAATGAAGAACACTGTATGTAGACTTAAACATCTCAATTTCTACTCTATTCAAAAAGAAATCCATTTATTTATGAAATAACTTAGTTATGAATTCTCTAATCTTCTCTGTCGCTAGGTTTTAGAAGGACAAAAAAGAAATAAAATGAAGCATGAAATAGAAGAGAGAGTAGAATTTACACCACAATAGTGTACTCATATTTTATCAGAGCTTTTGCCTATACTTCTGCTGATACACTTTTCCCACAGCTTGGCGTTTTAAAGGCTTATTTTAAATTTATCTCTCCTGTATTAACAGGTGAGAAGTGGCCAATTCAATGTACAGAAACTACTATGGCCACTTTCATCTGGTATTTTCTCTTAAAGGTAATCGGATTTCTGGAACCCTAGACATATAATGATTAGAAATCATGCTAGCAGTTCTATATGGAGCCATTACAATTTATCCCTTCAGTGCGTTTTTTGGTGTGTGTCTAAGTACTGGGTATCCCTATAGCTATCTGAAGACAAATTCAGTTAAGTTAACTGAATTTTATGCCTGAGTATTCCTTTTAACTAACAAATGGAAGGCCTTTAAAAAAATTCATTTGTAATTGCTCCACATTCTCAAAAGAGCAGAAAACACTTAATATTCCTTTGTGATCCATAGCACACACACTCTTGACTTTTGATTCTTCAAAGTCTTGATATTTTATAAGCATTAGCTCCTATTCTTTTTTTTTTTTTTCCATCAAAAAACTGACTGATACCATTGTATTGGTTCTTGCCTTTTGGTCTTTGGCTTTTCTCAGCTGTGCTCATTTGTTATTGAATACTTAAGAACTGCTTTTTCCTATCAAAAATACATATTTCCCCTAAATTTGTGCTTCGGGCTGCTTACTTCTGGATTCAGTGTTGTTCCAGCTTGCTGAGCATTCCAGAGGGATGGCGTCCAAGTTAGCCAAGGTTTTAAAATGTTGACCATATTGACCTGAATTCTTTCCAGATGCTTATTTGCATACTTTAAACAAAAGTAGTTATTTCTCATCAAAAGCCCCAAATCTGGAAATATCGGGACAAGATTATGCTTTTTTCTTGGTGAGATCTTGATCTTAGCATTTTACTCTCCCTTCCTGGTTTGCAGCCGGACCTTTAGAAGTTGGAGGAGAGAGAGAGAATAATGGCACATGGGAAGGGACATGACAAAAACAATCCCTAGAGCGAAGGTAGTGAAAGATGGAGTTAGGCTGGCATCGACCACTAGGAAGCCTGAAGGACTTTGGTATGTGACTTTGTGAGTATTGCTTTGTCATCTATAAAATAAGGGTGTTGGATCAGGTGATTTCTAAGGGGCTTTCTTGCTTTCTGACATATGCGGTCTTCATAACCCATGACAACAAAGTCTCCAGAGAATAAAGGAGATAAAAACGTTTTTGAAATTTACCTAGCTTATATATTCCTAAACATTCCCAAATTCTGAGTTGGAATTTCTTGAGTAAATGCCATTAGCAACTAGATTTCCCTTGACTTACGAGAAACGCACAAAAGTTGACCTTCCTTAATATAATTATTAGTAAAAGCATATAAATGACACATTGGAATGTCAGAAAATCAATAGCTTCATTTTTCATGTGTATGAATGTCTCTTATTAAGATTAAAATGTTCCACAGATATTATCTCATTTGTTCTTACAACATCCGGATGAAGTAGTCAGTAGTAGTAATCCCATGCAAATAAATGGAGTCTTCTTAGAGACTCTGTTTCTTTGGATCCTTTTGGCTTTGGGCCTATTAGATGATTTTACTCAGGTAAATGAATTCATGAATAAGGTTAAAAGAAAAAAGGCAAGACTATTAGTGACATCTTATATAATTGAGAAATTTTGTGAAATCTAAGTGATTCATTCAGAGTCAGATAGGGCATGGATTATTAAATCAATGTCACCAAATGAACCCTTCAATGCTTTGGGTGTGACTGTAAACAATGACGATGGGGCAGGAAGTGGAGAGTGGATTTGAATAGGAGGGGCAGCAGTTATTAAAGAAGGCTATCAAGGATATTAGTTCTATTTACATAAGTATTCTGTAGGTTTGTCATTCATTCATTAATTCATTCATTCAAAAATATTTGTTGAGCACCTATGTACTATCTGCTGGGCATTGTGGGAAATAGGGATACAGCAGTAAAGAAACTAGATACATTCTGATAGGGGATGGGGAAAGAAACTATACAAATAAAAAGTAAACTAATAAATATGATTATTTAGATCTAACAATAAATACTGTGAGTATTATGATCCAGAGTGACTGAGGTGCAGGCAGGGCTGGTTCTGTTAACGAGGTAGAACCCTCCCCTGAAGAACGGACTTGGAGATGAATCCTAAATGATAAGAAGGAGCCAGTCACAGGAATGTGGAAGAAGAGCATTCCAGACAGAGGAAAGGGCAAGTGCAAAGACCCTGAGGTGGGCAGAGTTTGGAATGTCTGAGAACAAACCACAAAGCCAGAATGACTAGAGCAGAGGGGGTGGGGTGGGGGGTTGACAAGACATAAGGCCTTGTAGGCCAGGGCCAGAAGTTTGTATTTTAAGTGTAATGGAAAGCCACGGGAGGATTTTAAGCAGAGGAGTGGCATGGTCTGATTTACGTTTTAAAAAGAGCTCTGTGAAGAATGGACTATGGCTTATAGAGGAGTGAGAGTAGAAGCAAGGATACTGCTCCCTTAGTCCAGATGGAAGATGATGGGGGTTTGAATTTGAATAGAAGCAGGAGTTTTCCAGGAGAGAAATTTAGGGCTGATATTTAGATTAACGGATCAGAACAAAGAGGGAAGAAAATGGACCTTGATTAACTGAATTATTGCCCTATGAAGATAGAAAACTAACGAGCAGAAAAAAAGAGGGGCACTAGGTTCTGAAACACAAGAATATCTGGCAGTTTCTTGAGGGCCCCTTAGTAGAAGGACTATAAATTAAGAAAGCCAGATTTCCTTTTAGTACAATAGAATCTATCTTCACCCATGCAACTGGTCACTATTGGCCAGGGAGAAGTGTGAAGAGCAGGGAAGAATCACACCTCATACTAGGAATGATCAGTGGCTTGAAATTCAAGAGCCACAGACAATGACAGTTTTGACTGTGTCCCACATATGTGACTATCAAGTAAGAATACAAGAATAACACAAGGAAAAGAGTAGAAAGATCTGTAGATCAGAAGCTCAGTAGATCTGACCACTAATCCACTGGGTGACTTTGCACAAGTCATGTCTCTGTGAGCCTTCTCATTGTGAGATGACAGCTTGGACTGAGTTCTCCCTAAGGAATTTTTAAAAACTGTCTTATATATAAATCTCAATCAACACTCTTGCTTTCAAAAATATACTCTCTAAAGCAGTTGTTCTCCATTGGGGCAATATTGCCTCCCAGGTGACATTTGATAATGTCTGGAGACATCTTTGGTTGTCACAATTGGAGGTTGAGGGTGGATTGCTACTGTCATCTAGTAGGTAGAGGCCAGGGATGCTGCTAAACCTCCCACAATGCACAGGACGGCCCCCACACATACAAACAATAATGAATTAAACTGTCCAAAATGTTAACAGTGTTGAGGTTGAGAAACCCTGGTCTAAACGAAATGACAGAAATGTTAACAGGTTGCTTCTGGATGAGATTATTATTCTGGATGGGATGTGATTTTTTTCTTGTTGTTGGAAAAAAAAAAGTTCTGTCTTTTTCAAACATTTAATATTGAACACTTACTTTACAAGCATTAAACAAATGGATAAACACACACAAAAACTTGACAACTGAAAAGCAAACAATACCACCACCAAACAATGTCTCCCAGACTTGGGTCATGAGTCTTTCTGATAGCAGACATCAGAGGCAATGTGCCTTAAGTCCTCTCCAAAGTGAGTCAGAGCTGGCGGCAGGAGAGGGTCCAGGGCTCTTTGATCTGAGAGGCCGCAGAATATCACCTAGCAAACATTCAAGATTTCCAGTGAATTGTTTGCCTGTGGCTTTGCTCTGCTCGCTCAGGTCCTCTTGTGTTTTGGTTGTAGAGAGGCTGAAGAGAAAAAACAAGCTGTTCTGTTTCTCTTTAATTTACACTGTCATTGAGCAATATCTAGAACTCTGGCTGGTGCCCCTTCTTCTCTGCACCTGGACCAGTGTGGAGTATGTCAGAACCCAGAAGAGTCTCTAGGAGTTCATTATTTTAATATTAAATTTAATATTAACTTTTAATATTAAAGTATTTAAATATTAAACATTAAAGGATTTCGGGTTATATTCAGAGAGAGTAGATATGCTCCCCTAGCACCATAAGGGTAGCCAGGATTAAAATAAATACTTCTTCAGTGAGGAGAATTGTCCAAAGTGAAGACATAGGAAACATTTCTCACTTGCCTACATGTTTAGTGAATGTCTCACTCTCACTCCCTCTCTCAGCAAAATTCCCAAGCACTTTCATTACTTTACCTCAGCGCAACCAAATGAGATTTAAATCTCTTCCCTCTCCTGTGGAACAGTAATGTCTCCATGTCCCACTCAGTAAAGCTAAACATAAAGTTCTGAGTTTGTTAAATAATTCAGGTTACATTGTTTTTGAGATTTCAGGGTCACAGGGAAATTCTGACCTGAATAATCTGGATGAACTGTCACAATTGTGCACTGCTTTGTCTGTTCAAATTTGGCAAATGCTGACCAGCACTCATCCAACAGGTAAACCTGTAGTCTGGCTCACACAGCAAAATAGAATTTCAGGCTCAGTGATTTCTAATCTGTTACTACTTGCCATTTTCTATTGGAAGAGGGCAGTTTGCTTTGTTGACCTCTATTTCTATTTCATCTTTTGAAAAATTGGGATGATAATGGTTATCTGGCTTACATGCTTGTCAGGAGGAGTTATTTTAAAGCACTTTGCAAATATAAAAATGTTCAACGAAATTGCAGCGTCATCTAGATGCTGTACCACCTGCCTCCTTTGGGGAATCCATCAAAATCCACACCCCTCCCAGGCTGACTTTTCTAGTCCTAATCTCCTATTCTCTCTTTTGTTGAAAGGTATTTAGATCTCCTTTTAAAATTTTTATTGCATGTGTATATGTGTTTGTCATGCAAAAGAATTCTGTTAAAATATTAATATCTTGAAAACTGTGTTTATAAGTTAAACTTTTATCCCGAAAAGTTGTGTATTTTCCCTTTTTAACAATTCTCTTGCATTTCTTATTTGCATAAAAAATGTAATCAATCTGTTGGTTATAAAGTGAAAAAAAAACTGTAAATGAAAGTGTATTTTTCTCTCTAAATGGAAGTCTACTCGGCAATCATAAGAATTCTTGTTTGAAAAACTGAATTTTTTCAGTTGCTTGAAATTTTTTTCAAAATTTCAGTTTCAGAAAAAACTGAATTTTTTCTTGTTTGAAAAACTGAAAAACTGTGACTAAGGAAGTCACATAACTTTTCAATTGGATACGTTACTGAATTCAGATGAACATATTTTGATGTAAGGAATGAGGTGAGCATCTTTTTCTTCTATAACTCTCTAAAGTGGACTTCATTTAGATTTGAGACACTGGAATGAAAACGTTTCCTTTAGAGGAAAACATTTATTTTATAGTCAATAGTCAATAGAATATTGGAATAGTCAATAGAATGAGAGATATAATTTTACACAAAAAACTTCAAGTTTTATACTAGAAACTTTATCTGGCCCCCTTTTCCCACAGTCTTAAGGAATCAAGTCACATACCACCTATTTCATGATACCCTCTGTAATGACCAGGTTCCATTCTGAGCTCCTACACCACTCAGTGTTTCTCATAAAGAACCACAGTAGTGGATAATATTCAAGAGCAGAGAATCCAAAAGGCAAAGAACAGGACCTAGAAAAGAAACAAACTCTGAAATGGGCAGACAGAGAAGAACCTGCAAAGCAGACACCAAACCCAGGAAAACATGGTATCGTAGCGACCACAAAAAGAGAATGGTTAAATTTTGGAAAATTGAGATGAAGAAAAATCATCCATCTATAATTCTGCTATCTAAAAAAGAACACATACATAAAAAAGAAAAGAATGGCTAAAAAAAAGAGGGTACTTGTCAGTCAGCCATGTTGAATGCTGTGAGGATTAGGAAGTATCCAGATAGATTTAGCAACAAGGAGGTCACGGATGCTGGGTGCAAAACTCAGACCTCAGTGTATTTAGGAGGCATTAGCTATTTGGAAACATACTGATTTCAGGTTGAATTTAGGGAAGAATCCCATTGTTTGAAAGATTTTATTTGACTGAGGAATAATATTCCTCATTAATAATTCATTCTTAAATAGGTATGTGAGAAGGAGCCTCTGGGCCTGATGTGTCCTTGATTGAAAGAAAAATAAATAATAGTTATGTCTGATAACCATGACCCATCACCCCACACTTGTTTGTAGCTTTCTATAGCTCAAAACATTATTGAAAACACTAATTATTGCAATATCTCCAGGAGGCAGGTATTAATACCTGCTATATACACCTTTCAAACTCTGACGATTTGATGAAAGCAATTCTGTCATTAGTCATAACTTACCACTACTTACTTCCCCAGAGTCAAATTGCACAGGGATCTATCTGATCACGGAAGCAATGCATGAATGTACCACAGAATTGCACATGTGTGTATAAACATTTCCGGCCAGTGATCTTTATTTAACTTTGGTGAGATAAAAGTTAATGCTCTCCTATGTCCTTATATATCCTGAGTCAGCCTCATGCTCCTGAACTTTGCCCTCATGTGCTCTCAATTTGTATCTTTGACAAAACTGTTGTCATTTTCTTCCTCTGGATGTTTATCTCCTGTCTGCTTCCATAGGTGGTATTTTGCAACTTTCACCAGATCTCTTCAATTAAACTTCGCTTTACCAACCATGGAAGCTTGATGATTATTGTTTTACTTTTCTGATTGCATTGGACCTGTGAGGACACCGATTAGCCAGAGATGCTTGGATTTGATATTCCCCGTAAATGAGTATTTCCAATCAGATACACGACAATGACAACAGCAGGACTATGTTTTTGGACTTCTAGAGAGAGGAAAAGTTAACAGCTGTGTTTAGGTTTCTGCTCTTTTTCTCTGAACCATATAGTGGGTTTTTGTGGAAGTGGGGGAACCAGAACTGAGCAAGTTAAACTATTAATTTTAAGAGATCACAGCAGTGGAAAGAATGGCTGATAAAATGAAAGTAGCGTATTAGTCTCACTATGGCCCGTAGTAATAAATAGAACAACTATGTCAACAAATAACAGCAGGTAACATTTAATTAGGGCTTACTCCAAGCCTGCATTATTTTTAGCTTGTTTAATTTTCACAATCTTGTGAAGTAGGTCCCGTCCCATTTAGAGCAGAGCCATCCCTGAATCAGCAAGGTTACAGTGACTTGCCAAAGGTCAACAGAGGTAGTGAGTTCAGAGTTGGGGTTTAAACCCAGGTTGTCAATTTCAAACTGCTATTCCGTAATTCTCCCTCTACTTCGCTATCTACCTTTCAGGCATACTTTTAAATACTGGAAGGTTTGGTCACAGAGTTAAAGACATTAAAAGATCACAAACAAGTCAGTGATAATTACAACATGATCATTATTATTGTCTAACAATATCTCACAGTGCTGTAAAACACCCATAGTTACTGTTCTATGCACTTGGTTGCCCTTGAACATTGATTCATTGTTTAAGTTGAACTGCCTCCTGCCCTGACTAAATCCTCTTATATACTCCAAGGCAAATGTCTTGCAGTTTCTAATAAAAAAGCACTTTATTTTTGGTCACTGGTTTCACATTACATAATTCTTTTTAAAGCTCTTGTGTGGACCAAATTTACTCCATTGTATGCTGTGTTATGTGAGCCACTCAACTTTTGCTCTCTGACATATCATAGAAAGAGTGCTCTTATATAATTGACATATTTTAATGTAATTTACATTTTATATATTTTGCAGTACATATTTGTATCATACTATATTGTTTGAGAATCAATCGATTTTTCTGGTAGCTATAAGCTTGAGATTATACATGAAAATCACTCACATTTATTATAACTAGAGGAGAGGTAGATAATTAGTTTGGTTCACAAACACTTGAATACTTATTGTGTCTACATTGTGTTAGGAATTGGGATACAAGGAATATACAACCTAATCTATCAAAGACTTCCCTAGTAAAAATATAATCATAGTGGGATAATTGGTATAATAATAGTTTATTAACTGTGGTATAGAAATAAAAGACCCAACTAAGTTTTGAGGAATTATTAAAGAAAATGAAACTGAGACATGGCACTTGAGCTGTCTTTCAGATTAAGGAGAAAGTTACCAAGTAGACAATGAGGGTTCAAATGTAGGACTTATAAGCAGAGAGTACAGCATAAACAGAGGCATAGAGGCCTAACAGGATTTGGGGGTGGGTATGGTTGAAGCTTCCACTGCATGGTCAGAGTAGTGGGTTGCAATCAGGGGAGGTTAGAAAGTGGACTGAGACTGGATTGAGAAAAGTCTTCCAGACCAGATGAAAAATTTGACCTTATTTAAGCAACAGGGAACCATAGAAAGTTTTAAATCATCATTAGCTTTATATTTTATAATAGTAATTGGGTTTTCCATAAGCAGCTTGGATTAGAAGTTGATAGGAGCAGATTCCAAGGGACCAATTCATCAAACTTGAGTGCCAATAGTTCAAGAGACAAGAAAATTCAGAATTAACACAGTGGCCGTGGATTCCAAAGGCATTTCAGAGTCTCAAAAAATGGACTCAAGATACCAGTGGGGATGGGAGGAAGAGAGAAAAATGAGGGAAGAGAAGGAGTTAATGTCTTTAGTGATTGATAGTGCTTTTGCTACAGTCGGTGATACTGGAGGGAGAATAAATTGGGGGAAGAGAGAAAGATATGCATAGAATTCTAATTTTAATGTATTGAGTTTGAGATGCTAGTGGAACATCCAAGAGCCTAGGCTCTCTTTGATTGTCACTTCCTAGGTGATCAAACTCCTGGTAATAACTCCAATCACACTTATCAGCTGTAGATAAAGAAGAAACTTTGAGTCTTGCATACCAATCCTTTACTCTGCCATTTTGTATTTTTACAAATGCTAGTTTTTTGTTATTTGATGAGATTGGCTTAAAACTTCCCCTATATTTTCCTAATTACAGTAACCTAGGGAAAGTATTAAATTGTGTTGATAGAATTGTTAACTACAATATGCCTCTAATGATAATAGCTTAGAATCATGAAGCAGCTATATTTTAGCCCAAGAGAAAACAAACTTTATCCCGAACACATGTTCTTTTGCCTTTCTCATCTGATGTTGCTTGAAAATTTTATTTTTCCATTTTGAATAGTGGGTTCTGCCAACTGTTTTAAAAGCTTTTCTCCTTTTAGGGGAGGAGAGGAACAGTTTTCCCTCCCTTTTGTCCAATAGCTGAGAAGTGAAGATTTAATTGGTGAGAAAAATATACACACTACAAACCTCAGAATGTTCCTCCTGCTTTTAATGTTTGATGTGCCTGACAGAGTACCCTTTCAAAACAGGATAATAAGATAGGTGGTGCTGGAAAAAAACTTTTCCATCCAAGGCAAAACCTCATGGACATTGAAAAGATCTGGCATTAGCCTAGACATTTGGGGGAGGGGAAACATATCCTTGGGGCATAGATTCTATAGTGAAAGGCTTCCATCTCTTTAAACATACACTCTAGGCTCACTCCAAAAAGTGTAATGGAAAGAGTATTGAAAAATCAGGAGACTTGGCATCTATTTCTGACTCTGCCACCTTGTGGGATGGGCAAATCTTACCATGCTCTGTGCTTCAGCATCTTCGTTTGCAAAGGTTAATGGTATTATTTCTGACTTTAACCCAAAATAAATACAATATTTTTTTGAACACCAGCTACTTTCACATATATTTTTGAACTCAAGATAAATTGACAATGAAAAAAACCCAAAGTCACATTACCCATTGTTTTCTTTCCTTTTTTTTTTTTTTTTTTTTTGCGGTACGCGGGCCTCTCACTGTTGTGGCCTCTCCCATTGCGGAGCACAGGCTCCGGACGTGCAGGCTCAGCGGCCATGGCTCACGGGCCCAGCCGCTCCGCGGCATGTGGGATCTTCCCGGACCGGGGGACGAACCCGTGTCCCCTACATTGGCAGGCGGACTCTCAACCACTGCGCCACCAGGGAAGCCCACCCACTGTTTACTAATGAGAAAATGAAGGCTCAGAAAATTTAAGAGATTTACTCAGTATCAGGCAGTTAGTGATCACTTTTGAGGCAAGGTCTTCCTTTAACCAGCGTCCTTTCCATAATATTGCACTGCTGCTAAGCAATTTCTATTATTTGGCTAGAAGAACACAACAGTTAGATGCATCTGAAACAATAAAACTGCCTACTTTTCCTTATCTAAGGCAGAAACAGAGGATGATGAGCAACTTTGACTAAGAATTTAATGAAGTCTTCAGGACAAGTAAACTCAAAGCTTTGACTGGCTGCTTGGGTTTCTAGAAAGTGACCATGAAGAGGTAGTATTATAACTCGGCAACAGAATCTTTCTTATTCCTGCCAAGACTGAAGATGCACAATTTTAAAGCTGAGGAGGAAATAAAACACTGAATCCATTGTCTAAGAGAGGTGCCTTGCAAATTATGAGTTAGAAAAATGTTTAGCTTCTACCTTGTCATTTTATGGACTTTATATCTTTGAGAATTAATGTTTTTCCTTTGGAGGGGTGGGCATGTGTTCAAGCATTTTGTGTGTGCATATACACACATGTACTTATTTTGATCGTGAATGATGGACCATCTGCAGAATAAATCAAGAGAAGGGACTGACTCATACTGGAAGTGAGATCTGAAAAGAGACCAGTTGCTTAGAAATCCTTTCTCTACTCCCTCTTCTGCCCTCAAGTCTTCTGAAGGCCCTGAGGAGTCAAGCGCTGTCTCTGTCTTTTCTTTGGAAGTCCTTGAGAGGCCATCCTATAAGGAATGGCTTAGGCTTTGTGATGGGTATAGGATTGGGGTGGGTGGAAAGGGCAAGATGAGAGACCAATGCTCTGGGTTGGAGAGGGGATAGAGAGTGGCCCACTGATATTAAAAGAACAGTCCCTTTATGGAAGGGGAACACTTGACAATGATAGAATGGGAAGGAAGGAGAAACAGGCAAGAAACAAGAAGAGCCCATAAGGAGGCCCCACTGTGAATAGCTGACTCTTCTGGAGTCCTTAGACTTGGGTGCAAAAACTTATTTAGCTTTAGGTTCTTCTCCCTCCCCATGATGATTCTGCCACATACATATCTTTCAAATTGATTCCATCTACTTCCCTCTAACCTAATGCCACTATTTTATTAGTCTAGGATCACTCTTGTCTTTCCTGAGGTTACTGCCACAGAATCCTACCTGAGCTCCCAGCATCAGGTACTCAGCCATTTTCATCTCTTGATACATTCCACGTAATACAGCCAGAGAGATCTAAAATGCAAATCAGCTCTTGTGACATCCCAGTCTGAAACCCTTTCATTGCCCTCCACTTTTCCCTTATGGTCCAGTTCAAGCTATCAAGTATGGGGGAATAAGTCCCTTTCTGATTTTTCTGCTTATTTCTCCTGCCTCAGGCCTCACCACCCTCTACCTCACAGAAGATGTCACAGCCACAATGAGTTCCTAGTAGGACTTTGTTGCACTTTCTTCTCTATCCTCAAGGCTGTTCTCTCTGCTATGAGATTCTCTTTCCCTTTCCCATGAGAAGTCCCTGTAAACTTTTCCCTGAATAATATGTGATAATCCTTTAGGTTTCAGAGAAGATGTCACTTGCCCTGGGAACATTTCCCTGACTCCTCACTGCAAACATGTTCCTCTTTAGGTTCCCATAGCACCTGGTGATCACCTCATCATAGGATTTATCACAGTTTCTTGTGGTAGCCTGTTTTCTTGTCTGTATTCTCCACTAGGCTTTAAACTTCTCAAGTACAGATTCTTCTTTGTTCATCATTGTAACTCCTTTTCCCCAGAACAGCTTCAGATATTTGACACTCAAAAGAAGTTTGTCCTTCTTTCCTTTCTGTGGAGGAAATAAACAGCTATTTACCATTATCCATAAAATAGCTCTCCAGCTAAAGACAGCTAAGGAACTCATGTAGTCTTATTTTGCCTCAAACAAATAATTCTGCCTCTTGAATCTTTCATTCATCAAGACTTTATCTTGGAGCTCTAAAAACTGACTGTTTTCTCCTGGGACATCCCAGTCCTAAATTCTGCTTTATTCCATAGATTAAATTTACTCTTGGGCCAAATTTCCTTATCTGTGGCCTGTGAAAATTGAATTTGGGATTGAAAACCTGTAAGTAGTTGGCAGTGGTGGTGGTGGTGGGAATAAGAGGGTATGGGGCTCATACTGATTATTATTTCTTTGGGAATTTTTTTGTGGATCCTGAGAAATGCTCAGGATCTCCCAGATAAAAATGGTTTAGATTTTGTGGTCAGCTCCTTTTCTCAAATTTACTGCGTCCTCCTCCACTTCTTCTCAAACCCCCAAGCTGAACTTCCCTCTTCAACATGTTCCCCTCTGACCCACACTCAGTCACATAACTTTATCTGTGGAGAAAATATATTCCTTGACACAACAGAGGTAGGAACTCCTACTCCAAGAAACAGTACCATGTTTCTTGTACTTCTGTCTCTGTCTAAATTCTCCCCTTTCCAATTAAAATGGAAAGTAGATTAGAGCCATATTCTAGTATGGATATGATCAGAACAAAATAAAGCAAGAGGATTGCTTCAGGCATAGAAGCTTACACTGTAAAATTCAATTATTATAAATATTGCTTAAGTACAATATTCTTAACCTGCATTCTTAAATATTTTGGGTCTTTAGAAATTTGTTTGTTCATTTGTCATTATTATGCAGTATCTGTTAGCTCAGTGGATTCTAAAATGATTGGCTAGCCTTCTGATCCAAGATGGCAGACTAAACATTTGTATTTACTAATTGTGCTTCCCCACACCTCCCTGAAATAAAAGTATAGATGTACAAAATGAAATAAACCTATAAAGCAAAGGAAAGAGACCTTAGCAGCAGATAGGAGATTTTTAAAAATTTTAGAAAATGAGAGGTCATTTAAATAGTAGAATATAGAAGTATCAGACATGTGTGGAAAACCAACAGCATGAACAAGGCAATCCCCCCACAAACCAAATTGACCCTTGTAGAAAATGGAAGTAATTTGAGAATACAGACATGAACTAAAAAATAAATGATTGAAACCAATAGCTTCTGTTTAATATATTCAGAGAGAATTGGGAAATCATTAAATTCATAAAGTAAGAGCACAGTGCAGTAAAAAAAGTGTCAGTGGATGTGTGTGTGTGTGTGTGTGTGTGTGTGTGTGTGTGTGTGTATGTGTGTTTGAATATATATGGGTAAGAACCAGGAAAATCTTCACAAAGGAAGTGCTGGGCTGAGCTTATTGAAAAAGTAGATGTACTGTTCTTCAGGTGGATAGAGGCAGGGCATTTTGGGCAGAGGAAGCAACGTAAAACAGAGTGAAGTCTAAGAAACTACAGGTAACTGCAGAGAGATTTTAGGGCTGATATGTGCATAGAAAGAGGTCAGTCTGCTGAGATAAACAGGGGCTAGCTCATAAAGGGCTCCAGACTTTTGAAGCCATGCTAAGTAGTTGGCATTTTATTTTCTCAGTAATGAGAAACAAACACCTTTGTGGAGATGTTTAATTGAGGAAGGGATTTATATGATCAAATATGCTTCAGGTTGATTGCCCTGAGTGTTGTTTGTTAGATGGATTGCAAAGGTTAAGACCTGAAGCAGGAAAAAGAAACAAACAATGAGAGAGCTTGACCTAAGGTGGTGGTATTGGGACAGGACTTAGTGAGACTAGTGGCAACATTCATCTAGACAGAGAATACAGGATGAGAAGCAGATTTCAGAGGAACATAATGAGTCCTTTTTTTAGCTCTTTGTGAATGTTCAGAAATGGCAGCTGGTGTTGCATAATTGCAAAATTGGGGCTTAGCTAGTTATTGGCTTCTAAGAACATAAATGCATTCTTTTTTTCCTCTGGCCTACTCTTTGAAAAATGACACCAAAGGGTGGGGCTCAAAGGGTTTTTTTTTGTTTTTTCAAGCTAAGAATTTCTTTTTCTTTTTTTTTACATCTTTATTGGAGTATAATTGCTTTACAGTGCTGTTAGTCTCTGCTGTATAACGAAGTGAATCAGCTATATGTATACATATATCCCCATATCCCTTCCCTCTTGCACCTCCCTCCCACCCTCCCTATCCCACCTCTCTAGGTGGTCACACATCACCAAGCTGATCTCCCTGTGCTATGCAGCTGCTTCCCACTAGCTATCTATTTTACAATTGGTAGTGTATATATGTCCATGCCACTCTCTCACTTTGTCCCAGCTTAACCTCCCTCTCCCCATGTCATCAAGTCCATTCTCTACGTCTGCATCTTTATTCCTGTCCTACCCCTAGGTTCATCAGAACCTTTTTTTTTTTTTTTTAGATTGCATATATATGTGTTAGAATAGGGTATTTGTTTTTCTCTTTTTGACTTACTTCACACTGTATGACAAACTCTACGTCCATCCAACTCACTACAAATAACTCAATTTCGTTTCTTTTTATGGCTGAGTAATATTTCATTGTATATATGTGCCACACCATCTTTATTCATTCATCTGTCGATAGGCACCGAGGTTGCTTCCATGTCCTGGCTCCTGTAAATAGTGCTGCAATGAACATTGTGGTACATGTCTCTTTTTGAATTATGGTTTTCTCAGGGCATATGCCCAGTAGTAGGATTGCTGGGTCGTATATAGTAGTTCTATTTTTAGTTTTTTAAGGAACCTCCATACTGTTCTCCATAGTGGCTGTATTAATTTACATTCCCACCAACAGTGCAAGAGGGTTCCCTTTTCTCCACACCCTCTCCAGCATTTATTGTTTGTAGATTTTTTAAAATGATGGCCATTCTGACCAGTGTGAGGTGATTGTGGTTTTTTTTTTAAATGAAATTTTTAAAATTAAATTAATTAATTAATTTTACAAATTTTACTTTTGATCTGTGTTGGGTCTTTGTTGCTGTGTGTGCGCTTTCTCTACTTGTGGGGAGTGGGGGCTACTCTTTGTTGCAGTATGTGGGCTTCTCCTTGTGGTGGCTTCTCTTGTTGCGGAGCACAGGCTCTAGGCGCGTGGGCTTCAGTAGTTGAGGCACACGGACTCTAGATCTCAGGCTCAGTAGTTGTGGTGCACGCACGGGCTTTGTTGCTCTGTGGCATATGGGATCTTCCTGGACCAGGGCTTGAACCCATGTCCCCTGCATTGGCAGGCAGATTCTTAACCACTGCGCCAGCAGGGAAGCCCCTCATTGTGGTTTTGATTTACATTTCTTTAATGACTAGTGATGTTGGGCATCCTTTCATGTGTTTGTTGGCAATCTGTATATCTTCTTTGGAGAAATGTCTGTTTAGGTCTTCTGCCCATTTTTGGATTGGGTTGTTTCTTTTTTTGATATTGAGCTGTATGAGCTCCTTGTATATTTTAGAGATTAATCCATTGTCAGTTGCTTGGTTTGCAAATATTTCTCCCATTCTGAGGGTTGTCTTTTCCTCTTGTTTATGGTTTCCTTTGCTGTGCAAAAACTTTAAAATTTCATTAGGTCCCATTTGTTTATTTTTATTTTTATTTCCATTTCTCTAGGAGGTGAGTCAAAAAGGATCTTGCTGTGATTTATGTGATAGAGTGTTCTGCCTATGTTTTCCTCTAAGAGTGTTATAGTGTCTGGCCTTACATTTAGGTCTTTAATCCATTTTGAGTTTATTTTTGTGTATAGTATTAGGAAGTGTTCTAATTTCATTCTTTTACATGTAGCTGTCCAGTTTTCCCAGCAGCACTAATTGAAGAGGCTGTCTTTTCTCCACTGTATATTCTTGCTTCCTTTGTCAAAGATAAGGTAACCATATGTGCATGTGTTTATCTCTGGGCTTTCTATCCTGTTCCATTGATCTATATTTCTGCTTCTGTGCCAATACCATGCTGTCTTGATTACTGTAGCTTTATAGTATAGTCTGAAGTCAGGGAGCCTTAATCCTCCAGCTCCGTTTTTCTTTCTCAAGATTGCTTTGGCTATTCAGGGTCTTTTGTGTTTCCATACAAATTGTGAAATTTTTTGTTCTAGTTCTGTGAAAAATGTCATTGGTAGTTTGATAGGGATTGCATTGAATCTGTAGATTGCTTTGGGTAGTATAGTCATTTTCACAATGTTGATTCTTCCAATCCAAGGACATGGTATACCTCTCCAACTGTTTGTATCGTCTTTGATTTCTTTCATCAGTGTCTTATAGTTTTCTACACACAGGTCTTTTGTCTCCTTAGGTAGGTTTATTCCTAGGTATTTTATTCTTTTATTGCAATGGTAAATAATTTCTCTTTCAGATGTTTCATCGTTAGTGTATAGGAATGCAAGAGATTTCTGTGCATTAATTTTGTATCCTGTTACTTTACCAAATTCATTGATTAGCTCTAGTAGTTTTCTCGTAGCATCTTTAGGATTCTGTATGTATAGTTATCATGTCAACTGCAAACAGTGAGAGTTTTATTTCTTCTTTTCTGATTTGGATTCCTTTTATTTCTTTTTCTTCTCTGATTGTTGTGGCTAAAACTTACAAAAGTATGTTGTATAATAGTGGTGAAAGTGGGCACCCTTGTCTTGTTCCTGATCTTAGAGGAAATTGTGTCAGTTTTTCACCATTGAGAATGATGTTGGCTGTGGGTTTGTCATATATGGCCTTTATTATGTTAAGGTAGGTTCCCCCTATGCCCACTTGCTGGAGAGTTTTTATCATAAATGTGTGTTGAGTTTTGTCAGAAGCTTTTTCTGCATCTATGGAGATGATCATATGGTTTTTTTCCTTCAATTTGTTAATATGGTGTATCACCTTGATTGATTTGTGTATATTGAAGAATCCTTGCATTCCTGGGATAAACCCCACTTGATCATGGTGTATGACCCTTTTAATGTGCTGTTGGATTATGTTTGCTAGTATTTTGTTGAGAATTTTTACATCTATGTTCATCAGTGATATTGGCCTGTAGTTTTCTTTTTTTGTGACATCTTTGTCTGGTTGTGGTATCAGGGTGATGGTGGCCTCACAGAATGGGTTTGGGAGTGTTCCTCCCTCTGCTATATTTTGGAAGAGTTTGAGAAGGATAGGTGTTAGCTCTTCTCTAAATGTTTGATAGAATTCATCTGTGAAGCCATCTGGTACTGGGCTTTTGTTTGTTGGAAGATTTTTAATCACAGTTTCAATTTCAGTGCTTGTGATTGGTCTGTTTATATTTTCTATTTCTTCCTGACTCAGTCTTGGAAGGTTGTGCTTTTCCAAGAATTTGTCCATTTCTTTCAGGTTGTCCATTTTATTGGCATATAGTTGCTTGTAGTAATCTCTCATGATCCTTTGTATTTCTTTTTTTTTTTTTTTTTTGCAGTACGCGGGCCTCTCACTGCTGTGGCCTCTCCTGTTGCGGAGCACAGGCTCCGGATGCGCAGGCTCAGCGGCCATGGCTCACGGGCCCAGCTGCTCCGTGGCATGTGAGATCTTCCCGGACCGGGGCACGAACCCGTGTCCCCTGCATCGGCAGGAGGACTGTTAACCACTGCGCCACCAGGGAAGCCCCGATCCTTTGTATTTCCGAAGTGTCAGTTGTTACTTCTCCTTTTTCATTTCTAATTCTGTTGATTTGAGTCTTCTCCCTTTTTTTTTTTTTTTGATGAGTCTGGCTAATGGTTTATCAATTTTGTTTATCTTCTCAAAGAACCAGCTTTTAGGCACGTGGTTTTTAGTTTTAGCTTTTAGTTTTATTGATATTTGCCATTGTTTCCTTCATTTCTTTTTCATTTATTTCTGATCTGATCTTTATGATTTCTTTCCTTCTGCTAACTTTGGGTTTTTCGGTTTTTTTGTTCTTGTTTCTCTAATTGTTTTAGGTGTATGGTTAGGTTGTTTATTTGAGATGTTTCTTGTTTCTTGAGGTAGGATTGTGTTGCTATAAACTTCCCTCTTAGAACTGCTTTTGTTGCATGCCATAGATTTTTGGTCGTCGTGTTTTCATTGTCATTTGTTTCTAGGTATTTTTTGATTTCCTGTTTGATTTCTTCAATGATCTCTTGGTTATTTAGTAGTGTTTTAGCCTCCTTGTGTTTGTATTTTTTACACACCTATGTGTCCCTAGGTCTGAAGTAGATCTCTTGTAGATAGCATATATATAGGTCTTGTTTTTGTATCCATTCAGCCAGTCTGTGTCTTTTGTTTGGAGGATTTAATCCATTTACATTTAAGGTAATTATTGATATGTATGTTCTGATTACCATTTTCTCAATTGTTTTTGGTTTGTTATTGTAGGTCTTTTCCTCTTCTTGAGTTTCCTGCTGAGAGAATTTCCTTTAGCATTTGTTGTAAAGCTGGTTTTGTGGTGCTGAATTCTCTT
This sequence comes from Kogia breviceps, assembly GCF_026419965.1. NCBI lineage: Eukaryota > Metazoa > Chordata > Mammalia > Artiodactyla > Physeteridae > Kogia > Kogia breviceps. Next base: position 75,995,517 of record NC_081317.1, read on the forward strand.
AACTTTTCCTTGTCTGTATAGGTTTTAATTTCTCTGTCGAATCTTAGTGAGATCCTTGCTGGGTAGAGTAATCTTGCTTGTAGGTTTTTCCCTCAAAGGGTGTTTTTTTGAGACCTAAATGTAAGTTTCTTTACATTTGTTTTTACCTGCTCTACCCCTTCTCAACATTTTGGCTGGTTGTTTTCATTACAGAGGTAATCCATGATCATGGCAAAAGTTCAAACAAAACGAAAAATGTAGAAAGTACAGAATAAAACCCCTGAATTAACCTCTCACAGAAAACTAACAATGACAGTTTGGTCTACAGTCTTCTGGATTTTTTTTTTTAGCATATATTCTTTTATTTGATCATGCATTATATTTTGTGGACTCTTACTATCATACTGCCTTTTAATTCATTTCTTCCATTTTTAATTTGAAATATTTCAAATATACAGAAAAGTAAATGAAACAAAATAACGTCTATATACCCCACACTTAGATTTAAGAGAAATCAACACATTTCCAAACCTTTTCTGTAAGTAGAATTTCAGATATAGCCAAACCACCCAATTGCTATCACTTCTCCCTTCCTCCCTCCCTCCACCCCCCTCTTTCTTTCTCTTTTATTATAATTTACATTAAATGTTTATACTTATGGTAGCATACTGTATGTATCCTTTTTCAATTTGCTTTCTTTAAATGCAACATTATATTTTTGAGATTTAGCATGTAGCTTCGTGTAGATTAATTTTACTTTTTAAAATCTAGTCTATGATACAGAATTCTACTTTTCTGATAATATAGTGAGAATAACACAATATTATCATCAGTGCTGTAAAGTGTATCCTTCGTCATCTCTCCTTGTATACATATGAAAGACTTTCACAGAAGTCTGACTATGGGAGGTGCCCATACTCAGCTTTACTAAAGATTGACAGATGGCTTTCCAAAGGGGCGATACCAGCTTACATTCCCACCAGCCTTTGTGCACTTTCTTGATTCCTTTCATTCCTTGCCAATGCTTGTTGTTTTTAGACTTAAAATTTTTGTCAATCACGTTGATTACAAAAAGGTATTCCGTGGTGGTTAATTTTATTTATCAACTTGACTGGGCTCTGGGGTGCCCAGATATTTGTTTAAATATTACCTGTGTCTGTGAAGGTGTTTCTGGATGAGATTAACATTTGAATTGGTATTTGAATTCTCTCTGATGAATTTTCTATTCATATACTTCACCCACTTTTTAAGTGTCTAGTCTCAGCCCATCTAACTGTTCTTTCCCTCAGATATTTCTCTTTAGGGACATCCTTTCCATCTTCACCCCATACACCCAGAATTTTAAATTTCATATATGTTTAACTATAAATTGAAGAAAATGAAGGCTAATGCAGAGTAAAGAATGGTGATGTAGGCAGATGAGCAGTGTGTCCTTCTGTAAATAGGAGCTTTAGAATAAGAGAAGGTAGAATGAATGTGCAGCCTCAAAATCCACCACTCATGAATGGTCTCAGAGAACATGATGACACTGGCATGCTGTGCTAGAATTTCCTACCCACCACAGTGATTCAGTCCTGCATGTGGGCCTTGGAAGAGAATATACTCACTTTAAGCCTTTAAGGAAGCAGGTAATAGTTTCTCAAAGTGGCAGGTCTTGTTCTCCCTTGTATGGTTTATAATGATCCTAAATCACTCTCAGAAAAAAATAATCTCACTCACTCCATACTCTTTAATTAAGATTTCTGTTTCTTCAACATTTTGGTGTTATTTATGTCAAATGTTTACTTTTCAGAATGTCTCCCTTTTTCTGTCTTTTTTTTCCCTGTTTTGATCAGGCCATAACCATGCTCTGTGCTCCACTTGGGTGTTCCTTGGAAACAAAGCATTTTTGAGACGGCAGGATTGGGACTAGTAGAAGAAAACAGGAAGATCTGTGAGCAAAATCTCCTCCAGTACAGATGGTTAAGGAACATAGATAGGGGAGTGTGCTGAGTGACCTTTGTTTAATGGGGTGTCCAAACTACTGGGTGCTCCAGCATGGGTGGCCATCCTGACTGACCCCATGATTCAAGAACTGCTATAATGATACCAGGGATGCAAAACTAAGATGTGAGTATGCTGCAGAGACTGCTCCCTTTACAGAGGCTGTACACTTCTCCAGCTGAAAATTTTCCTTTGCCGCAGTCCCAGTCAAGCCAGATTGAGTTGATGATCCAATTTCAAAGAATGTTTCCTTTTACAAAACGCATTTCATATCACTCTTTTCTCCAATAATATGGAATCAGTTTTGAAACTTGACTGGAAACCTTATCCATTCACAGGGAGGTTGTAAAAGGCCACCTGCTAACCACAGGAAGCCCAGACCGATATAGGGTGCCAAGTTAATTTAAGATGGATAGTGGTTATTTCCTTGTCACTTTCTACACCTGTCCTTGCTCTGCAATAGGGGTTATAAGAAGTATGATGCATGCCAAAGGTGAAACTTTATAAGTCAACTCCTCCAAGAAGTATTCTCTGCGCACTCTTTCTGGAGTCCCCAAGTGCTCTCACATCTCCCTGTGTGCTAGTCAAGGTTTTCCAGAGAAACAGAAACAATAGGGCATGTAGAAATAGATATAAGAAGAGAGTTATTATATTGCCTCACACAATTAAGGAGGCCAAGATGTCCTAATCTGCTCTTTGCAAGGTGAAGAATCAGGAAAGCCAGTGGTGTAATTCAGTCAGAGTCTGAAGGCCTGAGAATCAGGGGAGCCAGCGTGTGAGGGCAGAAGATGGATGTCGCAGCTCAAGCAAAGAGAGCAATTTCACCCTTCTTCCATTTTTTTGTTCTACTGAGGCTGTCAACAGGTTGGATGATGCCCACCTGTATTAGTAAAGACAGTAGTCCTTTACTCAGTCTACTGATTGAAATGCTAATATGGTCTGGAAACACCCTTACAGAATACCCAGAAATAATGCCTTACCAGCTGTCTTGGCATCTCTTAGTCCAGTCAAGTTGACATATAAAATTAACTATCACACTGTATTTGCTCCCACTGTTGGAATTACTTACTCATTGTAACTGTTCACTTATCTGTCTCCATCATCAAGCTTAGACTCCTAGAAAGGCAGGGCCAGTGCTGTCTGTTTGATTTCCCAGACCTAGCACCATGCCCCCATGTACTTGTGGGATGATTTTAGTGGCTAGAGTTGGGTGTGGGGACTCAGCTGCCAACTGTCATGAGGCTCTTATACTTCTTTTGGCCAGGCTTTCCCTCCCAGGCCCCACCCTGACCTCCCTTTTACCTCCATCACTCTGCTTAAAAGGAGATAAATAATACTACATTTGTACGGTGGGTCTACATGTATTGTCTCATTTGTATTATTATTCCACAGTAGTAGATGAGGTTTAAAAAGTGAATACCATGTTCTTAAATTTGCAAATGTCTGGAACAAGAATTGGGAACAATGACAATATTCTGAGTTTCCCAGAAGGTAACAGCTATGGGGATTTTGTGGACATCTGAGAGAAGTACATGCACAGATGGTTTGCCTTTTATTGGCCCATTTTGACCAGAAGGCAACACTAACTGAAACAAAGGAGACTTATACCAGAAGGGCATGGGGTCACAGCCTTCAGGGTGGCTGTGGATCCTTGCTCTGGTCTCTCTTTCTCTGCTCTGTTCTATATTGCTCATCTTGTTACTTCACAATCCAGGACTTATGACATTTTTCTTCTCTGGACTGGAAATGACAGAGCTGTCAAGCATTAGTTTCTGATTGGTATCTCTGAGTCAGGTAAGAGGGCTGGGTGATTAAAACTGGGCTCACATGTATTTTCCCAACAGCCGAACAAGTGTTCAGAAGTATAGGAAGAACTTGTTAGGGAAGATACCCAGGAGAATGTTTTCGGTGGTAAAGTCAGTGGAAAGCAGGCTTCTTTTGTGCCTAAAGAGATGGCACCACTTGGGCAGGAGCCCTGTGGCAGAATCTCCATTAAGACGTCAACGTAAACTGTATGAAATTACTTCTAGGAAGCAGCTCAGATGAAAAAAATCCAACTTCATAGAGCAAGAACTGTGATCATGGTAAGCTCTGACAACTATAATATAGTTGGACGAGAGGGGAAAAATACACTTGAATTCTGAGGAGGCCCATAGATATCTTGGATAATCTCAGCTTGTGTGCCAAATGTGTCATGGTCTTTTCTTTCCTTTCTCTCTTCTCATTCCCTTTTCTCCTCTTGCTCCTCCTCTCCCTTCCCTTTCTCTTTCCTTTATGAGCTCTTTCTCTAGACCCTCTTCCTTCTGTTCTTTCCCTTCCCTCCTCTATCTTCTCTGATCATTCCTTCCTCCTGTCCTTCAAATGATGAGTGCCTCTTTGCATCAACAAATGTGTACCAAACTTGTGCTTTTGCCAATTACCACGCTAAGAGCTGGGGTGTCAGAGTGAATCAGTTCTATTTCCTCCCCAGCACCAAGGGATGATTTGATGGGCTTTGCCTAGCCCCTTCCTGCATCCCCAACTTCTATTTCCTGGAACACTCTCCACTGTTATATGGGCAACTTATCAAAATTATATAATCTAAGGTTAAATAATGTGCTTACTGTGCAACCATTGTTTCAGTTCAAGGTCCATGGGTATAGCCTCCAACTGCTCCTCTTCTAGTATCATCTCTTCCCCTTTCTCCTCCTCTTAGAAATTCTGGAGCTGCTATTGCTCCTGCCCTCAGGCGGCTCACCACCTAGGGGAGCAACATTTAGATTAACTGCTTTAAAATTCTTTAATCACTCTGATAGTTGACAAGACTAGCTGGCACAGCTGATTTAGAAATGCCCAATTTAGCAGACTGTTGTGCTTGGGCTCCAAGGGTGGGTGAAACAGAAGAGCAAGAAGCCAGTTCTCAGGGTACTCACTCTGATTGCATAACAGGGAGAAGCATCAATTAACACAGGTTCTGGCCAGAACACCCCGTAATGCCTCCATTTCCAGTCATATAAAAACAGTTCACTCTGTAAGTAAATAATAGCTTAGTTTCTGTTGCAGCCTGATTGAGATCAGCTAACCTTTAGGCAAGGAGCATGACTCTTGCTAAAGCTTTTGACCAACTCTTTTCAGCTTTATGCAAGAGATTAGGTTAACTCTTGCAAAACTGGTTCACCAGGAACAATGACTAAGTGGATTTTTTCAGTATCTGGCATATTATGTCTGAGTAACTATAAATATATTTACAAGCTGGGGTTTCAAGGGAGAGGAGTATTAGCTTGCTGGAAAACAAGCCAACTGCATTATGGGTCTACACCCAGCCAGCATGCTGTGTTTTCATCTTCACTTCTTGTAATTTTATTTTCTTTGTCAAGGACTTTGACTATGTCATTTTTTCTTTAATGCTAATAATTTCTCTCTACCATGCTCCCATTGTGAATGTGCGTGTGTGTTATGTGTGTGTGTATCTTTCTACAGGGGGTGGAGAATCCCATGCAGGTGTGTTCATGTTATTAATTTTATATCTGCTTATTAATCTCTCCAATGACAAAAGGCAACGGACAAGCAAGCGATGCTCTTATCTCTCCTTCGCAGCAGTGAATCTGAAAGCCAAGAGAAGTTTTATTTCAAACAGGAGGTGTTTTGGAGTCTGAACAACTTTGCATTTAGACAGTGCAGCTTTTAGTTCCAGATCTTGGCAGTGGGGCAAGCAGAGGCTGTGGCAAGTACAGACTTTGCCACAGGGCAGTGTTTCCTACCGTGTGTTCCCTGGAGTTACTGACAGGAGGGATGCTACTAATCAATTTATTGAAATAAGGATGTCCAATGAGGGAACTTTTTTTTTTTTTTTTTTTGCGGTACACGGGCCTCTCACTGTTGTGGCCTCTCCCATTGCGGAGCACAGGCTCCGGACGCGCAGGCTCAGCGGCCATGGCTCACCGGCCCAGCCGCTCCGCGGCATGTGGGATCTTCCCGGACCGGGGCACGAACCTGTGTCCCCTGCATCAGCAGGCGGACTCTCAACCACTGTGCCACCAGGGAAGCCCATGGAACTTTCTTGAAGTATTAAATATACTACCGTGCCTTGGGCATAGTCAAGGATGAGTTATAATACATGTCATTTTTCATATTTATCATTGAAACCACATCACCCACAGTCTTTCTCTAAGCCTAGCATTCTGAGAAACACTTTAGTGGTGCCTGAGGGCCTAAGGAAGGAATGGAATGAGTGAGGCATCCCAGAATAGAAAACTAACCTCATAGTTCCTGTTGGTTGGTGGACGATTTTCCACTTTCCACCAATGAAATTGATCTGAGGAGAGTAGAACGAACTGGGGACTCCTGTTTGAGGATCCAGGGCTTCTGGAATTTTCCCTGTTCCTTTATACTTTGCTCTACCATGTTCACTTTGAAAAATCAACATAATCCATTTGATCACAGAGCTGAACCTTTCTCCAGAGTGAGGGATTTTAACCACGCATATATTTAGACATTATTTATCATCTGTTCATTTGTCTTTTTTAAAGTTCAGGTCAAATTCTGGTAACCTAAGCACATACTTATACTGATCCGTTTACCACTCCCCTTTCTTCTCTGCAAGTTGCTTTCTCTGGTTTCTACTAACTCATTACTGCCCTCAAATTTACAACTTTGTCTTCCCAGTTCCCTATGTCACCTGCTTGGTCTCTGCTGTCCAGGACTCTGCCTTGGAAATCTCAGACTCACATTTCTATACGTCCCTGCATTCAACTCTGGCTGGCCTCAGAACCCCCCAGTCTCCACTCCAGTTCTGCCGACAATGCTCAGTCTTTTGTCTCAAGGATGAAACCCCAAAATCTCCACTTCTAAATGACACCCCGGTGGGTTCTGATGCCCACCCAGGATTGAGGAACACTGCTCTAGGTTCTGGGCACATAGCCCCCTGTCTTTTTTTCCTGGAGCCCCTCCTGGGTCATGATTCCATTTCTCCTTCCTCTGCCCTCAGAAGGGATAATGATGGAAGTATTTGTAAAGTTTCTCCTATGTCCCAGGTGCTTTAAATATGTTGTTTCATATTTCACAATACTCTTATGGAGTATATATCATCATCTTTATTTGAAGGATGAGGAAACCAAGATTCAGAGAGTCTGGGTAGTTTTCCCGAAGGTGTGCAATCAGGAAATGGCAGGGCAGGGGTTCAGACTCTGATCTGTCAGCATCTACAGCCTTACCACTTAAAAAGAGTGGTCCCTGGACCAGCAGAATCAGTGTGCCTTGGGATCTTGCTAGAAATGCAAATAACCTGGGTGCCATCTCAGACCTACTGAATCAGTTTGTTTGGATGTGGGGACCAGAAATCTGTATTTTATCAAGCCCCTCAAGTGATTCTGATGTACCCTAAATTTAAGAAGGACCAATCTAGAGTACCATGTATTTCCCCACTCTTTTGTCTCTTTTTCCTCATTTCTTGCCTCAGAAGAATTGCCTTATTTCTTTCCCAGTAACACCACTATCAGCTTACTGCGCAGCCTCACTCATATCTTTCTCAACCAGCAGTTTTATTAAGCACACCCTTCTCATTTCCTTTACAACATTTGTGGTATCTGACTGAACAAACACGGGGCTCCAACCTGGCTTCAGGTTTTGCCCTATCTTGCCTCAGTCTCTCAACATCTTCCCTTGAACATTTTAAGGCATTGAAGACACTGACTTGCAACTCTCTTTTCTAAACTTGGGGGTGCACATGTACACATGGGCACATGCCATGCACAAAGAATTAAGTTTGATCATACCAACTAGGTGCCTCATTAATGTCTATACACTACAGCTGGGAAATCCTTACTCATGGTCTACTTCAAGTTCGGGTTCCCAGACAAGGAATTGCAAATATCCAGTGGCTTTGGAAAGTTTCATTTAACATTGAACTGTGTCTCTTCCAAGTGAAGCAGTGGTGGGGAGATTTTTGAACATGGATCTGCTGATAACATGGCACCTTCTCAAAACTATAATCTCATCTAGGGTTGGATGATGTCCAAATCAAACCAGAAATGCGCCCATGCTACTCTGCCCTTAGTCAGAGGTTTCAGGGTGGCAAACACCTCTTGGTGACTCTGCGTCTGTCTACACATGCAGAAAGTCCAAGTTGCTTGGCAAAAGTCTGATTGCTCTAGAAAAACAGTTTGTCCTAAGTTCAAAAGAATTTTTATGCTATTTGGAATATATTTGAAAAATGAATTTATTCTAATATCTTTAGCATCATAAATAATACATGATTAAAGAAAGATTAGCATTTTGGAGTTCAAAATGCATAGTTTCTTTGGACGGTTGATACATCATTGTTATTTATTTATTTATATTGAAGTATAGTTGATTGTAAGTGAACTAATATTATGTTAGTTTCATGTGTACAATATAGTGATTCAGTATTTTTATAGATTAGATTCCATTTAAAGTTGTTACAAAACAATGGCTGTATTTCCCTGTGCTCTACAATATGTCCTTGCTGCTTATCTATTTTATACATAGTAGTTTGTACCTCTTAATCCCGTACCTCTATCTTGCCCCTCCCCCCTTCTCTTTCCCACTGGTAACCACTAGTTTGTTCTCTATATCTGTGATGCCTCATCATTAGGTAGAATAAGAGGAAATAGAAAGTTGACAGGGGAAACTTAGTTTAGTTTAACCCTAAACTAAATTATTTAGTTATTTTTCTTTAGTTGCATTTAGCTTCCAGATTGTTTCTTTCTTTTATTTTTTGGCGGTACATGGGCCTCTCACTGTTGTGGCCTCTCCCGTTGTGGAGCGCAGGCTCAGCGGCCATGGCTCACGGGCCCAGCCGCTCCGCGGCATGTGGGATCTTCCCGGACCGGGGCACAAACCTGTGTCCCCTGCATCGGCAGGCGGACTCTCAACCACTGCGCCACCAGGGAAGCCCCAGATTGTTTCTTCAATGCCACCTTTCACAAGAATATAACATAAATAAATATTAGGTTATATCCCCGGCCATCTGTAATGGTCATGTTATTCTGTTCAGTGGCTTGCTCGTGGGATTGTATCCTAACTGGAATTGCAGTTGGTGTATCAAGATGCATTGTATGCATTTATATCTTTCTTTTTTCTTTCTAAATGTTTCCTCACTGCGTTAGAGCTCCTAGCCACGAGTACTCTTGGATCAGCTTAATTACTAAAAGAAGGATTATAGTTTTACTGTACAGTGACCTTGCAAGAAGCACCAGTGCAGCTCAATTTCAAATTCTGCTCACGTTTCAATATATTTTTGATATATTTTGCTTAGCAGTTTATTTGCCTTCTCATTGCCACTGTTTTTCCTGATCATAGAACTCTATAAAACTCAATAATGGGTAGTGACTCAAAAGTTTGGTTATTTTTACTAGTAAACTATTTCGGGGGTAAGCACTTCACATTTCACATTCTTATGTTCCACAGCACTGTAAATAAGTCTGAATTTTTTTTCCTTGGGTTCAAGAGAATATTTTGGAGATAATTGGCAGAAAATAGAATTAACAATGCTATCAGTTTTCATGTTGAATAACTTTAGAGGGAATGATGGCATCTTATACTTAAGAATAAACATGCAAGGATTTGTAAAAGTTGGCAAACTGCAAGAATAATACATTTAGAAAGTTGTGCTATGATTAAATGTCCTGGCTATATAGCTTATTTACTTTTTATTCTTTTTTAAATGTTTAAAATGAAATTTAAAGCACAATTGAGCTTGGCTTAGATAGGCAGACTGTATATTAACTGGGGATTTAGTTAATATCCAAGAACTGATCTACTTCTGACAGTAAGACCCAAATAGCCCCCTTGGAAGTTTCCATAGAGGTTGATTAACCTTTTTAAATCCGTCTTTCTCCCCTTCTTTTTGGCCTCTGCCTTCTTTAGTTGTGTGCTAATTTGCTATATAGAATCTTGATTTTCTAGAATTGCTATCTTGATGTATGGGGGAAAAGAAAATTTAATAAAATCCTTGATATTGAAAATCTTGAATTTTTCATATTTGATTTTTTGAGGAGAAATGATTTAAATTTATTTCTGTTTTAACAGTCTCCATGGAGTAATGATTAAATGTAAATTGTTCAATATGCTTTTTCAATGTTTTACTTGTTAAGCCTCATGCTAAACCTCAGAAATATTGAGTCAGTAATCTCTAATTCACTGTTCAAAATTTCCACAAAGCAGAAACATAAATGTCTTCATTGTTAACGACAGACAAACAAAACCAGTAACAACAACAAAATAATTTTTACACTTCTAGGATTCTATATTAGGTGTTGCATGAGTTTTATTTATTAGATATGTTCCAATAATCTTTGTTATTTAAGAGCAGTTGAATTAACTTCACTACTTTAACCTCTTTGGCTCTGCTTATTGCCACATGACTCTTCATTAGCAGTCCTAAGAGCAAATTATGCATCAAAATTCCAATTAAGAGTCAATTGTTTGCCTACTCAATATCCCCTATGAGAAATCTTATACAAGAGCTTTTGTTTCAGAACTAAGTACTAGGAAAATTTTGCTCTCCTCAAGTAATGGCATGTTTTCTCCTTCTAGACAATGAGACCCATGTAATTGAACATATTTTCCTTTGTGCTTTGGCTGCTGGGAAGCACAGAGCCAAACTTGCAGCCCAAATTTTATGGCTATGTAACGTCCTATGGCCCACATAGCTGGTATCTTGATATTGATTTTCAGTCTTGACTCTGGTTGACAAAACATGCCATTATAAAAAAATTATAAAAGTATCTATAGGCTATCTGAAATTATTATAAAGTAGGCTATAAATAAACCAGTCAATTGTTTAAAAATTAATTCAATTTTTGCAGGGAGATGACTTTATGAACAATCTTTAGATTCACAGTTCAACCCTCAGAAGCCCATATCATTTTCAGTATACATTTCATGTGCATTTACCATGTGCCGGACAGATGTGCTCCTGGCAGGGAGGTTTCTAAGTATTAACAGAGTTCAGTCTCTCAAGGGCCTTTGGAGGCTCTAGAAGGAGGGACAAATACAAATTATGCAAGACTAAATAGAATAGATGTTGAATAGCAATGAACTTTTTTGATATAAGGGTACAGGGAAAGGAACAATTTATTCTCCAAGGGCTTAAAAGATAGAGGTTTTTTCAAAGGCAAAAAACTGAGGTCGTTTCAAGCCAAGGAGGCTGTATGAAGAATGCATAATGTTGCTAAATTGTAGTGAGAAATGACAAAACAATGTTGTTACAGAACATTATTAATGAGCAACAGATTATCATTAATACTGCTTCTTGAGGAAGATGAGTTTATGTAGAGGTGGGTAGAGTTTTTTAAAGAGAACTTCTGGGAATTTCACTACACTAGTCCTTATCATATACAGTTCAGTTTAAAAATTGTATTTCTCCTTTTTCTTGATAGAGGAATATCATTAGGACTTCTCTAATGCCTATCAATCATAACTGGGGCTATTTCTGAGTTGAGAGTCATAATGAAGAGAGGAAGCAAAAGAGGAAAGGAGAAGACAATGCAAGAAGAAAAGGGAAGGAAAAAATGATGACAGGGATTAACTGTATTTTCCTAATGTGGAGAGAGCACATGAGGATAAAGAGCATATGGAAGTCCTCAAGATAAAGAGTTTCTCTGGATTGGAATTGACCAAAATAGAGAAGGATGAAGAGACTATGACATATGGAAACTTCTCCTTGGGAAAAATGTCAGTGGAAAAGTTATTGGGTCAGATTGTTCTTCTGTCAAGGTAGAACATGGTGGCAATTTGACAAGGAACACAGTTTGGTACAATTAAGCCATCAAGCTTATGATGTGTGTTGTGTAGGGATGGGGAGGTGTGTTGGGGCCCAGGTGGGCGGGTAGGAGAAATCATGTATCCTGGGTCTTGCCCATATATTGATGTTAGATTCCACTGACCATGTCACCACCTGAACTGTGTGACTTTGCTAGCTAATTTATAACATCAAGAAGAGTTGCCTAAGCATAATCAGAGGGAAATTTCATAAACAGCAATTGCAGTGATTCCTACTGGCTGGGTGCTTTCAGAAACAATTTACACAAGGGCTGATTTCGACATGCACTAATGTATACAGTTTAGCTAGTGTTTTATATGGAAACTGTAATAAACCATTCTAATTGGTGCTTAATTTACATAGATTAGAGAGTTCCACAGGCCCACACATTGGTGCTTGGGGATTTTGGGTCATTTAATGGAGATGCCAATTTGATTCAGATAAATAACCAATTTTAGGGAATCCTGCTAAAGTTTGCCTGATACAAACTAGACTATCTTATTTTATTTTAATTTATTTTTGTGTACAAGTTATTTATTTAGGCAATGATTGTAATACTAAAAGCTTGGAGACAACTTAAATGCCCATCAACAAGGAACTGATTATATAAAGTATGTCTATCCATAAAATTAAAGATGTGCATTTAAAATAATGAGGCATGTAATGATAGCACACTGTCTAAGATACATATTTAAGTTAAAAAGGAAGATGCAGGACAATGTGTAAAGTATTCTAACATATGTGTTTTAAAAAGAGATGGAGTCCTGTATATATGTGTCACCTGTGTATGCCTAGTGTTCTTCTGGAATGCCACTAATGACAGAAACTAATTGACAGTGGCTGGCCTAGAAGGAAATATTAAGGGTCAAGAGTAGGAAGGAGACTTAACTTTTCGTTGTTTCTTTTCAAACTAGTCAGACTTAACTTGAGTTCTTTTTGCTTACTCTTGTCCAGTGGCCTCAACTAGCTTTCCATCTCTTTCCAAGATTCAGGACAAAGGGAATCACTGTATCAACATCAGACAGGAGAGTTTTGACCTTCTAGTCCTGTTCTATGTGGATGTATCCCAGATTCCTCCACAACCTGGGTCAGAGCATCTGTGGCCTTAGTATGAAGTTTTGTAAAAAGTTCTTCTTCAGACAGATGAATGAGAAAGATTTCTTCCTTCTGTATGGAGATAGCATAGCAAGTAGAGTGGGATGGATCTCATCCATGGCTTATCTCTGAGGTTAGATACTGTTGTGCAGTCTGCACACTGCACAACCATGTGTGGTGGCCCTGAACTGGGTCACCTTGCTGGGAGAGACTATGAGTTCCAGGCCCCTCACTTGGTATATCACTAACAGAAAACTCAAGCTCTAAGTAGATCACTGCACTTGCCCTACTTTTCCACCTGGTCTCACAGTCTTCAGGGTGGCAGAGTCCAAGGAAGTAATTATAAATTGATGTGGCAAATGATATGAGTGCTATGGAAGAGAATCTATGAAGGGCTTTCAAAGAGTGAAGAGGAAGCCATTCTGCATGGTGGCAGTTGCATCAGGTGGAGCCGTCTAAGTCAGTGTTTCTCAACTGGGGCCCTCTAAGGGATTTTTGGTTGTCTCAACTGGGGGCTGTGGTGCTACTGGTGTCTAGTGGATGAAGGCCAGGGATGTTGCTGAACATCCTACAATGCACAGGACAAAGAATTATCTAGCCCCAAATATTAGTAGTGCTGCCATTGAGAAACTTGGTCATATGCTGTGGTAACAAATAACTTAAAAAAATCTCAGTGGCTTAACTCAACAAATAATGGTATCTCCCTCATGCTGTATGTCCAGTCTGGGTTGGCAATGCAGCCCTGCTCATTGTAGTTCCACCAGGGAGTCTGGCTGATGGAGTTTGTGTGGGCTTCTACCATCACTGTGACAGGAGAAAGGAACTTAGTGGATGGCACAGGAGAGTTTTAAACTTCTGCTCAGAATTGGCACGTGTCCTTTCCAATCGCATTCCATTGGCCGTTATCTGTCATATGACCAAGCCTAAATTCACAGCAGGTGGGAAGTGCATTTTTGTCTTGTACCCAGAAAGAGGAAAGAATGGGAATTATTTTGAACTGCCCTCATGACTATTGTACTGATGGTAATAGTGGCTGTGGCAGTGGTGTGGGGATATAGGCAGTCTTCTGCTGCATAACAAACCACCCCAAACTTAGGGGCCGAGGACAACAACAGTCATTTAATTAGCTCATGAAGCTGAAATTTGGATAGGTCTGGAAGGAAACAGCTCATCTCTACACCATGTGGCATCAGCTGGGGCAGCTCGAAAACTGGGAGCCAGAATCATCTGAAAGCTTGATCGCTCATATGTCTGGCAGTTGATACCGGCTCGACTGAGACCTCAGCTGTGACTGTCAGCTGGACCACCTACACATGGCCTCTACATGTGGCTGTTTGGCTTCCTCACAACATGGTGGCTGGGTTCCAAGGCAGAAAGTAAATGCTGCCAGTTTCTTAAAGCCTGCATCTGGAAACTGGCACAGCATCACTTCTACCGTATTCTCTTTATTGAGGAGTTACAGAGCCCAAATTTAAGGGGGAGGGAACATAGACCTCATGTTTCAGTAGGAGGAAGGTCAAAGACTCTGGGGGCTATGTTTTAAAACTGTTTCTCAGGTCAGTGACAGGGTTGAAGAAATGGCAAGATTTCTTTAGATGGAGTTTGGGGAATGAGCATTCTGGACAAAAGCACATCATATCTGAATTATTCTCAATTTTCTAGGTGGCCCTGCCTCCTAGCTACTCACTCCTAGTACTGACATAAGCCTTATAAAAATGTTTTGATCCAATTATAAAATATATATCAAGTGCACTGTTTCACCAATGTGAAGTGCAATCTGGGTTTCTTCTGATTTAATTGTCTAAAATTATACATGATTCATTCTAATGCAAACAAATGAAATTTTTTAAAAAGCATCACCAAATTTTTCTGTTAAATGTTTGTTTTTCTTTAATAATAATAATAGTTCAGTTCATAATAATAGTTTAGCTTACCTTAATTTTGGGATTTAGTAGATTACTGGCACTCATTCTGCTTTGGATTCATTTTGCTATGAACTTCATGGTTCAATTTGACTTTAAAGCAGGCTGGACTTGACCTGAAACACTTTCTTCAGGAATCAGATGCAATAGGGGTTGAGGAATAGCATAAATGGGCCATCCTTTTTCTGATTTTGAGAAGGGGATTATTACCAATATCCATGTGTTTTCCTGTCTTTTCAGAGTAAATCCTAACAGCATTGGCTGTGGGTCATAGAACCGCAGAATTGTAGAGCAGAGAGCATCTTTCAAGGTCATCTAAGTTGAGTTTCCTCATTTTGCACATGAGAAAAGTGAGAATCAATGAAGCAAGGTGACCTCTTAGAGTTTCAACTCACTATTACACAGAAAGAGGAAGGGCAGTTGGTACATGGTGGGGGGGCCCCATGTTGGTACATGAAGGACAGTTGGAGGGGACCCACTGATGAATTACAGGGAATCGAATGTTCCCCCCTGTATTTTTCACTGAGGAAGAAGCAGCTTCTTAGCTTCTACTGCATTGGCTTCTCTTGTGACCCCTGTCCCAGCCCTTGGCTGCATCTACTCCACAGTCCTAGCCCTGGACCATTCCATCTGCCTTCTGTTTATGCGCTGACAGCTGCCTTTCCCCTCATCCTTTGTTCTTGTTCTTTTAAATCCAAGGGGGAGTTGCTCCACTGACAGCATTTGAATTCAGCTCATGAAAAATTCTATAACAAGTGTACGTGACTGTTTGATCTCTGGCTTCTCCCACATATTTGCCCTTTATACCCTGAGATCCATAAACTTCATTTCCTTGGAGCAGATTACAATTTCAATGGAAAGGAAATAACTGTGTAGCTTTCAAGCTGAGCTCAATTCTAATAAGAATCAAGCAAAGCTCAATCCTGGGTCACTGTGGATACTCAGGCACTGAATCAGTCTGTGGCAATCTCTCTGAAAACACAGCTTCATTGTTATGATACTGGAAAATCCCTGACCTCGGTTCAAATTCCTGGGCAAGATGCTTAAACTCTGCAGACTCAGTTTCCCGTTATATAATTGGGAACACTAATATTTGTTAGTGCATCCTGTGTGTCAAACTCTTATGGTTTATGATCCAGTGAGGAAGATGGACATGAATTAAATGATCACAAATAAATATAAAATTATAAATAGGTAAATCCGTAAGCCATGAGTCCATAAATCAGGACTTCCTGAGCAAACTGGGATATATGGATCCTCCCCATCCTACCCTTCCCATGACAAAGAAGGTTGGGAAAGACTTCCCTGGGAAAAAGGGAAGATGGAACTGAGATCTACAGGAAGAGTGAGGATTTCTAGGCAAAAGGGGTAAGACAGGAACATTTAGGCCGAGAGAGCAAGCAGCATATGCAAAACTCTAAAGCAAGGGGAAGCATGGGGCCTACAACGGTTTGAAGACCGGTATGGTAGAAGACTAGAGGAGTGTGTGGCAAATGTAGGGGCCAGAGTACTTGCCTGTCTCATAGGTGTTAGGAATGTGGGCTTGATCCTGGCTGGTTTTATGGAGGGGAATTGCAAGACTAGATTTGTATTTAAAAAAAATCAGTCTGGCTTCAGAGTACAATTGAGTTCAGTAGTGGTTCTCAGTCTTGGCTTTCAAAGTGAAGCTTTTACACAATACCAAAGCCTGGGCCCCACCCCCAGTGATTTGGATTTAGTTGGTTTAGAGTAGATTCCTGTAGATTATAATGGATGCCAGGGCTGAGATTTACTATAGAAAGCGGCTTTAATGGATGTGGGGAAGAACAACTGCAAAGCTACTCCTGTAGCCCTGATAAGTAATGATGAGATAGGTTTATGGCAGTAGCAGGGACTCTGTAGCTATAGAGGAGTGATTCTCAAACTGTACTGGACTTCCAATTCCTGGAGGACTTGTAAAAATGCAGATATCTGGGCCTCCTTGATTAGGCCTGGGTTGGGGCCTGAGAATGTGCATTTCTGACCAGTTCCCTGGAGATATTAATGTTGCTGGTTTGGAGACCACACTTGGAGAATCACTGATCTCGAGAAAAGCTGTCAGATTTGGTAGATAAAAATGAACAGAATTTGGTGATAGATGGCCTATACACCTAAGGGTGAGGGAGACTGAAAGGACTCTTTTTAGTTTTCTGAATGTATGTGTTGTGCCATTTATTGACATTCGGGGAACAGCCAATCAGACCAGAAAGGATCATGAATTCCGTGCTGTGCATGTATTTGAGGATGTCTTTGAAACAACTAAGTGGTTATATTAAGTAGGGACATATATAGAACTTGGAAGAGAAGGTGATTAGAGATGTAAATTTGAGAATCATTGTATAGATGGTCACTGAAACCAAGGACTTATCTATCAGTGGGACCACTCAATTTTCCAACCTTCTTTTGCTCTTAGCCTTAGTTTCAAAGCTCTGGCTTCTCTTTTTCTTAGCCTGTCCAAAGTGTCATAACCCTTCCAGCCTCAGTGCCTTCTTAAAGACTATTCCTTCTGTTTGGAAGAATGTTTACTCTCCCTCTTCAAATTTAGCTCCTTTTGCTCCTTTTGGATTCCACCCATCAGGCGTGGTCATTAGCAACCAGGAACCTTTGTTTCTCTGATTTGTAGCATAAATCAAAGTTGGTGATTATGTGTTTATTTGTGTGATAATTTGCTAAATGGTCATCTCTCTTACTAGATTCTAAGAGAACACCACTGCATCCTGAGGGCTTAGCTCAATATCTAATTGCACTTAAGGAAACCCTCTGAGACAGTTGTTAAGTGTCCAGCAGGTTAGTTACAGAGGTGGTAGTTGTTAAAACGGGTAATTTTTCAGGAATGGGGAGAAGCAGTCGCTGGTGTTTTTTCAGTGATGAGATTAAATTTTGTAGGACTCCGAAACGAATGTGTGAATCAGCAACAGCGCCATCTGGTGGAAATAAGCGCCATCTGGTGGAAATAACTACGACCTGGCTGTCCAGGCCCAGGGTTTTTTAAACAAATGTTGCTCTGGGAGAAAAGACTTTTTTATACTTAAAAAATATGAGTAAAATTTATTAGAGGGAAGATGGACTCTCTTTCTGAGAGAGACATTTGGAATAATTGGATATTGAAAACAGCGTTTAGTTTTCAAAAGAGAACGACCCTGTAATTCAGAGGGGTTTATTCAAAGGACACATATGGAAGGAAATAAGGAAGTTAGAGATTTCCACCCAAAGCCAGCATTACAGAAAAACGGGAACAGGCATAAAGCTGTGCTTCTCAGACTGATTTGCATTTTGGAATTGACTGGTCAATGCGGATATTGCTGTCTGTCTTGTAGTCTCCTCGGTGGCAGATGCAGGTCTCAGTTACTTTCTCCGCTCTTGCTCCACGACTGTGGGCCTTCCTCCTGCAGAGACATGGTGTTACTAAAATGGTGATGTCAGCGGCTTCACAATATGGTGGCTTGAAGGTATGAAAGTGGACTCATAATTTTTCTTTGTTTCTAAATTTTTCTCAGAATGGGGAAGATATATGGCTTTTTTTTTTTTTTCGGTACACGGGCCTCTCACTGTTGTGGCCTCTCCCGTTGCGGAGCACAGGCTCCGGACGCGTAGGCTCAGCGGCCGTGGCTCATGGGCCCAGCCGCTCCGCGGCATGTGGGATCTTCCCGGACCGGGGCACGAACCCTTGTCTCCTGCATCGGCAGGCAGACTCTCAACCACTGCGCCACCAGGGAAGCCCAATATATGGCTTTTTAATTCTGTGATAGGAAGTGGAAACTGTGACTATAGCCCACAATTTATGAAATTGATTTCACAATGTGCAGCTCTCCTCTGCTTCTAATTCAACTGTTCTTGTTGCTACCAGTAGACTTAGTGAAGGACTTGAAGCCAAGTGGATTGATGTTGGTCAGTCACTTCCCTGGGTATGATGTCCCTATTGGGCAGAGCTTTTGTAACCATCTACTTCACAGACCATTGTCCAGCCTGCACATCGTTTGCTCAGAGGTCTGGTGCCCTCCCTTATTCCATTCAGATATGGCATTGTTGGGGGTCATACAGTAAAGAATATAATCACTGTACCAGTTAAGTGGTTTTGATTCAAATAGCTTAAATTATAAGGGAATTTATTTCTTATATAACTGGTAAGTCTAGCAATAAAATGGCCTTTCTGTGAGGGATGATCCAGTGGTTCAGTGATGTCAAAAACCTTGTCTATTATTCCACTTTGCTATCTACAATGTTGGCTTCATCTTAAGGTTGTCTTCCTTTATTGTCATAGGTTTTGTATTAGTCAGGATCAACTGGATTATGCTATAGTAACATTATGGACTGAATGTTTGTGTACTCTCAATCCATATGTTGAATCCCTAATCCCCAATGGGATAGTATTAGGAGGTAGGGCCTTTGGAAGGTAGCTAGTGAGTAGAGCCCCATGATGGGATATGCCCTTATAAGAAGAGGAAGAGACATCAGAGTTTCCTTTCTCTGTCATGAGAAGACACAGTGAGAAGGCAGCCATCTGCAAGCCTGGAAGAGGGTTCTCACCAGATACCGAATCTGTCAGTACCTTAATCTTGGATTTCCAAGCCCCAGAACTGTGAGAAAATAAATATTTGTATTTAAATTACCCAGTCTGTGGTATTTTGCTCTGGAAGCCAGAGCTGGCTAATACATAAATTGATATACCATGAAGTGGGGTGCTGTGGAAATGGCTTTGGTACTGGGTACTGGGTAGAAAATGGAAGAGGTTTGAAATGCATGCTAGAAAAGCCAAGATTACCATGAAACGACTGTTAAAGGTAATTCTGGTGAGAACTCAGAAAGAAAAGAGGAACTCTGTAAAGAAAGCTTCTATCTTCATAAAGCATAATAATTAATCATGAATAGAATGATAGAAATATGGAAATATAGAAATGTGGTAAAGGCCATTCTGATGACGTCTCAGACAGAAACAAGAAACATGTTATTGGACAATAGAGAAAAGGCAGTCCTTGTTATAAAGTGGCAAAGAACTTGACTGAATTTTGTTCACATTCCAGTGTTTTGTGGAAGGTAGAACCTGTGAGTGATAAGCTGGGTATTTAACTGAGGAGCTTTCTAAGCAAGGTGTTGAAAGAGTAGCTTGGTTCTCCCTGACTGCTTACAGTAAAACACAAGAAGAGATAAATGAATTGTAGAAGGAATTATTATGCAAAAAGGAACCAGAATTTAAAGATTTCGAAAATTCTCCCTGTATGCAGAGAGCACAGAGTGTGTTGGAACAACCGTTTGATAGGACATCAGTATGAACCGTGGACCTAATCAGCCACCTCAGCAGAAACTCTGCCAGTTTGAACTGAAGGAGATGGCTGTAGGACTTCTTAGATCCCACAGGACTGGACCATAGTGATACTCAGCTGTGAAGGTGTGCTATTCTTCAAGACAAGGGAAGAACAACCCCAAAGGTGATTCAGAGGTCATCAGAGCTGCCTGCCTCCTTGATTCTATTCATTTCCTGTCATGCATTATGTTCCCTCTCTGTAATATTCTCTCTTGTGAAAATGAAAAGGATAAGATTCAGTCATTACAATAAACTACGCTGCAGTGTTGGTGCTCCACATCCACCATACTTCATTCTATGGTCTCCATGGAAAAGGACCTTGGATAGCTGCTCACTCCACTATTCTTCTCCTCTTCCTTTCTTTTCCTCCAGCTAGGAGCAGCTTCAACAGCTTTTCCTCAAGGCTATCCCCAGGATCTTATGGTGAGGGTGGGACTGTCTGGCGCCACATACTTTTTTGAGCCACAGACCTAGGGGTTCAATTCCACGGAGCCACCGTCCCTCTACTGATGCTCTCACTCTGACCCTCCCCCAGCTTTCTCTCCTTGAATCTCTTTGCCTTAGGACACATCAGTTTTTCCTCCACTTCTTTACAGGGCTCTGTGATGCTGATGACTCAAGGCCAATGCTCGTACTTACCTCTTTTTCAAGCCGCATCATCTCAGAAACTGGGTGATAGTTTTTCCAGCCTCTAAAACATGGAGATAGCATTCTCAGTGACAGAGTGTCATTGCTTTTTGGCACATAGAAGACTAGGTAAAGAGTGGAAGCCGGAACTCTCAGAAATCTCTTAAGTGGAGGCACCAGGGGAGCAGATGTGTGCTACATTTAGTTACTTATGCAGGTGTTTATTTAATGCCTACTAAAGATGGAGACTAGTTTGTTTATTTTAATGTGATATAACTTAAATGCAATAAGGAGCATTTTTTGTTTTTTTTTTTTTTTTTGGTACGCGGGCCTCTCACTGCTGTGGCCTCTCCCATTGCGGAGCACAGGCTCTGGACGCGCAGGCTCAACGGCCATGGCTCACAGGCCCAGCGGCTCCACGGCATGTGGGATCTTCCCGGACCGGGGCACACACCCGTGTCCCCTGCACCGGCAGGCGGACTCTCAACCACTGCGCCACCAGGGAAGCCCAAGGAGCATAATTTTAAGTGTACAGTTTGATGAGTTTTGCATATGTACACATTTATTTAACTACCATCCTGATCATACAGAGAGCATTTCTAGCATCTCAAAAAGTTCCCTATGCCCCTTCCTGGTCAGAACATCCCCCAAGGTATTTACTTTTGAAAAAAATTATATTATAAATGTTTTAAACATAAAAGGGTGGAGAACAACAAAATGTACCCCTATACATATATCATCCTTATACTTATTACCCAGATCCAGTGTTTTTAAAGATTTTGCTGTACAATATTTATCTATTCCCCTTCTCTTTATGCATGTGTGTTAACTATTTTAAGCACACCTCAATTATCACATCATTCTATTTTGGTATACATTTCCAAAAACGTGGATATTTTCTTACATAGCCATAGCTTTATTGTACTGTGTGGTAAATGATGTGGAATCATTTACCACACAGTACACAATACAATCTCCCTAATTGTCTTTGTATAATTTATTTGGTCAAATTGAGATTCCGTCAAGGTCCATGGTAGTTCTCTCTCTCTTTTTCTCCTTGTCATTAACTTGTTAAAGATACTATGAGTTGACCTGTAGAACGTCTGTTTCCTTCAGGTGGTGTTAAACTTGTTCCTCCAGCTGCCATTTTCTTTTTTGACTGGAATTCAGCTCTAAAGCCTTCATCTGACGCAGGTTCAGGTTTTTGTGAGAATACGATGTTATATATTTCACATCACATCACTTCGGGAGACACATTGGAGCTGGCTGTTTCATTTTAGTGATATTAATATTGATTCTTGAATTCAAGTGTTCACAGCCTGATCTCTCCCTTTCCTTATCAACCTTTCATCTAAAGATTTACACATTAGCTTTAAACATTTATTCTGCAAATATTTGTCAGAGCCTCTACTGAGTACCGTTAATGTGCAAGATACTGGGATTACCAAGGTAGACAAAAGGAACTAGTTGCTGACAAGTATAAAGACTATTCATGTATCCTCAGCCTAAGAGTATACCCCCCAAATATGGGGTTTCTATTTGTAGAGCAGATTTTTCTAGCCAGGGAAAGATGTGAATGGAAAATACAATTGGACCCCAGAGCTTCCTTAATGTCTGATTGATCCTATTACCTTTTCTTCCTTTACTTCTTCCTCATTTCATTCCTTTCTCTTCTCTTTTCCATTTTTCAATTATTTTGCTTTCATAATATGCTGGGTATACTGAAGATCAGTATTAGAAGTAAGGTGCACTAAATTGTTCTTGTTTGTATGCCACGGTGATTCATGAGGGAGTTGGTTAGATAGCAGATCATACAACAACCCAATTTTGTCAAAGATAAAACTAAACTACAAGACCTTGTTACTTTTCTAAGTTCACACAATAACTGACCCTAATAATAAAGGCTGTCTTTACTGGAAGTACCCAGTAGCACACCTTCTGACAAGCAACAGGGACTCTTCCAAAAAGAAAGATAGTCAAAGGCACATAGTGTAAATCTACACCAAAGCACACCTGATAAGGAACTGTATACACTGTCCCCTCTGGAAACTCAGTATACTGTGTATTTAACATAGTTGCTTTTGGCAGCTTAAAGTAGTTGAGTTGTATATCAGTAGGTGCTCTTCATGGAATTCAAATATTAAAGGCTTTTACTCCACCTTGAAGAAAATGCACAACTAACTAAAGAAATGCAAGTTTAAAAAGGAAGAAAAAAGAGCAAAGAAAAATCCACTAGGGTCTCTAAAAAAGAAGTGTGTGAGACACTTGACTGTCAGTGGCTTATAGGTGCCATAAAATCTAATATCCCTACTTCATGTTGTGACAGGGTGGAAGGCACATTGGCCACTAACATCCCTGGCATATATTTGTGGATTTGAATTTCATAAAGTGAAATACCATCAGCTGAGGGCGTTGCTGCTACTGTTACAGAGCTGTGGCATCTATCACAAAACTGCCACATGAGAGACTTCTCAGGTGACGAGATGTGGAATTCCTAATGAGAAAAGTTTATTAGAAAAGACTTTCTAATGCTGCTCTTTAGAGAAGCACGTTTTACGTTTGTAATGGACCAAAGTTCTAGCTGTTGACTTTTCTTCCTGCACAGAGAAGAAAGGATGACACAGTGCTGTTCATGTTGGGCACGGAAAGTGCTCTTGCCAAGCGGGTCAGCGGGACACAGGGACTGCATGCCTCACAATAGTGCAGATTGGCTCATATTTACTCAACTCTGTGGACTCGCAGTGCTCTGTGACAGATTTCAGTTTCTGGAAAAGGAAGGGCTACCTCGAGGGCACCTGCTGTTCACCCCTCTATTAGATTAAGACTGAAGAATGATAGTAGCCGTGTGTAGCAACTGGCGTGAGGTCATCCTGGATACCCACATGTCAGCTCCAGGAAACAGCTACATTTTCCAACTTTCTCACCACATGGCCCTGAGAATGAATTAAAGTCAGTGCTTATTAGGGGTGTATAAAGGGTTGGTAATATACCTCTCACAAGTCCCTGACCCAGATATAGGGGCCATCGTGCCTTGGATGTTACTGGGAGCTGTGTTGGGTGTGTTCTGTTTAGCTCCCTAGTGGAGAATAAAACAATAGCTACAGTATGAATAATAAAACCCAGATGTCAGCGCAGACCCTCTGTTCTCCGGTCTTCTTCAAGATTTTTGCACCTTTCCAGGGATTATTGTTGGTTCAGGGTTGACTCCTACTTCCTGCTTCTGGGAGAACTTATTCCACATTCCTAGCCTCTCATCTCCCATGTAAGTTCCCTTCTCTCCACCCCATGCTGCACGAACACTGTACTCATCCTCTTCTCTTTGAATTACATGAAGAAAAAAATAATACTCTCATGGGGCATTTATGTGTAATAGTCTTTACTGCACGTTTGAGAACACAGAAGGGGGTTTATATCCTAGCAGAGCAAATATCTTAACTGGAAAATAGAAAAAAATGAAACAAAACAGTCCTCAGCTACCATAGTGTTGCATTCCTCTTATCTTTTTGCTTCCTCCTTTACTTCTGTTGCCTCCCCCTCAGAAGTGGTAGTAGACCCTACTATCCTCAGTCTCTGCTCTGGGGATCTTCTTGTATATCCAGAGGAAAATAAATGTGCCCTTGCTCTGCTAAATCATCTAATCTGGGTCTCAATCCTTCTCGCCCACCAGTCTCTGCAATTGAAAAGGGGCAGCAGAGAGATTTATTTTCCCAGTGACATAAATTAATACCTCCCCCTATTCTTCCAACCTGGAAGACAGATTTAATTATGGTTAGTTTTGATGAAAAACAAGCTTTTTATTTTTTCTCCACTACTGGAATAATAATGTAAGGGAGCATTGTGAGGTATGATTATTCTATTTTCATAATGTTATCTATTATTACTAATATCTTTTTCTTCTCCCAAAGGTGGCTGAATAATGTAGCAAACACTACATTATTAAAGATAATCAAAAAGTGGAGTCAGAGCTCTGATAATAAAATTACTGAACTCTCCAAGGCCAAGGACCTGGTTTTCAGTCATGAGTTTTCTAATCCTTGCTCCTACTGCTAGGAAGGCTGAACTGGTTTCCCTGTCTTTATCAGTGAGTCACATTTAAGACGGACCAGGGACTTCCCTGGTGGTGCAGTGGTTAAGAATCCGCCTGCCATTGCAGGGGATACGGGTTCGAGCCCTGGTCCGGGAAGATCCCACATGCCGTGGAGCAACTAAGCCTGTGTGCCACAACTACTGAGCCTGTGCTCTATAGCCTGTGAGCCACAACTACAGAAGCCACCACAATAGAAGCCCACGCACTGCAACGAAGAGTAGCCCCCGCTTGCCGCAACTAGAGAAAGCCTGTGCGCAGCAACAAAGACCCCATGCAGCCAAAAATAAATAAATAAATTTATAAAAGGAAAAAAAAAAGAGAGACTGGAAGGGAAGAAAATGATGACTTTTGGGAGAATGCAGAATTTGTATTGTGGAAACTATTCTTTCCTACTCAAAGAAGGATTTTAGACTTGTTCCTCTCCTTTTCCTGTACATTTGGGGATGTACATCTGTTTCCTCCTCTCCACTTGGTTAGGTGCTGACAATGTTCTCTTGTCTTAAAGTTGCTTCCTATTGGACCAGCAGAGTGTTTGCTGCTAATTAGGCAAGGAGAAAGTGGTAGGAGAGACATGGCTTAGCCAGAGGACACCTGCCTCTCCCACCATTTTTTTTGCAAAGATATTTAGATTTCCCTCCGTTAGGTGGATGCCAAAGAAGATGGATGGGGCAAAAGCCTTCTTGCCAATATCTCCCAAAAGGACTGTGGAAGAGTGGATCCAAAAAAAAAGAAAGTCTGTAGGTTAAATTTCACAAGGAAAGGGCTGAGGAGTAGAGGCCAAGTTGAAGCTGGATTTTCCATATAAAACAGTATGCAGAGGAAGACCCCCTCAGGACCCTGCAATGAACCAACAAATGCACATCCAGTCCCTGGACACCTGCCATGCAGAGGAGGCCCTGTCATGTTGGTGGATAAGAGATAGCAACAACCTCCAGAAAGAGATATCAGAGTTGCTGAGAGCAGCTTGCTGCATCTCAAGTAAGTCAGTGTTACCCGCTCCCACATCAGTTGCCTGAAGTTTTGTGGGTAAATGCAGGTTGGAGAATCAGAGAGGAGAAAGGGAGAAGGCAGTCATGAGAAAGTAGACCATGCCTTCAGTGGGGTGCTGGAAATAGTTCATACCTGCTCAAGAGACTAAAGTTTACATTTTCAGGAATTTTGCCAGTTGTTCATTGGTAGTTTGAATCAGCCCTGGTTGGACTACTCTATATAGCATTAATACACAGTGGAAATCAGTCACTGCTACAAATTGGGCACTTTGGATTTTTTCTCCCCTAAAGAGTTGGTCTACCAGTGTGCCACTGCCTTCTCCCCACCCAAGACAGGTGCTGTCCAGGGACAGCGAGAGCCTGAAGGGGTAACTTGTCTGATTATTTTAAGAACAAAAGAGAAATTAAATTGAAATATAACCAGGGAATCCTGTTCCTCAGCAAGAAAAGGGAGGTCAACAAAACAAAATTGGGTCAGTTATTAGAAAAACAAAATACCATTCTATACTGTATTCTTACCACAATTGGCTGCTCTCCTTCTGCAGGGGAGGGAAAATAACTTCCCTTTACTTTTCTGAGTTCTCGGTGAGACTTCTGTAATAATAGATTAACGAGAAAAACAAACAAGTTTATTAATACGTATACCTCATGTCTACATGGGAGATACTCAGAAGAAAATGAGTAAGCCCAAGGTGACTTAGAATTCAGACTTAAATACTATCTTAGTAGGGAAAGGGGAAAAAGGATGTAGGCCTCTCAGGGCAGAGTGAATGATTTTTAGGAAAATTGAATGGGTCCTTAGAAGAATGTATTTGGGAGACATGATAGTTTGTGGCAACGTTCGTTTAGGCATGGTGTTGCCCTCTAGCCTTCTCTCCTGTAGTTAAGTCAATCTTCTCTGCCTAATGAAACTCCCAGGGAAGGGATTTATGGCAAGTGAGTTCCTTTTGGAGGATCTGTGTTTAGGCACATAAGGGAAGTTCAGAGAAAGTCTCTACCTGCATTTGCTGTTTTTCAAGTGCCTTCAGCTCAAAATAGTCAATATACCAAAGTGGCATATTTTGGAGTGGCATGTCCTGAACTCCTACAGTCATATTTTAAGGTGACATATTCTGCTACCTTTCACCTCTGTTATGGATTGAATTGTATTCTCCCCAAAAGATGTGATCTTTATAGAGGTAATGAAGGTAAAATGAGGTCATTAGGCCCTAATCCAATATGACTGGTGTCATTATAAAAAGGAAACATTTGGACACAGAGACAGATTAGCACAGAGGGGAGATGATATGGAGACATACGGGGAGAAGATGGCCATATGACTTAGAATGATGCATCTACAAGCCAAGGAACTGAGGATTGCCCGCAATTACCAGAAGCTAGAAGAGACAAAGAAGACTCCCTCGCTACAGCCATCAGAGAAAGCGTGGTCCTGTCAACTCTTTAAATTTTGGTCTTTTAGCCTCCAGAACTGTGAGACAATAAATTTCTGTTGTTCTAAGCCAGTTTTTGGTACTTGTTATGGCAGCCCTAAGAAACTAATAACAGACTTCAAAATACAGTTGCAATGGCTAGATTGGCTACCATTTGTTGATTATTTACAATGTGTATGGTACCAACACCTAGCTTTCTTTATATTATCTGAATTAATCCTTACAGAAGCCCTGTAAGGATGAGAAAACTGAAGCTTCTGTTGGTCATTGCAAAAGAGCATCAGAAGTTTCCAGGCAAGGAGGAGCCTCAGATATCTCAGAATCAGCAACAGGGAACTGTCACTAGATTTCTCCAGGCAGACAGTGAGGAGCTGGGTACTTACAGGGAGAATTATTGTCATTCTATCCAGACCCATACATCGCTCCAGTTCACTTCAAAACTGAAAATGTGTCCTTTGGCTTAAGGGTTATGACAGTAGACAGGGAGATGATAGTGAGCAACCAAACAAATAGGATACTCTCAAACAATTTGCGATTAATTCAAGGTGTTGTGACTCAAACATCCGGTGCTCCAGTGAAGGAATTGGCTCAAATAGTTGCTAGGTGTTCCAGCAACCCTTCGGGGCTGAATGATTATCAAGAATAAAATACCAGGACATAGAGAAGAGCCAAGTGGAGAAGGGAAAGCATTCTAAAACGCTAATCTGAGAAGTTGTGAAATGGTAGCAGGGCTGTGAGGGAAGTACAATGGAGAGCGATGAGTTGTGGATCAGCAAATAATTACAATGATTCTGGAGCCAGGAGGATTATTCAGTAAGCTAACAAATGTGGGGTCGGCTGCCTTAAAACTGCTACACCCAGCTTATTTTGCAGTTTTGACTTAAGTCTTGAAACTGTAAAGCTCATGACATGCAGCCTGGGATAAAAATCAGGGGTTTCAATCAATATCAACTGACATAGTAACTTTGGGGGGTCAGAATGTCTTAAATGAAATGAGTTTTAGTGGCTCTCAGAAGATACTGGGAACAGGACATTCTATCTTGGAGACTGTGTCTGCTAGAATGAGGGTGACACTGGAACCTTGAAAGTGGCAGAACTTTTTCTCAAAATTCAAAAATATTGGTTGTAATACGGGTAGAAAGATGCTCAGGTGATGGCTGTATTTTTTCTGGGCTGATCTCTGGTTCATGTATAGATCTTACATTTTAGACCCACAGAATGTCTTTATTTACTAAGTGTCTCTTTCGTACTGGGCTTTATGCCAACTGCTGGGGACACAAAAATGAAAATGTGCTTCTTGCCGTCAGTAAAAGTTAAGTAAATGTCTTGTTTAGAGACAGACGTTCAAACAATTATAATGTAATGTAAAAAAGACTTCTAGAGGTCTGCACACGGTGCTCCAGAAGCTCTGAGTTAGGAAGGACCAGCTCCCTAGTGATGAGGAGTAGGCTGTCAAGCAAGGCTCCATAGAGGAGCTATAATTATAGGACTGGGGTCCGTGAAATATGTCAGCAGGTGCCAGATTACAAAGACTCTCATGCCAGGCTTAAGGGAGCCATTTAAGTCTTTTAAGTTGTATGGTGACATGATTAAATGTGTTTTTTAGAAAAATCTCTATGGCAGCAGTGTGGAGGATGAAGTGACAGAAATACACACTGTGGTTTACTTTGTTCTAAACGGCAATTTTACCTTTAACTGTGCATACACCTTATTGACTATACTCAAGCCACAAAATGTACAGACTTAGAAACCCTGCATTACACTCCTGCACCTAGGTTTGTCACTGATTCAGCATATGCTCCAATCTTATAGTCATATGATTTTGTTTATGGAATTGGTTAAGACTAATGAGTAATAAATAGGCTGTGTTCAAATGTATAATTTCATAATTCTCACCAATACTGTAGGCTCTCTCTTTTGAGTTTTTCCATTGTATCTTTGGCTTTACAAAATACATTAACACAATTTAATAATAGATCTCTTGGAACACAGTTGTGTGGCATAAAGGAGTCTGTCTAAGCAAAGTCAAAAATAAGATGGGAAGAGTTATTCTACAGAAATCCTACTGTTCTCAAGCTACTGCTGGATTTCTTTTTTAGTTGTTTGGAAAGAAATAAAACCAAGCATTCTTCTGCATTTAAATAGTCACAGAAAAACAGAAGTTCTTAGTGATGAATTATATTAGAACTTACTTCTTTTTTGTATAACCCTCTATTCTATCAGCATGGTTCTCATTTCAGTGGTTACCAGAATCACCTTCAGGGCTTGTTAAAACAGAGTACTGGGTCCTGCCTCCAGAGTTTCTGATTCAGTAGGTCTGGGATGAGGCCTGAGCATTTGTATTTCTAAGTTCCCAGGTAATGTTGCTGCTGCTAGTCCAGGGACCACACATGAAGAAACATCGATCTGAAATAATAATGGTTAACTTTTATTTGGCACTTTCTATGTTCCAACTGTGTTCTGAATACCTTATTTACCTCAGCTCATTGAATCCTCATGACAACCTTAAGACTTTCCATTGGTTGAGGACGTCTCCCTTTCTGTATCAGAAAGAGAAGTTTGATTCTAAATCACAAGAGACTCTTACCAATGGAGAAGGCACCAACTTAAATCTGCGTAACAAACTTATCCTTGTTTACTGTGCTAATAACCTCCTGTGACTGACCTTTTCTCACCTTTCCTTCTTTGGTCTTTAGGTGAAGATGGTATTTGAGTCAGAATTCTAAGCCACCCTGGAGAGTTACTCATTTTCCCCTGTGTATCTACCATGTGTACATGAGGTATACGTGTTAATAAACTTGTTTGTTTTTCTCTTATTAACCTGTTTTTGTATTACAGGAGTCTCAGCTATTACTCAGAAGAGTAGAGGGAAAATTATTTTTCCTCCTCTACAACATCATAACAAATGAAACTGAGACTTGAGAAAGTAAAGTAACTCAAGTTCACTCAGCCAATAAGCAATGGGTGAGGACTAAATCCAGAATTATACATGCTAGTGAATTGTACTGATTTTCCTGTTGGTGAATTCCTATATCCCATGTATGCCATGCATCCAGAAACTTTGGGACCCTGAGAACATTTTGTTGTTGTGTTTTGTGACTAATATTTCCTTGTTCTGAGATGAACGTTGTTCTTTGTAAAAATACTCAAATTTTTAGGTAGAAACTTACTTCCTCCCCAGTGAACATTTCTGACTACAGAGAAATTGCCAAACTTGTTGACTCACAACAAAAATAAAGAGCATCTGCTATTTAGCTTATGGCTTTTAGTTTTGGGAGGTGGTAGGAGGAAGACTAGATTGCCACCACTATAGATCATTTCATTTTTATTTTATTCAATGTCATTTACAGTACTGCATATAGAGGTGGTCTTGAGAGCTTTATGGAGATTATTTTTTCAGTAATACAGATGGCTCTGCTAAATATTTAAGGCATCTTGGCGAACAAGAATATGATCCTGACTCAGGGGAACTTGGTCATGTAACTCACTTTGTCTCAAGTGTTTTGACCTCTGAACATCTAAAATGGACACATATTTTATTGGCTTATTAACTCATTGCTGGAGCCACTGAAGGCCCAAGCTACAGCTTCATGCCTGACCACAAACCAAAGATTTTTTATTGTTTATTTTACTGGCTCTTTGCCTGTTTTCCTCTCTCTATCCATAACCACGTATGTATAATGTCCAACAAACACTCTCTGTCTCTCTTTTTCTCTCTCACAAACACACACATACATTAACACATCATTTTTCATGGATTTGTTGGGTCAGAAAAATTTCTATGTTCTGAAGCTAAGTATAAAACATTTCCTCAGACCACAGCAATGCCAAGTTCAGTTTTAAGGCTGTTATTTTGTTGGAATATAATGGGAGAAATGGCCATCATCACTTGGTGATAAAGTTTCCTGTAATTATGAAGGAGAAAACATTGATGCCCAATATGCTTTTAATTTTAATGCCAGTATGTCAAAATTGAATACATTTCAAGTATATACAATTCTTCTGCCAATAAGCTCTCATTGTAATCCTGAACATAACTGCAAAAAAGGAGCTATATACTTAAATTCACCATGAAAATTACCTT
This sequence comes from Kogia breviceps, assembly GCF_026419965.1. Lineage (NCBI taxonomy): Eukaryota > Metazoa > Chordata > Mammalia > Artiodactyla > Physeteridae > Kogia > Kogia breviceps. The sequence continues at coordinate 76,026,796 of NC_081317.1, forward strand.
AGAAATGAGCCAAGCTGAAACAAGAGTATACCCCCATGCTCCTGAAAGTTTACAAGATTTACTAAATATTTTTAATATGGAATGGTTTACAAGAGCCTCCTCTATTCACTAGCTCAATATCGTCACATTTCTACCCACCATCTAAGGGGAGTTGATCATGGCTAGAAATGTTTCTAAGTGCGGGGTTGTAATTTACCCCCACACATTTATCCTGCATTTATTTATTACTTATTTATTTATTCCTGCATTTATCACATATTCAGCAAAATATTACAAATTTTACTTATTTTTCTTCTTTTTTGCTGTCTCTTTCCACAGCTCTCCGAGCAGGGATTTTCGTCTGTTTTGTTTACTACTATATCCTCAAAGCCTGTAACAGTACCTGACACACACTAGACATTACATAAGAACTTGGTGAGTTAAATAAGAACTTGTTGAGTGAATGGATAATAAACAAATCAGTGAATAGATTAACTGTGTTGGTTTACTATTCATCATCAGAACTGAAAAAGTTTAAAGAACCTCTATTTAGTTATGTTATGGGATAGAGTTATTTCTTCCATCTCAGAGAACTTCCTTTTGAGAGGAAAATGGGGTATGTGTTTACATGTGCTCTGTCAAATATCTAATAAGTCAGACAGAGAAAGATAAATACTGTATGATATCACTGTATATAGAATCTAAAAAAGCTGAACTCATAGAAACAGAGAGTAGAATGATGGTTATCAGGGGTTGAGGGTGTTGGTCAAAGGGTACAAACTTGCAGTTTGAAGATGAATAAATTCTGGGGATCTAATGCACAGCATTGTGACTATAAACACACAAACACACAATGGAGCTACAGCATGAGGTATGAGAAGGGGAGTCATAGAGAGCAAGCATGGATGGGTTGGGTTGGTGTCAGGTAATGAAATAACTTTAACATCAGACCACTGATTTGGGATTTCATTGTGTGGTCACTTAAGGAGGTTTTAAGCAATCAAAATGATGATTTAAGAAGATTAATCTGGTGCAATTGTGAAAAGTAAAATGAGAGAAAGTCTTCAGGCTTGGCTTGATTCAAGGTTCAAATAATATCACAAAGATACATCTCCTATTTGTTTATTTTTGTTGTTTCCATTACTGTAGGAAATGGATGCAAAAAGATATTGCTGTGATTTATGTCAAGGAGTGTTCTGCCTATGTTTTCCTCTAGGAGTTTTATAGTGTCTGGTCTTACATTTAGGTTTTTAATCCATTTTGAGTTTATTTTTGAAGTTAGAGAATGTTCTAACTTCATTCTTTTACATGTAGCTGTCCAGTTTTCCCAGCACCACTTATTGAAGAGACTGTCTTTTTTCCATTGTATATTTTTGCCTCCTTCATCATAGACTAGTTGACCATAGGTGCATGGGTTTATTTATGGCATTTCTATCCTGTTCCATTGATCTATATTTTTTGTGTGTGCCAGTACCATGGTGTTTTAATTACTGTAGCTTTGTAGTATAGTCTGAAGTCAGGGAGCCTGATTCCTCCAGCTCCATTTTTCTTTCTACAGGTTACTCTGGCTCTTCAGGGTCTTTTCTGTTTCCATACAACTTAAAATTTTTTTTGTTTAGTTCTGTGAAAAATGCCATTGGTAATTTGATAGGAATTGCATTGAATCTGTAGATTGCCTTGTGTAGTATAGTCATTTTAGCAATATTGATTCTTCCAATCCAAGAACATGATGTATTTTTCCATTTGAGTCATCTTCAGTTTCTTTCACCAGCATCTTATAGTTTTCAGAGTACAGGTCTTTTGCCTCCTTAGGTAGGTTTATTCCTAAGTATTTTAGTCTTTTTGATGCAATGGTAGATGGGATTGCTTCCTTAATTTCTCTTTCTGATCTTTTGTTGTCAGTGTATAGAAATGCAAGAGATTTCTGTGCATTAATTTTGTATCTTGCTACTTTACCAGATTCATTAATGAGCTCTAGTAGTTTTCTGTTGGCATCTTTAGGATTATCTATGTATAGTATCCTGTTGTCTGCAAACAGTGACAGTTTTACTTTTTCTTTTCCAATTTAGATTCCTTTTATTTCTTTTTCTTCTCTGGTTGCTGTGGCTAGGACTTCCAAAACTATGTTGAATAAAAGTTGTGAGAGTGGGTATCCTTGTCTTGTTCCTGATCTTAGAGGAAATGCTTTCAGCTTTTTACTGTTGAGTATGATGTTAACTGTGGGTTTGTCATATATGGCGCTTATTATGTTGAGGTATGTTCCCTCTATGCCAACTTTCTGGAGAGTTTTTATCATAAATGGATGTTGAATTTTGTCAAAAGCTTTCTGCATCTGTTGAGATGATCATATGGTTTTTATTCTTCAATTTGTTAATGTGGTGTATCACACTGCTTTGCAGATACTGAAATACCTTGCATCCCTGGGATACATCCCACTTGATCATGGTATATGATCGTTTAAGCTTAAAAGCTTTTGCATAGCAAAGGAAACCATAAGCAAAAGAAAAAGACAACCTACAGAATGGGAGAAAATGTTTGCAGTGATTCAACTGACAAGGGATTAATTTCCAAAATATACAAACAGCTCATGCAGCTCAATATCAAAAAAACCAAACAACCCAGACAAAAAATGGGCAGAAGATCTAAGTAGACATTTCTCCAAAGAAGGCATACAGATGGCCAGCATCGCTAATTGTTAGAGGAATGCAAATCAAAACTACAATGAGGTATCACCTCACACTGGTCAAAATGGCCATCATTAAAAATAAATGCTGGAGAGGTTGTGGAGAGAAAAGAACCCTCCTACACTATTGGTGGAAATGTAAATTGGTACAGACACTATGGAGAACAGTATGGAGTCTCCTTAAAAAAATAAAAATAGAGTTACCATATGATCCCGGGATCCCAATCATGGGCATATATCCAGAGAAGACTTTAATTCGAAAAGATATGTGCACCCCAGTGTTTATTGCAGCACAATTTACGATAGCCAAGACATGGATGCAACCTAAATATCCATCAACTGATGAATGGATAAAGATGTGTACCTATATACAATGGAATATTACTCAGCCATAAAAAAGAATGAAATAATGCCATTTACAGCAACATGGATGGACCTAGAGACTATCATACTAAGTGAAGTAAGCCAGACAGAGAAAGACAAATATCATATGATATTGCTTATATGTGGAATCTAAAAGAATGATACAAATGAACTTATTTATAAAGTAGAAATAGACTCACAGACATAGAAAACAAACTTATGGTTACCAAAGGGGAAAGGGCGCGGGGGAGGGATAAATTAGGAGTTTGGGATTAACATATATACACTACTATATATAAAATAGGTAACCAAGAAGGACCTACTGTATAGCACAGGGAACTATACTCAATATTTTGTAATAACCTATATGGGAAAATAATATGAAAAAGCATAGATATACATATATGTATAACAATCACTTTGCTGTACACCTGAAACTAACACAACATTGTAAATCAGTATACTTCAATTATAAAAAATATATATATATGCTGCTTTGGAAGTCAGAAGAAATAAATCATGATGGAAGGAATAATGGCAAGATCTTTTTTAAAAATTATTTTAAAAATTTTTATATATTTTTTAAAATTAATTAATTAATTAATTAATTTATTTACAGTACGCGGGCCTCTCACTGTTGTGGCCCCTCCGGCTGCGGAGCACAGGCTCTGGACGCGCAGGCCCAGCTGCCATGGCTCACGGGCCCAGCCGCTCTGCGGCACGTGGGATCCTCCCGGACAGGGGCACGAACCCACGCCCCCTGCATTGGCTGGCGGACTCCCAACCCCTGCGCCACCAGGGAAGCCCAATGACAAGATCTTTTGATGCAAATAATTTAAGGTTGATGAAGTTTTAGGAAAAGGCTATCAGATTTGGTGATTAGGATATTCAGGCAGTTTTAGTTAAGGGCTGAAAGTCATGGGAAGCTTAGCAAGCAGTTAGGCCCCTGTTATCTGATATTATGACATTGTAGAGATTCAGTAATCAGGGTATTTAAATTTTTTCTACCAATGTTTAGTAGCTTGAGGATATGAACAGAGAAGGTAGCAGGCAGGAGAGGGATGGGGGCATGTCTGGTACTTGGGATTTAAGGTTTGAATGGAGGAAATGGGTTAAGGATTGAAGTTTGTTAGAAAAGACAGCATTGAAATATCTGACTATGGGATTTTGCTTCAGAAAGGAGACAAATGAAGTGAGAAGGCCAGAAGGGGATTTAGGAGACTTTTCAAACTGAGTTCTCTATTTCAACTTGGACCAGTGGGTTCGAGATAAGGCCAACCTGTGCTGATCTCAATACCTTCCCCCACTAAACATCACAGAAACTTTGCTTTGATCAGTTTTGGTTATTAGTGCTCTATGCTGTGTTTCTTTTCTGTTTGACCCCCAGGTCTACTTTCCACCCTCTACATTCTGCTCTGTGACCTGGTATGCTGATGAATAAGGACCATATCAATGGATTATCTTGCTCTCCTGCTTCTGTTTGGATTTAGCCATCGGGGAACACTGGTCTGAGACTGGAGAAAGGGAGAATGTGAGGGAGGTATTCATTCTTCTGGCTCCCTTCCTATAAGGTCATTTTGGTCCTCTCCCCTTCAGGCCTAGAGATGGTAATAATGCCCAGCTTTCTTAGCCCTTCGTGATTTCTCTATACTCTGACACACGTTTGAAATTGCCTATATAAATTATTCTGCATATGCTTTACTTTCTCAAATTACCCAAGTTGAAAGTTCCATCTGGACCCTGTCTGACACAATTTTTATGTAAGATTTCATTATAAAAAGTTGTCATCACTAAAAAAATGTTTGAAATCAGTAGACTAGTACAGGAGTTGGCAAATTTTTTTCCTAAAGAGCCAGATAGTAAATATTTTTGGTTTTATGGGTTATACAATACCTGTCACCATTCCTCGATTCTGCTCTTTTAGTGAGAAAGCAGCATAGACAATAAGTAAGTGAATGAATATACTGTGTTTCAATAAAACTTTATTTACAAAGATAGGCAGCGGGTTTTATTTTTGGCCTATGGGCTGTAATTTACTAATCCCTGATCTAGAACAAGCAGTCTTCTGTTGGATGCATGAGACTGATTCTCAATCTGGGAAGATTTTATCCCTTAGGGGATGTTGGGCAATGTCTGTAGATATTTTTGATTAGCATAACTGTAGGAGAGGTATGCTTGGGGAATGTGTCGTGAGCTAGTTCTTTTGATTATAATTTTCTGGGGCTCTGTGTTTAAGACTGGCTACCTTAACATTTCAGATGGGGAAGGAGAGGAATTGATAACTCCAACATGGGTTATTGTACTATGAGTTTTAAATGAACCTATATATCATCCTAAAACTATTGAACCAGAGCAAAATGATGACATTTGTATTCCCTGAACTGAACTGATATTTCTTTTGACTAATGTCTTTGTTAACTGACAGTGGACCATATCTCACTCCCCACACACCCCACCACTATATCGTTAATTAGTGGACAAGTTGAAGAGCAAGGACACACGGAGATCTGTGTCTGGATGACATCATAATTTTGATCAACTAAACAATCTGACAGTAGCTTTGAAAAGATGCTTAACTTTTGGAAATCACTTCTGTATTGCAACCAAAGCTATTAAGTTTGAAGGTCCATAAAGATGAGCTAAACAGTCATAAAGACCTTTTGAAATTCATACACAGTGTGTTAAATGGATTTAATCACTGTCATTTAAATATGGTGATGTTTTGGCAATGTCCATACACTGGCAAAAATCAGATCATTGACTGCTTAATGGAGGACAAAAATTTGGAGAACAGTGGATGAGATGTTACTTATATATGACTTCTGAGTCATTTTAACAGGGTTTTCAAAGAAATAACTTGACTCTAGTGTACTACAGTGGAAAACAGCTCTATACCTGGGCCCATGCTTTTTAAAATTAATTTTAGAGTTCATTTTTTTCTATTGGATGCTTTTACCATAGTCTAACTTGTAGATTGACAATCCTTAAAAGGTCGTTTTAGAATAATTCTGACCCTGAATACAAAGGAAAGAAATACAATTGAAACATGAAACCAAATTTAGCCAGTGTATCAAATACACAATATAATCTTCATTCTAGCTAGTATTGATTATTTCCTATGTGCCAGACAATATACTAAACAGTTTTCCTGGATTTACTATTTTAATTCTCTGGTAAACTAGAGGTATGTGCAATTATTGTCACCCTCATTTACCAGATGAAGAGAACTGGAGCATGAAGAGATTACATAATTGGTTCAAAATCACAAAGTAGTGCTGTTGGAATTTGCACCCAGGCAATTTAATTTCACAGCCTACACTTAACCACTCTCTTACACTGCTTTCCTTTTCTGTATTTTTGTGGTGAATATGATAAGATAATTTTGAAGGCATCATGGTACGTTTGATCTTTATAACCCCGGTAATAAAGCTATCTATAATACAAGTAAGCTGTGTGGTCTTGGGGAAATCACATAACTTGCATCAGTAAAGTTTGGGGGTAGTAATGAGTGATTTCTAAAATGGCTTTTCTACTCCAACATGGTATTTCCAAGATAGTATATAATATTTTTTAACCATATCTTTCAATCAAATGGTCATCCTATAGCATTAAAATATTTGGAATAGACGCTTTCCAAATTTGCAGAAAAATTTCCCAGTCTCTCTTTGACCCCATTTGTTGATGCTTAGATGTAATAAGAAACTCCACTGCCAAAAGAGGAAGAATATTGTTTAAGTCTTTACTCTGTCATAAAAGAGATGTTTTGCCAGAAAGTGTAACAGATTATACTTTCTTCTCAAGTGCTCATGGAACATTCTTCAGGATAGATCATATCTTGGGTCACAAATGAAGTCTTGGTAAATTTAAGAAAATTGAAATCATATCAAGTATCTTTTCTGACCGCAATCCTATGAGACTAGATATCAATTACAGGAAAAAATCTGTAAAAAATACAAACATATGGAGGCTAATACACTACTAAATAACTAAGAGATCATTGAAGAAATCAAAGAGGAAATCAAAAAATACCTAGAAACAAGTGACAATGAAAACACGATGACCAAAAACCTATGGGATGCAGCAAAAGTGGTTCTAAGAGGGAAGTTTATAGCAATACAATCCTACCTCATGTAACAAGAAACATCTCAAATAAACAACCTCACCTTACACCTAAAGCAATTAGAGAAAAAAAGATGAAAAAACCCCAAAGTTGGCAGAAGGAAAGAAATCATAAAGATCAGATCAGAAATAAATGAAAAAGAAATAAAGGAAACAATGGCAAAGATCAATACAACTAAAAGGTGTTTCTTTGAGAAGATAAACAAAATTGATAAACCATTAGCCAAACTTATCAAGAAAAAAAGAAGACTCAAATCAACAGAATTAGAAATGAAAAAGCAGAAGTAACAACTGACACTGCAGAAATACAAAGGATCATGAGAGATTACTACAAGCAACTATATTCCAATAAAATGGACAACCTGGAACAAATGGACACATTCTTAGAAAAGCACAACCTTCCAAGACTGAGCCAGGAAGAAATAGAAAATATAAACAAACCAATCACAAGCACTGAAATGGAAACTGGGTTTTAAAATCTTCCAAAAGACAAAAGCCCAGGACCAGATGGCTTCGCAGGCAAATTCTATCAAACATTTAGAGAAGAGCTAACACCTATCCTTCTCAAACCCTTCCAAAATATAACAGAGGGAGGAACACTCCCAAACCCATTCTGTGAGGCCACCATCACCCTGATACCGAAACCAGACAGAGGTGTCACAAAGAAAGAAAACTACAGGCCAATATCACTGATGAACATAGATGCAAAAATTCTCAACAAAATACTAGCAAACGGAATCCAACAGCACATTAAAAGAATCATGCACCATGATCAAATGGGGTTTATCCCAGGAATGCAAGGATTTTTCAATATACGCAAATCAATCAATGTGATACACCAAATTAACAAATTGAAGGAGAAAAACCATGTGATCATCTCAGTAGATTCAGAAAAAGCTTTCAACAAAATTCAACACCAATTTATGATAAAAACCCTCCAGAAAGTAGGCATAGAGGGGACTTACCTCAATGTAACAAAGACTGTATATGACAAACCTACAGGCAACATTCTCAATGGTGAAAAACTGAAACCATTTCCTCTAAGATCAGAAAGAAGACAAGGTTACCCACTCTCACCACAACTATTCAACATAGTTGTGGAAGTTTTAGCCACAGCAATCAGAGAAGGCAAAGAAATAAAAGGAATCCAAATTGGAAAAGAAGTAAAGCTGTCACTGTTTGCAGATGACATGATACTACACATAGAGAATTCTAAAGATGCTACCAGAAAACTATTATGGCTAATCAATGAATTTGGTAAAGTAGCAGGATACAAAATTAATGCACAGAAATCTCTTGCATTCCTATACACTAATGATGAAACATCTGAGAGAGAAATTAAGGAAACACTCCCATTTACCATTGGAACAAAAAGAATAAAATACCTAGGAATAAACCTACCTAAAGAGACAAAAGACCTGTGTGCAGAAAACTATAAGACACTGATGAAAGAAATTAAAGATGATACAAACAGATGGAGAGATATACCATGTTCTTGGATTGGAAGAATCAACATTGTGAAAATGACGATACTACCCAAAGCAATCTACAGATTCAATGCAATCCCTATCAAATTACCACTGGCATTTTTCACAGAACTAGAACAAAAAATTTCACAAATTGTATGGAAACACAAGAGACCCCGAATAGCCAAAGCAATCTTGAGAAAGCAAAACAGAGCTGGAGGAATCAGGCTCCCTGACTTCATACTATCCTACAAAGCTACAGTAATCAAGACAGCATGGTACTGGCACAAAAACAGAAATACAGATCAATGGAACAGGATAGAAAACCCAGTGATAAACCCACGCATATATGGTCACCTTATTTTTGATAAAGGAGGCAAGAGTATACAATGTAGAAAAGACAGCCTCTTCAATAAGTGGTGCTGGAAAAACTGGACAGCTGCATGTCAAAGATTGAAAGTAGAACACTCCCTAACACCATACACAAACATAAACTCAAAATGGATTAAAGACCTAAAGGTAAGGCCAGACACTATAAAACTCTTAGAGGAAAACATAGGCAGAACACTCTATGACATAAATCACAGCAAGATCCTTTTTGATCCACCTCCTAGAGAAATGGAAATAAAAACAAAAATAAACAAATGGGACCTAATGAAACTTAAAAGCTTTTGCACAGCAAAGGAAAACATAAACAAGATGAAAAGACAGCCTTCAGAATGAGAGAAAATATTTGCAAATGAAGCAACTGACAAAGGCTTAATCTCTAAAATATACAAGCAGCTCATGCAGCTCCATATCAAAAACACAAACAACCCAATACAAAAATGCGCAGAAGACCTAAATAGACATTTCTCCAAAGAAGATATACAGATAGCCAACAAACACATGAAAGAATGCTCAACATCACTAATCATTAGAGAAATGCACATCACAACTACAATGAGGTAACACCTCGCACCAGTCAGAATGACCATCATCCAAAAATCTACAAACAATAAATGCTGGAGAGAGTGTGGAGACAAGGGAACCCTCTTGCACTATTGCTGGGAATGTAAACTGATAAAGCCACTATGTTGAACAGTATGGAGGTTCCTTAAAAAACTGAAAATAGAACTACCATATGATCCATCAATCCATCTACTGGGCATATGACCTTAGAAAACCATAATTCAAAAAGAGTCATGTACCACAAAGTTCATTGCAGCTCTGTTTACAATAGCCAGGATATGGAAGCAACCTAAGTGTCCATCGACAGACGAATGGATAAAGAACATGTGGCGCATATATACAATGGAATATTACTCAGCCATAAAAAGAAACGAAACTGTTATTTGTAGTGAGGTGGATGGACCTAGAGTCTGTCATACAGAGTGAGGTAAGTCAGTAAAAGAAAAACAAATACCATGCGCTAACACATATATATGGAATCTAAAAAAAAAAAAAAAGGTTATGAAGAACCTAGGGGCTGGACAGTAATAAAGATACAGACATAGAGAATGGACTTGAGGACATGGGGAGGGGGAAGGGTAAGCTGGGATGAAGTGAGAGTTGCGTGGACATATATATACTACCAAATGTAAAATAGATAGCTAGTGGGAAGCAGCCACATAGCACAGGGAGATCAGCACAGTGCTTTGTGACCACCTAGAGAGGTGGGATAGGGAGGGTGGGAGGGAGATGCAAGAGGGAAGAGATATGGGGGTATATGTATATGTATAGCTGATTCACTTTGTTATAAAGCAGAAACTAACACCCCATTATAAAGCAATTATACTCCAATAAAGGTGTTAAAAAAAAAAAAGAAAAATGGCGAAATTTGGTACAAGTGAATTTATCATGGACTGATGAATAAATGACTAAAAGATTGACCTCCAAGAATCCCAAGATCTGGTCGGTGTAGATTTATAGTGATTATGTTGCACCTCAAGAGGTATTTTGATGTATTGGTATAACTAGCTGGCAATTCACCATTTAGAGAGATTCAACCTTGGAGGTGACTCCTCCTAATTCAGAATGCCTCACATGGTTCCAAGGAGACAGACACCATCAATCGACAATCCCGGTTCAGCCAAGGAAAGCACTTTGACACAAGAGAGATTGTGCGAGTGTTTATACCAGGCATAGTAAACTCATTTTCAGCTGACTCAAAGCATAAAGCAAAAGCATTTGGAGGGGCAACAGAATATATAATCAGCCACAATTTAGGGAAAAAGAAGAGAAATGACCAAGGGAGAACAGGAAAAAAACTTCAGTAGGGAAATTACCTCAAACTTCGATCTTCAAATTAATTGTATTTCAATAAGTTGCAAGTTAGAACATATTTGTGTTAAAAAGAATAAAAGGGGCTTCCCTGGTGGCGCAGTGGTTGAGAGTCCACCTGCCGATGCAGGGGACGCGGGTTCGTGCCCCGGTCCGGGAGGATCCCACGTGCCGCTGAGCGGCTGGGCCCGTGAGCCATGGCCGCTGAGCCTGGGCGTCCGGAGCCTGTGCTCGGCAATGGGAGAGGCCACGGCAGTGAGAGGCCCGCAAAAAAAAAAAAAAAAAAAAAAAAAAAGAATAAAAGAACTAGATAGAAGAAAGTGAAAATGCAGTTAAAAACTGAGAGAGTAGGAGACCTGTCATATCTTTTTATTCTGGAGTGAGTTGAGGGACTCTTTAGCCAGACTGAGGAGAGCAAAGGGACTCATCACTAGTGTTCCCTCCTATCCTAACTTTGAATCCAGAAAGCACAACCGGAGAGCTTTTTTTCTGCCCCAACTCAGTGCTGTTTTCTCATCTTATCAGACTTGAGTTCTGCTCTAATTTACTTTGGATGTTGGCTGAACTGAGGATGCAATAAAAAACAAAAACAAATATCTCACAGAAAGAAAACCAGTGGTTGCCAGGCACTGGGGGAGAGTGACATATGGGGAGCGACTGTTTAACGGTAGGGCCTCTTTTTGCGGTGATGAAAATGTTTTGAAACTAGATAGTGGTGATGGTTGCAAAGCATTTGAATGTACTAAGTGCCATAAATTTTACACTTTTTAATGGTTAAAACAGTGTATTTTATGTTAGTGAGTTTTACAGCAAAAAAAAAAAAATATTAAGGGCTCAAATGCAGTGCACAGAGGGGAATGATATGGGGAAGAATGGGGAGGTGCTGGCATCATGGAAGCCAAAGGGATATAGAGAGTGAGGAGCTCCAGGGACTGAGTGAGAATCAGTGGGACTTCTGGCTCAGAAGTGAGTCCTGATTTTCTTTGGTGAACCCAGTTTTAGTTCTTTCTTGGCACTACTTCAGCATCTAATTCAGTTTACCCAAGATTCATACAGAAGTCATAAGTGGGCTAACAGTCTAATGTAGGTTGTAGATTTTTTTCCCTAGTATCTTTTGTTTTATTTTATCATTTAATTTAACTTATTTTATTTTGTATAAATGTCTTTAGATGGGGTAAGCTTTCTCCAATTTTGTATGTTCCCCATGGATCCCTACTATTTTAAATTATTCCAGTTTCATTTATTTATGATAACATACCTGGTCCATGAAAGCATTTGTGTTTGCACCCCTGATATTTAAGCAACTTACACATATAAAGCACAATGCTAGAAATATTGATAATTACTCCAAATGGGCTTTTGCTTCACGGAGTCTTCTTAAAATGAAGACACATGTAAATAGTTTATTACAACGTAGGCAAGATAGTCATTTTACTCATTAGTATGGTGCTGAGTATCCCCGCCTGTCACAGCATAGGCAGGATAAGTGCCCAAATGATAATAAAAATTAAGTGCATTGGGAACAAAGACAAATGTAAAGAACATGTAATATCTGATTCCCTTCCACTTTGGCTCATTGCATTGAGATTTTATTGCAGTGAATGCAGTTAAAGACAAATGGTATTTGTTAAAAAGCTGGAAAGAAATACCATCAAATCTGTAATTAATAGTCATCAGGGCATAACTTTATTGTAGCACACTTATAGCTCGGGAATGAAGAGTTGTATTTACATCGTTAATGAAAACAACTTTGGTATTGACTCCTCCTGGGTGTTTTATATATGTCATTACTGATCCTCATAACAACCCTGCACGTTAGTGTATGAGAATCTTGACATTAGTGAGGAGACGTTCTAAATATGTCCGAAGCCCTCAATTTCAAAATGTGGACATGGACCTTGGCTTTCCTAAATCACAGTTTTTTCAAGAATCAGATGTCATTTGTGGATAGTCTCATGTTTCATTAAAAAATTTTTTTCCAACTATTAGAATCTTAGTTTTATCTCTGCTTTGCTAGCTATTTTAACAAACAAACAAACAAAAACCCCACAAAATCACCCTAGAGAAAGACTCCACAAAACAATGAGTGGAGAACAGGAGCTGGCTAAGCTGGGCAGTCAGCTAAGATCACTCACTGTGTAAGGATTTATTCCAACACATCAGCCTCCTAGAACTGCCCAGAGTGTGCTTGTTCTTCATATATTCATATTCTGTTGGAATGAGCATAAATTTGCACAGCTTTATGGAAAGGTTTTATTATTATTATTATTATTATATATCCAAAGTTGTTTAGATGTTTGAGTCTTTGGACTCAGTAATTTATCCTAAGGAAAATAATAAGATATCCATAAAGTTTTATGTGAATGTTGATAATAGTTAGTTATAACAGTGAAAACTTACAAGGTGACAATTGTCAGTTTATTGTCTTTGAGCTCCAAATTCACCCTTCTTTGTCTTCCTTTGTGTTACTCTAGCTAAGTCCTATAAACATTTCGTTTGCCAGCTACCGGGATATTCTTTTCATCAGTAGAGGGCACTGGGTGCAGTAGTTGCAAGAAAACACTTCTCATCCAGGTTCCAGCCCTCCATATACATTCTGAGTCCCACAGCCATAAGCAGGAGCTTGAGTTGCACCCTCAGGCCATCTCTCCCTATCTGCAGCCACTTGAGAGCAACTTCAGCTTGTATGCACCCACAAGCAATGCTGGCCACTTCAACAGACACACTCTGGCCTGCCTGCACCAACCAGCAAAGGCAGGTCACTCCTGCAGACCAGCTCCCGCCTACCAGCTCCCGCCTATCCACACCCAGCAGCAGTGATGAGCTGTTTTTACAGATCAGTGCCAGCCTGTGCCCTCAGCCAAGTTTTTTTATTTTTGCCACTGCAGGCTGCCTGTGGTAGCGACTCCCTCTTTGAAGAGGTTTGAATCTCAGCCTTGGGGCCCAGAGGGCTTCTCCTAGTCCTTTATTGTCCCTATTCCTCAGGCTAGAGGTAGTACCTGCTTTTTTTTTTTTTTAATTGGAGCATAGTTGATTAACAATGTCGTGTAAGTTTCAGGTGTACAGCAAAGTGATTCAGTTATACATATACATTTATCTATTCTTTTTCAAATTCTTTTCCCATTTAGGTTATTACAAGATATTAAGAGCGTTCCCTGTGCTATACAGTAAGCCCTGTTGGTAATCTATTTTAAATATAGCAGTGTGTACTTGTCAATTCCAAACTCCCAATCTATCCCTCCCTTCAACCCGTCCCCCCGGTAACCGTAAGTTGTTCTCTAAGTCTGTGAGTCTGTTTCTGTTTTATAAATAAGTTCATTTGTATCTTTTTTTTAGATTCTGCATATAAGTGATATCATATGATATTTATTTTTCTCTGTCTGACTTACTTCACTTAGTATGATAATCTCCAGGTCTATCCATGTTGCTGCAAATGGCACTATTTCATTCTTTTTAATGGCTGAGTGCTATTCCTTTGTATATATGTACCACATCTTCTTTATCCATTCATCTGTCGATGGACACTTAGGTTGCTTCCATGTCTTGGCTATTGTAAACAGTGCTGCGATGAACATTGGGGTGCATGTATCCTTTTGAACCATGTTTTTTTCTGGATATATGCCCAGGAGCAGGATTTCTAGATCATATGGCCGCTCTATTTTTAGTTGCTTAAGGAGCCTCCATACTGTTGTCCATAGTGACTGTACCAATTTACATTCCCACCAACAGTGTGGGAGGGTTCCCGTTTCTTCACACCCTCTCCAGCATTTATTGTTTGTAGATTTTTTTAATGATGGCCATTCTGACTGGTATGAGGTGATATCTCATTAGAGTTTTGATTTGCATTTCTCTAATAATTAACAATGTTGAACATCTTTTCATGTGCCTCTTGGCCATCTGTATGTCTTCTCTGGAGAAATGTCTATTTAGGTCTTCTGCCCATTTTTTTTTTTTTTTTTTTTTTTTTTTTTTTTGCGGTACATGGGCCTCACTTTTGTGGCCTCTTCCGTCACGGAGCACAGGCTCCAGACGCGCAGGCTCAGCGGCCATGGCTCACGGGCCCAGCTGCTCCATGGCATGTGGGATCCTCTCGGACCGGGGCACGAACCTGTGTCCCCTGCATCGGCAGGCGGACTCCTAACCACTGCACCACCAGGGAAGCCCCTGCCCATTTTTTGATTGGGTTGTTTTTTGTTTTTTATATTGAGCTGCATGAGCTGTTTGTAAATTTTGAAGACTAATCCCTTGTAGGTCACGATGTTTGCAAATATTTTCTCCCATTCTGTGGGTTGTCTTTTTGTTTTGTTTATGGTTTCCTTTGCTCTGCAAAAGCTTTTGAGTTTAGTTAGGTCCCATTTCTTTATTTTTGTTTTTATTTTGTTTATTTTATTATTTTTCTTTATTTTGTTCCTGGTAGGCTTTGATTGAAGGGCACTGACAGCTCCCAACATTATTCCATTTTATGGATGTATCCATAAAATGTATCCAAAGTGGACTTTAAGAGGTCCAAGTACCACAAATTAAAAGAGTAGGTAATTTAAAGTTAGAGCCCCCTTAGAGCCCACTCTTACCTCTTTTAGTAGTTATTTTTTTGGGTATTAATTTTTCCCTGTTCAAATAACTAGTGGTTTCTGTCTCCCAACTGGATCTTGACTGATATAGAAGTTAAAAGCTCAACAATAAAGGATTAGTTAAATAAATGAGGATACATCCATATAATGGAATAATATTGGGAGCTGTCAGTGCCCTTCAGTCAAAACCCACTAGGAACACACTTGTAGCTAAACAAGTTGGATTTGTTACTTTGTAGAAAGGGAGAATGTACATCAAGGGAAAATCACAGGATGTTTCAGTAGGAATGTGTTAGAAAGAACCCATTATAGGATTTGGGATTTGGTTGGGTGATTTGGAGGAAGGTTTAAGAAAGAAATTTGGTCTAGATTGTGTATTGTCAGAATGTGGGGGTAATTCTATGGTTGGACATTTTGCAGTTGCCATAGTGATGTGTTTTTGTCTGTACTTACACAAAGTTATGAAGAGGCCTTTATTTCATTCTGTCATGATCTCAGTAACCTTGTCTAACGTTGGTATTCCATGAGATTGTTTATGTCCAATAGGAGACTAACATGGCCTTGCTCTGAATGTTAGATGGGTTCTGAACATGAGTTCTTTTTCAGAGCTTTCGGCTATCATGTAAGAAGTCTGCCTACCCTGCGGCCACCACATGGAGTGACCACATACTTACATATAGAGAGAGATGGCCCAGAGTTCAAGTCTCCAGCTATTGAAGTCTTCCATCCTGATTAACAGACAATTGAATGAAGAAGACTTTGAGATGCTGTCAGCCCCAACCATTGTCTGACCACAACTACGTGAGGGACCTGCATGCAGTCAGAACTACCAGCTGAGCCAAGCTGACCTCCAGACATGTGAGTAAAATAAATAATTACCATTGATTTGATTTATTATTTGGGGGTGGTTTGTTTTACAGTAATAGATAACTGATACAATGTCTGATAGGCAGTTAGCTCTATAGTTCTGGAACTCAGGAGAGAGCTCAGACATGGTGGTACAGATCAGGAAGTCCTTTAGCAAGGAGAAAGCACTTGAAGTCATAGATGAAGTCATCAGGGAGATAATGTACATTGAGAAGAAAATAAAAGAACCCACAGTGACACCTTTAGCAATAACACTGAAGCGATCAAGACAAAAGAAGAATTTGCAAGGAGACTGAGAAGGAGTTATCAGATGACATCCAAGAGAGATGAATGTTAAGGAAGTCAAGAATGAGAGTATGAAGAAAGAGGGCATTTTCCACAGAGTCAAATGCTGTGGAGGGAGATCAAGTAAGACAAAGACTGAAAAGTGTTCTTTGGATTGAGCAACAGTGAGTTTACCTTGTCGGCAAAAGTAGTTTCAGGGAAACTAGGGGCTAGGCAGTGATGGGGGCAGAAGCCAGATTGCAGAGATGAGGAGAGAGGAGAAGATGAGAAGGACACCAAATCCCATACTGTTTTACTGCATCATGCTGACTTTCTGCATACTATTCATCTGTATATAATTTTTTCTACAATTCAGTAACCCATAAAACAATCACATCATGTCATGAACCTTACAATTCCACAAAAGCATGGGTATATCATGTCCTGGTATATATTTAGTGTCATACTTTAACCTGCAGTTTCCAGTTATAAATGCATTACTCTGTGTGTTTGTCTGTCATTATAATCACTTTAAATCTCTCATTGTTTATTTCTCTTGAAAGTAAAATAACTCATCATTTAAAATAGTACTCAGTGTTCAGTGTTCATTGGTGCCTTGTAATTACTTCAGAAAAACAATCTCAGTTTACAAGTTATAAACTCCTGAAGCATCTCTGCAGGAGGAATAGCTTACTTTCACCAGAAAAGTCTAGGGAAAATTATTCTAGTCATAGCCTGCTAATTCATTGGCCTGATTGTTAGAGCTCCCATAACAGTTCACTCTCTTGGGAGGCTGGTGTGGGGCTCTGCTTATCCAAGGGGGAGGTCAAGGCCTCCTTGGCAACAGGGAATGAGTTGCCAGGGGGTTGTGGAAAGAAATTCTTTTCAGTTCAACCTGTAAGTAGATCTGGACATAATGGCCTCATCTGGCTCCTCTAAGTCTGTCTTTCCCGCTTCTTTTCAGGGCAAATCTTATCCCTAACTCTTTCATTATTTGCTTGTGGTTTCCTTGCCAAAGATGCATGTAGGTAAGGACTATGATGAGGATGGGAGTTAAGGCTTTTTGAATGAAGAGTTTACGTTTCAAAGGACTTGAAATTTATATTTCAAATGTCACTTCCCAATGAGCCTTTACACATAAACAAAACACGATTAACAGACTTGGAAGGTGAGGAATAGCATGCATGTTTGACTCCTGTTGCATTCCTGGGCTATACTGGCTGTAACATTTTTTAATAGATGCTGTAGTTACCTTGTAAATATCACCATCGAGTATATTATATTTTAAAACATTCTTTTGTTAGGTGTAAAAGTTTAAAAGGTACTATTATTTTTAAAAATCTGGTTTTGGCATATTTTCATATTTTAGGATATTAGAAGCCTCTAAAATAGAAATGTTGTGGGTATTTCTCAGCATTTGAGAAGCCCTGCCTGGGGCAATAACTTTGACCCTGTGTGGAAAGGTGTGGAGGATAATTCGGTGAGTGCGCAGAGGGGTTTGAAAAGTTAGAAACGAACACTTGTGCATTGAGCACGTTTTGTTGTGCTTAGCACCATACTAGGGGCTACACATTCTACATTTAATCATGGAGAATTGCCTGGAATGAGGCCTGAGAACACAAAGTCCTGGAGGAGATGATTTGAGCTGTCAGCAGAAGGGAAACTGCAGTATGTGGGACTTAAAAACAGCTTGCATGGGGTATGGGATAAGAGTAGAGGGAAAAAAATCTTGGCAAATTTATTCTGCACAAATACTTGTGTCATCCTCATTTGTGTAGACTTTGTGACTTTTTCCCTGGGTTCATCTGGTTGGCAGATGGATGTAAATGCCTTTTAGCCTCAAAGAAGGCACACAGAAGGCACGTACGAATCTTGGCTGTGCGATAAACAGAAGCTGAGCTTCAGAGAATTTATGGTATGTGTGCGTGTTTGTGTGCACGCGAGCATGTGTGCACGCGTTGGGGCTGAACGTACCACTGGTTTAAATCTGATTTTCAACTGGGAAGATTTCATGTACTTCTTTAGTGTGGCCCAAGTGAATGTAATTTTGGCAATGAAAAGTAGAGCATGTTCCAAAAGTTCTTTTCTTTTGCCATCAGGGATAGCAGTACTTTTATTTATAGTAATTTCAGGTCCCCAGATACCTTCAGCAGTATTAATGGAGCAAACAACAACAAAAAAATTAAGCAGCAGATGATTAGATCATGTGTTATTTTACAGAGTACTTTATTCTCTTGCCTTTAGAAAATACAGGCCTTCTTTTCTCAACTGTGGTAATAGCTAATTCTTTTTTTTTTTAAACATCTTTATTGGAGTATCATTGCTTTACAATGGTATGTTAGTTTTTGCTTTATAACAAAGTGAATCAGCTATACATATGCATATATGCCCATATCTCCTCCCTCTTGCATCTCCGTCGAACCCTCCCTATCCCCCCCGAGCTGATATCCCTCTGCTATGTGGCTGCTTCCCACGAGATATCTATTTTACATTTGGTAGTATATATAAGTCCATGGCACTCTCTCACTTCGTCTCAGCTTACCCTTCCCCCTCCCGATGTCCTCAAGTCCATTCTCTACGTCTGCGTCTTTATTCCTGTCCTGCCCCTAGGTTCTTCAGAACCATTTTATTTTTAAGATTCCATATATATGTGTTAGCATACGGTATTTGCTTTTCTCTTTCCAACTTACTTCACTCTGTATGACAGACTCTAGGTCCATCCACCTCACTACAAGTAACTCAGTTTCGTTTCTTTTTATGGCAGAGTAATATTCCATTGTATATATGTGCCACATCTTCTTTATCCATTCATCTGTCGATGGACACTTAGGTTGCTTCCATGTCCTGGCTATTGTACACAGAGCTGCAGTGAACTTTGTGGTACATGACTCTTTTTGAATTATGGTTTTCTAAGGTCATATGCCCAGTAGATGGATTGATGGATCATATGGTAGTTCTATTTTTAGTTTTTTAAGGAACCTCCATACTGTTCAACATAGTGGCTTTATCAGTTTACATTCCCAGCAACAGTGCAAGAGGGCTCCCTTGTCTCCACACTCTCTCCAGCATTTATTGTTTGTAGATTTTTGGATGATGGTCATTCTGACTGGTGCGAGGTGTTACCTCATTGTAGTTGTGATGTGCATTTCTCTAATGATTAGTGATGTTGAGCATTCTTTCATGTGTTTGTTGGCTATCTGTATATCTTCTTTGGAGAAATGTCTATTTAGGTCTTCTGTGCATTTTTGTATTGGGTTGTTTGTTTTTTTGATATGGAGCTGCATGAGCTGCTTGTATATTTTAGAGATTAAGCCTTTGTCAGTTACTTCATTTACAAATATTTTCTCCCATTCTGAAGGTTGTCTTTTTGTCTTGTTTATGTTTTCCTTTGCTGTGCAAAAGCTTTTAAGTTTCATTAGGTCCCATTTGTTTATTTTTATTTTTATTTCCATTTCTCTAGGAGGTGGATCGAAAAGGATTTTCTGTAATTTATGTCATAGAATGTTCTGCCTATGTTTTCCTCTAAGAGTTTTATAGTGTCTGGCCTTACCTTTAGGTCTTTAATCCATTTTGAGTTTATGTTTGTGTATGGTGTTAGGGAGTGTTCTACTTTCAATCTTTGACATGCAGCTGTCCAGTTTTCCCAGCACCACTTATTGAAGAGGCTGTCTTTTCTACATTGTATACTCTTGCCTCCTTTATCAAAAATAAGGTGACCATATATGCGTGGGTTTATCACTGGGTTTTCTATCCTGTTCCATTGATCTGTATTTCTGTTTTTGTGCCAGTACCATGCTGTCTTGATTACTGTAGCTTTGTAGGATAGTATGAAGTCAGGGAGCCTGATTCCTCCAGCTCTGTTTTGCTTTCTCAAGATTGCTTTGGCTATTCGGGGTCTCTTGTGTTTCCATACAATTTGTGAAATTTTTTGTTCTAGTTCTGTGAAAAATGCCAGTGGTAATTTGATAGGGATTGCATTGAATCTGTAGATTGCTTTGGGTAGTATCGTCATTTTCACAATGTTGATTCTTCCAATCCAAGAACATGGTATATCTCTCCATCTGTTTGTATCATCTTTAATTTCTTTCATCAGTGTCTTATAGTTTTCTGCATACAGGTCTTTTGTCTCTTTAGGTAGGTTTATTCCTAGGTATTTTATTCTTTTTGTTCCAATGGTAAATGGGAGTGTTTCCTTAATTTCTCTCTCAGATGTTTCATCATTAGTGTATAGGAATGCAAGAGATTTCTGTGCATTAATTTTGTATCCTGCTACTTTACCAAATTCATTGATTAGCTCTAGTAGTTTTCTGGTACAGTTTTTTGGATTCTCTATGTATAATGTCATGTCATCTGCAAACAGTGACAGTTTTACTTCTTTTCTGGTTTGGATTTCTTTTATTTCTTTTTTGTCTCTGATTGCTGTGGCTAAAACTTCTAAAACTATGTTGAATAATAGTGGTGAGAGTGGGTAACCTTGTCTTGTTCCAGATCTTAGTGGGCATGGTTTCAGTTTTTCACCATTGAGAATGATGTCGGCTTTTTTTTTTTTTCGGTACGTGGGCCTCTCACCGTTGTGGCCTCTCCCGTTGCGGAGCACAGGCTCCGGACGCGCAGGCTCAGCAGCCATGGCTCACAGGCCCAGCCGCTCCGCGGCATGTGGGATCTTCCCAGACCGGGGCACGAACCCGTGTCCCCTGCATCGGCAGGTGGACTCTCAACCACTGAGCCACCAGGGAAGCCCTGGCCTTTATTATGTTGAGGCAAGTTCGCTCTATGCCTACTTTCTGGAGGGTTTTTATCATAAATGGGTGTTGAATTTTGTCGAAAGCTTTTTCTGCATCTATTGATATGATCATACGGTTTTTCTCCTTCAATTTGTTAATATGGTATATCACATTGATTGATTTGAGTATATTGAAGGATCCTTGCATTCTTGGGATAAACCCCACTTGATCATGGTGTATGATCCTTTTAATGTGCTGTTGGATTCTGTTTGTTAATATTTTGTTGAGGAGTTTTTCATCTATGTTCATAAGTGATATTGGCCTGTAATTTTCTTTCTTTATGACATCTTAGTCTGGTTTTGGTATCAAGGTGATGGTGTCCTTGTAGAATGAGTTTGGAAGTGTTCTATTTTGGAAGCGTTTGAGAAGGATAGGTTTAACTCTCCTCTAAATATTTGATAGAATTCGCCTGTGAAGCCATCTGTTCCTAGGCTTTTGTTTATTGGAAGATTTTTAATCACAGTCTCAGTTTCAGTGCTTGTGTTTGGTCTGTTTATATTTTCTATTTCTTCGTGATATAATTTTTTTCTAAGATTTATTTAAAAGGAATATTCTTGCCTGTACAACAAGAATATGGACAGTACAATTGACCTTGTCTCTTAGTCTTGATGATTCAAAGAAAAATACATACATAAGAATCAAATCCTTTGAATTTGTTAATATTTATTTTAATGGAAATATACATGAAATGAAGCTATATTGTAAACATACAGCAGTAACTAGAAAAATGTCTATTATTTATTGAGCAACTACTATATACTACTTTCTTTCATATACTCATTACCTAATTTATATTCAAATAATCCTATTAAGGTATGTTTTATGATCACCATTTGTTCCAGTTGTGTCTCAAAAATATTAGGTAATTACTCCAAGGACTCTGAGTAGCAAAGCTGGGAGTTTGAACCTAAGTTCGGCCAACTCTGAAGTTTATATTCTTTCCACTCAAACATGCTGCCTCTTAAAGTCATGACAATTACTGGGCATGACACTCAGTTCTATCACTAGGAAAGCAACTGTGTTTATTAGTCAATACTGTTCCTATTCAAAGAACCATTTACTGAACTTCTGCTTTCTTCTAGACATGATGATAAATGATGCGGAATCTAGAGATCAAAGATGAGGTGCCCCTGCCTTCACAGAACCCACAGGTTAGTGGGAAAGTCTAGAAAGAATATTAATGATTATGGTGCAGGATGTTAGATATTATGAGAAATATAAGAACAAGCTACTACTAGAGCCTGGGAAAGACACAGGCTCTGTGTGCATGTGTGGAGTGTGTGGTGTGTTTAACTGAGGAAAGATAAAGGACATTCAAACAGAACAGCATGTGCAAAGTCAAGTGATGGAGAACATATGGCTTATATGAAAAACTGCAAATTTTTGGTTTACCTGGAACATAGTGGTAATGGGTGGCAGAGTGATGGGAAATGAGAATAAAAGGCTTTGAGAGGGAATTCCCTGGCAGTCCAGTGGCTAAGACTTTGTGTTTTCACTGCAGGGGGGCACAGGTTTGATCCCTGGTAGGGGAACTAAGATCCCATGTGCTGCATGGCCAAAAAAAAAAAGGCTTTGAGAATGGTGAAATCAGAAATTTTACTTTTTGTAATGACCATAAACTTTCAAAATTGTACTGATAAGATAAATATTTTCCTTCCTATCTTTTGAAGACACACTGTACTATCATAGTATTTTCCCAAAGAGGAAATGCAATTGGCACACAAGTATATGGGAAAAATAGTCTTATTGGTAATCGAAGTAAAGAAAAAAAATTAACCCAACCAAAGGATGAAACTAATAAAAATATCCAATATTGATAAGGATAAGATGAGCTAGGCATATTTGTATTTTGCTGATTGTTCTATAAACTGGTCCAACACTTTTGTAAAGTTAAATATATATTAAGATATTTTAAATGTTTATGCCCTTTGAATCAATGGCACTAGTTTTGGAACTCTGTAATAAGAGAGTTATTATAAATATTTATTGCAAGTTTCTTTAATGGTGAATCATTAGAATCAGCCTAAGTCGCCATAGTACATCACTTTGATGCAACTTAAGGTACCATTAAAAATTATGTTTATGAATAACATATAAAATACATTTAACACAATTCTAGCTAAAAAAGTAGGATACTGAAATTGTATATATACATATATATACACACACACACGTATATATCCCTTCTCCCACTCCCCTACACCATATAAAACTATGCATTTTGTGTATATATATATATATATATATATATAGAGAGAGAGAGAGAGAGAGAGAGAGAGAGACACACACACACACACACATACACACACATTTGTATCCCCTGTCTTCCACTCTCCTAACACCCAATAAAAGTATACATTAAACAAGAAACTATAAATAAATCCACAGAATGTTAATGGTGGTAGTTGGGTTTTAGTGATAGGACTATGGGGAATTTTTTCTTTTTACTTTCATTCATTTTCCATATATTCTTTAATGATGTTTAACTGTCAGAAATAGTACTAAATATTTTGTTAATGAATAGAGAAAGATGCTTGTAGAGTCCATTTTTATTTTTTTGTTTCCGGTTGTCTGGTAAACTATTCTCAGATAGACCTGGCCAGCAAGGGGATAATTCTTTTAAAAAATTCCCAGTATTGGCAAACTTTCTCTTGTAATAGCTCTGCTGAACTCAAATGAGATCTTTTCTCCCTAAGCTACTTGCCCTTTTGTTTTTCTGGAAAGATGGAATTCATGAAAAATTACAATCTACAGTCTACAAATTATTATGTACTACAGGGTCTATTAAAGAGTATGACATTTTATTTTGAGAACTATATCTCCCAGGCTACAATGCCCCATAGCTAGTCTCACATCAAATGCAACCTTCCCGAACAGTCGTTTTCTCAAAGCTCCTATCTCTTTAGAAAGTAAGTTTTTAGGGAAAGTAGAAAGTAAGTTGTTAGGGAGAGCAGGTGGCTCTGAAAACATCAGCCATCCACACACTCTACCTCTTTGAGAATAGCGAATCTGAACAAGTGTCTCCTTGTCAAGGATGAACAATCACAAAAGACATTAATGAAGCCCACATGGAAAACAAACTTGAGAAATTTTTGCAGAACATAGAGTAAAAGGACAAGAAGATGGAAAAGGAAAAGGTCATAGATATAGAGGGCAAAGAATGGAGTTTAAGCCAAAGCTAAGAACTTTAAGTACTTCTAAGGAACCAACAAAGATAATATAAACAGAATAAATATTAAAAATGTAATGGAATAAAGTGACTGTGTTGAAGGGGACATGGGTTCAATCCCTGGTCCAGGAGGATCCCATATGCCGCGGAGCAACTAAGCTCGTGCGCCACAACTACTGAGCCTGCGCTTTGGAGCCCACGAGCCACAACTGCTGAGGCCCGCGTGCCTAGAGCCCGAGCTCTGCAACAAGAGAAGACACCGCAATGAGAAGCCCACGCACCGCAATGAAGGGTATCCCCCGCTCACTGCAACTAGAGAAAGTGCACGTGCAGCAATGAAGACCCAATGCAGCCCCCAAAACAATTTTTTAAGTAGATATTCAAAATTAGGTAAGCACACTTTCATTGACAAAGGTGGTAGAAAGATGTACTTTTAGAAGTAGAAGCTCTCTACCCCTGTATACATTTCTGCAAAATATAAGATAAAATATAAATAAAATAAAATGCGCTCTGCAGTGTACATTGATCACTGAGAGATGATTCAAAAACATAATTTAATAACAAGAATGTTAGCATTTAAAAGATGTGTAGAATTTTTCCTTATCCAATTTGCTCAACAAATCTGTGGATCCATAATAACTTGATATTTTGTTGTTTAAAGGGAAAGCTTGGCCTTACCTTTTCTGTTTTTGCTCTTTTCATGGTACAGGAAATATATTTTTGCTAACCAGTTTTTCACTTCATGTTTAAAGTGGCCTTTGTTGCCCTTTTGGATGGCTATTGTGTTAGGTAAAGGTAGTTTCCTGCCTAGGCCACTTTTAAATGATGTGGCACTGCCCTCAGCTCCTCCTGTGGGGACCACATGCTTTGTCCTACTCGGGTACAGCCAAAATTGGACCATGGTGGGAACCTGACCCATGACCATCAAATTATAGATGATTAAAAGAATGGGAGCTGAGTCAGACTGTCTAGGTCCAAATCCAAGGTTTGCCACTTGACTTTGATCTTCATTTTCTTCTTTCATAAAATGAGCTTAATGATTATTCCTATTTGATTTGTTTGAAGTAAGGATTTAGAGTTAATCCATATGCTGTTTGGTACATGATACCTAATCCTGTTGCATGTTATTGTTATTATTATTATTTGAAAAGATGGGGTAAGTCAATCAAATTCTCTCTCCTCTTTTGGATTTGATTCGGGAAAATCAGAATCAGGCAGCTAGCAGTGGGAATAAGAGTTTAAAGCATGCATAGAGAGGAGCTATGAGATAGACTTGCCAGGGGTGATGGCAATCTGGAGTTCGGAGATAGACGAAACTATGATTAAGCAGATTGCGTCTTTAGGCAAATCTGATTTAAACCCAGACAGAGTCACATCACCTCACTGAATGCGTGCCCTACAACAGTTGTCTTTAGCACGTATACATTCACCCCTTAGAGACAGTTTCTCTCTTCTATGACTGCTGGACCTTTCAGCTTCACTAAATAGGGTAGCTCCCTGTTATGGACTGAATGTTTGTATTCCCAGAAAATTCATATGCTAAAATCCTCATAATATGATGATATTGGGAGGTGGGTGGGAGGGCCTTTGGATGGTGATTAGATCATCAGGGTAGAACCCTCATGAATGGGATTACTGCCCTGATAAAAGAGACTACAGAGAGGTCTCAAGTCCTCTTTCTGCCAGGTGAGAATAAAACGGGAAGACTGCAGTATGCAACTAGGAGAGGGCTCTTATCAGAACCCAACCATGCTGACACCCAAGCAGAACTGTGAGAAATAAATTTAGCCTCCAGAACTGTGAGAAATAAATTTCTGTTGTTTATAAGCCACCCAGTCTGTGGTACTTTGTTATAGTGGCCTGAACAGACTAGGACACTCTCATTATACAGGGAAATCTGCCAGAGTTAAAGGTAAGAAAAGGGAATCTGGGATCCAGAATAGGGTTGAAGTGATCTTGCATTCCTCCTGTGATGTCTATTCTGCCTTCTGTCTCTGCCAAGCAACAGAATAAAGACCAAGCTTCTACCCATAGCAGGTAAGGCCTGCCCTGATCTGAGGATGGGCCAGCTTAAAGGAGCCTTACTAAGTGCATTTGGTCAAGAAATATGTGTACATTTCAATTAGTAACATATCTAACTTGTTTGGACTTGTACAATTTCTAAGAATAATTATGAAAAATGAGGTCATTCAAAAGGCTCATTTTCTAAGATTTCAATATATAATTAGCAATGTGGTATGGAATAAATAAAATGGCACAGTTTGGGGATTGGTGCCTTGTATATTTCTGTCCCAGATCTTTCCAGTGCTTTTAATTCTTTCAATAATAAAGAATACAGCAATGTGTGGATCTTTGAATCTATGGTATATAGTAACTGTCAGCCTAGAGCAGTGGTTCTTAACCAGGGGTGGTTGTCTCCTGCAGACATTTGTCAATGTGTGGAGAGTCTTGGTTGTCATAACTTGGGGGCTTGTGCGATTGGCATCTAGTGGGCAGAGGCCAGGGCTGTTGCAAAATATCCTACAATTTAGAGGATGATTCTCCCCACAAAGAGAATTATTTTGTCAAATATGTCATAGAGCCAATATTGAGAAACTCTGCCAAAAAAAAGAAGCCTAGAACTTCTATTGAATGTTCTTTTTTTCAATCAACTAATGAGAAGAAATATGGGGGAGACGAGCAAAAACGTCAGCAACCCTCTGTGGTGTTCAGAGTTCCTCAGGTCTGGAGCATTTCAGATGTTGGCTGTTTACCAATGATGACCAATTTGTTTATTTTCTAAAGTTCAGAGATTTCACAGGGACATATTATTAAACTGCCTATTATTTTCTCTTTTCACAAGCCTATTTTAATGGCCTAGTATTGACATGTCTGGCATAGAGATCTTATTGTTCTGAGTGCTGGATCTATTTTCACTTACTCAAGATTTTCCTAGTCAATACATCCTTTGACCTGAAAATTCAAGAAGTATAAATCCTACCCATGGTTCTGCCCTGTCTCTGTCCCCAGTTGGCAGGTCTTCTACAAGCTCTTCAGTGTATTTTGGATATAGTACCTCCTATCAGTTTCATAACTAGAACACTTTATTCCTCTGAACTGTTTAAGTTTTTAAGTTAATCTCTCTGGTTAGCCATAACCATTCAACTCTGAATTATTATTCTAGTGTCAGAATAGAAGTCTAAATTATTACAGTATTAGAAGACTAATCAAGATCACCAAGAAAACCTCATGGATATCCCACTGTGTCATACCTAGCATCTGATAGGATCAGATATATCTTGAAAATTTGCCTGACAAACATGTTGACATATAGTTTTATTAACGAATCCTAGAAAGTCAGTGGAAAAATCCCTTCGATTCTAAGTTGTTCAGGCCACATTCTTGGATATAGGGGATTCTGCATAAACATCTTCATAACTGGAAAAGTATAAGAGAATGAGTATTCCATTAATAAGGAATTCCTGATTTTTTAAAAATATAGTCTAGCACAGAAATGACTACTTAGTAATTTTTTAAACATCTTTATTGGAGTATAATTGCTTTACAGTTATTTTCTGCTGTATAACAAAGTGAATCAGCTATATTCATACATATATCCCCATATCCCCTCCCTCTTGCATCTCCCTCCCACCCTCCCTATCCCACCCCTCTAGGTGGTCACAAAGCACCAAGCTGATCTCCCTGTGCTAGGTGGCTGCTTCCCACTAGCTATCTATTTTACATTTGGTAATGTATTTATGTCCGTGCCACTCTCTCACTTCATCCCAGCTTACCCTTCCCTCTCCCCGTGTCCTCAAGTCCATTCTCTATGTCTGTGTCTTTATTCCTGTCCTGCCCCTAGGTTCTTCAGAACAATTTTTTTTTTTTTTTAGATTCCATATATATGTGTTAGCATACAGTATTTGTTTTTCTCTTTCTGACTTACTTCATTCTGTATAGCTTGGGGGTAGAGCATTTGACTGTCTAGTGAATTTTGAAGGGAAATCTGAGGGAAATTTTTTGAATTGCTATAATTTTCAGAGTTTTCTCCTGAAGTAGTATAGATGATGATCATGTCCCCCATCCTAGAGAACTCACTGTGGTCCCAATTTAAATGCAACTTCTCAGACAGTCCCTTCCTGGTCTCCTATTTAAAACATATGCCTTAAGCCCCACACCCAATCACCTGCCTATACAAGACCAATATTTATCTATCCTATTACTCTGATTTTCTATCTAAAAGGATCTTATTTTCTCGTACACTAATCATCTATCATTCCTTGTACACTATAATGTCTGCTTTCATCTCATGAGTAATTAAAGCCTGGAAGCCTGGGAGTTATTTTTGAATCTTCCTTTTCCTTGCTTTTTCCTACAATTCTTTAAATTCATCAGCTAGTCTTGACTATTCTAAGTCTAAATATGTCTTGAAGTCATCTGACTCTCCCAGCGTTCACTGCTGTCGTTGTAGTCCAGGGCCCCCATCGACGCTCACTGCATATAGCAGTCTCCTGTCAGTTGTCCCACTTTACTGCACCCCCATCTCTAACCTATCTGTACAAAGGAACCGGCAAGAGTTAATAAAAATACCGACTGTGTTGTTCACTATGCCATTATACCATTCCTGGCCCTGTTATATGTGGGTTCTCAATAGTATTGGCTGAATGAAGGCACAGACAGAAATAAATGAGCAGAGAGAATGAATTGACAGAAAATCTCCTTCTGTCTTATCTTACGGAGAGGGTTAGTGACACTTGGTTAAGGTGGCAGAGCTACTACATGTCAGGTTTGGGACTAAAACTCAATTTTTCTAAGAATGGTCAAGGGTTTCTTTATAGAAAACACAGTCATATTTCCTCATTCCTTTTTACTCTTAAAGAATTAGTTGCATTTTATTTCACTTTACTGCACAATCATTGTTCATCTTGATTGGAAAATTGATACCCATTTTCTGTAAAAATCATTAAATTACTGAAGAACATAAAGGAGTTAAGAAGCAATTCATAATCCCTCTGAGCATGTAATTTTTACTTTCATCTTTATGCTTTTCTTCTTCATTGTTATTTTTTGCCATAAGTATGCATTTATTTTTATAGTCAGGAAATATAGAGTTATATCAATGTGTTAAGAATTTCATTCATGGGAAATAACTGCTGGTGATATTTTAATGTAATTTATTCTAATGTTTTGTGGGTTTGTTTGCAATTTCTGGGATCTGAATTTACATAATGCACAGAAAGATATTTTAAAGAATGCTAACTATAAGTTTAAGAAAGTAGGATTCTTGGCTTCCCTGGTGGCACAGTGGTTGAGAATCTGCCTGCCGATGCAGGGGACACAGGTTCGTGCCCCGGTCTGAAGAGATCCACACATGCCGCGGAGCGGCTGGGCCCATGAGCCATGGCCACTGAACCTGTGTGTCCGGAGCCTGTGCTTCGCAACGGGAGAGGCCACAACAGTGAGAGGCCCGCGTACCACCCCCCCAAAAGAAAGTAGGATTCATAATTTTAAATGTGCTCCACACAATTAATAAATATAGCTTAGCATACTACTTCTAATCCCTTGAATTTTTATAGCAACTGACTTTAAGACTGCAAAATGTTCACAGTCTTAGAAACCTAATTATTTCTTAGAAAAATCCTTTGAGAAAGGGAAAATAAATTTTGTAGACTTTTTATTAGGTAATGATAGAAATAGCATAACTCTACCTATGTATCTATATATATTTTTAGAAGCCACATTAATATATAAGAAATATTTGACATTTTCCCAAGGATTTTCTCTGCAGAAGTTGTTTTTGGATGTATGTATAAAGCCTTGAAGTAATTTATAAGCTTCTCTGGTCTCCACATATGTTGGCAGAGTTACTCATGTAAAATACATGCTTGAAATTTAACTACTATAATATTTGTTATTAAAATAAGCAGTCTTATCTAATATGTAGAGGAATAAATTAAAGGAATTTTAACACCAAAGTTATCTTTTCTTAATTAAACAAGGATTGTATTTATTTTAAAATTACACATCATACTCAAGCTGCCCTCAAATATAATTTAATTTTCCATTATCTACATTTTAAACTAGGTATTTTTTTTCATTGTTCATCTTTCTTAGTTCTTTAGGCACTATCGACCCCTTCCCCAACTCCAGCAACCAAAATTAATTGCATTTTGCATCAAAATAATTTAAAGTAGACCAAAGAACCAATTCCATAGGCCAATTTGCAAAAGCATTATGCACCTAAATATACAATCAGAAAATGCATTTCTGATAAAATGCATTAAAAATAATAAAATATAAATTACTAAAATTTAAAAAAATTAAGTGCTTAGCATAATGCCCAGCACAGAAAAAGCACTTGATACATGTATGTCAATGTCTTTGTAATTGTCATTTTTATTGATGATGTGTATTGGTACTACTGAAGGTTAATGGGATGCCTGTATTATGCATGATAATATTACAGTTAGTGTGACTATATGTCATAGCTGGCCTGGGAGAACCATGGTTTGTGTCCACTGTCCCAGTGTCCTTTACAGCTTAACATTTTAGCACTCTCAAAAGTGTCTTGGGGGCTTCCCTGGTGGCGCAGTGGTTGAGAGCCTGCCTGCCTATGCAGGGGACACGGGTTCGTGCCCCGGTCCGGGAGGATCCCGCATGCCGTGGAGCGGCTGGGCTCGTGGGCCGTGGCCGCTGGGCCTGCGCGTCCGGAGCCTGTGCTCCACAGCGGGAGAGGCCACAACGGTGAGAGGCCCGTGTACTGTAAAAAAAAAAAAAAAAAAAAAAGTGTCCTGATTTGGATGATCAATCGCATGGTCACTGATGTATAGTACAAAAGTAACCGTGATGAGAGGGCCCCAGTACAGTCATCACTCATCTCTTGATGTGGGCTTAACTGTATTCAGGTCTAGTGAGAGGGTGACTGGCCTGAATGACAAGACACTTTCCAAATGTGGGAAAGTATATTTAACATTAATAAACTCATTCCAGTGCCTATCTCCTCTTATGTTTTGTAGATGAAGAATCAGACAACATTTAAGAAACTGAGACCACAAGCCTTTACCTCACCTCACCCTTCCTGTCAGAGTTGATTTTAGTTGGGATTTGGTTTTGGATGAAAATTTAAATAAATTTCTTAGACATGCCCATCTTTTCATTTGGCAGGCAAGATGGACTAGAATTGGGGTGGTCATAATCATGTTTGTGGATGTGGCACAAAGCAGTGACACTTGAGTGGCAGTCTTTCCCATACCAGCTACTTGTGATTTATTTTGGGGTTGTAGGCACTGCTTCCATTCTTGATTTTTTTTTTTTTTTTCCTTCAGGGGTTATCCAATCTGTCAACTTAAAAATAGCTATGTAGTCATATACATGTAGTCTGATTGCCACCCTCCAGTTTGATCTATGTGTTGCCTCTGTGGTTTGTCGATGCACTCAATAGGTCTTATAGCTTGAAATTGTGCTTTACTATGTGTCTTATGTCTTTATGACAATGTCAAATGGATGTACCATGTCAAAAACAGTCTTCTCCACTGTCCTCTATTAGAGAAGGTTCAGTGATGGTTCCAGAATCTCCTGGATTTAGTTCTGGCTACACAACTCATGAAGGCTTAGTGCAAATTGAAAATGTAGAGCCTCAGGTTAAAAAATTATTAAGAATTTCAAGGTGGCAACAGCAGAACACTAAGTCAAGAATGGGGCCCTTCTATTTGTGAGATCCTGTGCAACTGCATAGATATTGTACCGTGCA
The DNA here is from genome assembly GCF_026419965.1 of Kogia breviceps. Lineage (NCBI taxonomy): Eukaryota > Metazoa > Chordata > Mammalia > Artiodactyla > Physeteridae > Kogia > Kogia breviceps. The sequence continues at coordinate 76,059,052 of NC_081317.1, forward strand.
GTTAGCCCTTTCATCTTTTAGTCTCCTTCATTTTCCTTCCAACTGACAATTATGGACCACTTATTATGTATGAGGCACTATGCTTGTTATTTAAAATAAAAATAAACTAATTTTTAGATTCTAATATTCCTGCTTTTAGATTTTGATTATTAAGACCCTCATCAGAGAGATAAACTAGCACACAAACTGTGGCTATATTTTTGTCTCCTTCAGATCAAACACTCAGCTGTAATTTCCTATTCATCAGTCCTAAGTTGCAGTTCCTCTCCTCCAGGTTCTTATGATCTATGTACTAACTATAGGATCCCAGCAGTCCCTGTCTCCCTGTATCTCTAACCATCCCACACATTGCCTGTTCTATTCCTACAGACAAATTTATTCATGGCTAGGTAATAGATCATGCTATTAAGGTGTTAGATGAAATGGGTTTAAAGCAGGGGTTTAAACTCAGATGTCTCCAGGGGTTGGGCAGATAATGTGAAATGTTCTTTTTCTGTTGTCAATTAATTTCATTTTTAAAAAGACTCAATATAGGCAGAAAAAAATAACTTCAGCCCAAAGTTAACCTAAGAGTTGTCAGTTTCCAATTTTTCTTTTCAGTCAGATTTACTGGAATATAATTCATATGTAATCAGTTCACTCTTTTAAGTTGTAGTTCTATGAGTCTTGACAAACACCTACATTTGTGTAACAACCACCACAGGCAAGATATAGAATAGTTTCACCATCCCCCCAAATTCCCTTATGCCTCTTTGTAGTCAATTCCTCCAGCTCCTGAGAACCACCGGTATGTTTTTTTGTCTCTGTAGTTTTGCCTTTTCCAGAATGTCATATAAATGGAATCCTACAGTATGAACCCTTTGGAGACAGGCGTCTTTCACTTAGCATAAACATTTGAGATTTATCCATGTTGTATTTGGGTTGTTTCTACCTAATTTTCTTTCTTTCTTTTTTTTTTTTTTTTTTTTTTGTGTGTGGTAAGCGGGCCTCTCACTGCTGTGGCCTCTCCCATTGCGGAGCACAGGCTCCGGACGCGCAGGCCCAGTGGCCATGGCTCACGGGCCCAGCCGCTCCGCGGCATGTGGGATCTTCCCAGACCGGGGCACGAACCTGTGTCCCCTGCTTCGGCAGGCGGACTCTCAACCACTGCACTACCAGGGAAGCCCTCTACCTAATTTTCGAAGGTATTTTTCCTACCTTCCTTCCCTCCCTTCTTCCTGTCTTCTATACTTCCTTTTCTCTTTCCTTCTTACTTTCTCTCTCTCCTTTTGGGTATCAATTGTACAAAAGTAAATTAATCTTGGTTTTTGTTTCATAACACACAATTATTATTGGCCCATGCATAGCTTTTATTTTAATAGTTTTATTGAGATGAAATTGATATACAGTAAACTGGACATACTCAAGTATGCAACCTGAAAACTTAGATAAAAACTATCACTATCACTGTCACTATATTTTCTAGAAAATTTTGTAAATTAAATAATACAGCATGTACTTTTTTCTATCTAGCTTCTTTCACTCAGCCTGATTATTTTGAGATTCATGTATGTTGTTGTATGCATAAATAGTTCATTCCTTAGTATTATCAAGTAGCATTCCATTGTATGGCTGTATCACAATTTGTCTATTAACTTGTTGATGGAGATTTGGATTGTTTTCAGTTTTGGTTACTATAAACATTCATGTAAAAATCTCTATAGGGACATGTGCTTTCCTTTCTTTTGGTTAAATAAACATATTAGAGTGAAATAGCTAGGTCATATGGTAAATGCACATTTAACTTTTCAAGAAGTTGTTAAGCTGTTTTCCAAAGTATAGTATGTACCATTTTACATTCCTACCAGCAGTGTATGAGAGTTCTAGTTGGGATTAGCCAGTCTTTTTCATCTTTCTCCAACACTTGGTATAGCCAGTCTTTTTAATATTAGCCATTTAAATAAATCTGTAGTGGTATCTACTGTGGTTTTAATTGCATTTCTCTAATTACTAGTGATGTTGAGTATCTTTTCTTGTGCTTTTTGCCATCATTGTCTTCTTTGGTGAAATATCTGTTTAAATTTTTTGCACATATTTTATTGAATTGTTTGTTTTCTTATTAACTTTTGAGAGTTGTTATATATATTCTGTTATATATTCTGATTTTGAGTCCTTTTGCAGATGCATGATTTGCAAATATTTTCTCCTTATCTGTGATTATGTTTTCATTGTCTTAAAGTATCTTTTGAAGAGCAGACATTCTGAAGTTTAATAAAGTTCAATTTATCATTTTTTTCTTTTATGGATTGAACATTTGGTATTATATCTAAAAAAGAATATCTCTGCCTAACCATAGTCTTCTGTGTTTTCTTCTAAAATTTTTACATTTTTAGATTTTACACTGGGTTTACAGTCCATTTTGAGTTAATTTTTATATGTGGTGAGATGCAGATTGAAGTTCATTTTTTTAAGTTGAAGTACAGTTGATTTACAATGTTGTGTTAGTTTCTAGTGTATAACAAAGTAATTCAGTTATACATAGATATACATATTCTTTTTCATGTTCTTTTCCATTATGGTTTATGACAGGATATTGAATATAGTTTCCTATGCTATACAGTAGGACCTTATTGTTTATCTATTTTATATATAGTAGTTTGTATCTGCTAATCCCAAACCCCTACTTTATCCCTCCCCCATCCTCTTTCCCCTTTGATAGCCATAGGGTTGACTTCTGTGTCTGTGAGTCTATTTATGTTTTGTAAATAAGTTCATTTGTGGCACATTTTAGATTCCACATATAAGTGATATCATATGGTAATTGTCTTTCTCCTTCTGACTTTTGAAGTTCATTTTTTTAATGTATGGACATCCAATTGTTTTGACATAATTTATTGAAAAGACTATTATTTCTCCACTAAATTGTCTTTGTACCTTTGTTAAAAATCCTTTGACCGTGTATGTGTGGGTCTATTTCTGGTCTCTCTTTTCTGTTCCACTGATCCATTTTGTCTCTCTGGATACCAGTATCACATTGTCTTGATTACTGTAGCTTTCTAGTAAGTCTTGAAGTTAGGTAGTGTGTGTCCTCCAGCTATTTTCTTCTTTTTCAAAGTTGCTTTTCCAGTTCTAAGTTATTTGCATTTACATATAAATTTTTGGTTTTAGCTTGTTGATTTATTCACTTTTATTGCTATATAACATTCTGTTTTGTAAATATTCCATAATTTTTATATTCCATAATTTATATATTTTTCAAAGTTTTGCTAAGAGTTTCCTATCAAAAACAGTGCTGATAAAATGCATAGTATTTGAATCCTCATGAATATGTACAAGAGTTTCTTCTGCATATTCTTAGTAGTAAATTTGCCAGGTCATAAGTTAAGCAAAAAATTTATCTTCACAGGATTTAACTGGATTGTTTTCCAAAGTGGTTGAGCTAATTTATACTCTTATAAAGCACATACAAGAGATCCTATTTATCCTAATTGTCCAACATTTGGTATTGTCAGGCTTAATAATCTTGCCAAACGGGTGAAAATTGATACCTGTTGGAGGAGGTCATGAAGAGGATATGATCTCTGGTTGACCTATGAGCTGGACTTGGGCAATTGGAGGCTTCTCACCCCCTCCCCTGTCCTTGGAATGTATGTTCTGCCTGCAATTTCCATAGCCGGAGCTGTTTTGAGGACATAGCCTTGAGAGAGTAAGGTGTTGAGACCATCTGGAATGAATATGTGACTGAACCCAGTTAAGGCCTCTATATAAACTCCTAAGATTCTGGCAGGTGGGTACAGAGATCTACTTGTCTTGTGATGGCCAAGACAAGTTCTCCTGTAAGTTCCCTTGCTTATTAAAATCGCCACCTACCAAGTAGGTGCAAAACCAACTGCAGGAGACTGAAGAAATGGATCTTGGAAAAGAGGCACCCATAGGGGAAACCCAGGGTTGGCCATCATCCTTCATGTCAAGAGGGATTGCTCATATGTTAGATGCTTGTGGACCACCACCTGAGTATGGTGATGCCCCGAAAATGCCCACTGGTTTAATGCCCTTGATTGAGGAGCTGAGCATAACACACTGCTGCAAAGAATAGAAATGAACTGCTGCACAGTGGGCTGGCCTCTAGGGTGGGCAGTACGACTTGACACTGATGACCAACCAGAGGCTGAAGCTTGAGTTAGAAAGTTGGAAGAACTGAGGTTAGAGAAGGATGTGCACTGTCCACTGGCCTGCTCGCTTCAGAGCTGGCAGACAAAGTAGGAAAGCAGGATGATTAAGTTGGAGACTTTAGCATGCTGTTTTGCAAGGCCAGGAGGGCTCAAGCTGCCATGGATTAAGGTCTGAGCACCTGTGACAAAGCCTGATTGGGACACTAAGTGGTGGACTCCCTGGGAAAGTGAGGAAAACAAAGGAGGATTTTATGGTGATTGACAGTGAAACTGATGATACACCCCATGCCATTGGACCCATAATTCAAAGGGTAGCAAAAACACAGCAACAACAACGCCAGCCAGTAAGGCAACCCCCAATTCAGGAAACGTACCTGATGAGAGAATATATGCTTACTGAGCTTATTGATATAATTATCAAGTTCCAACAAAAGGCCAGGAAAATATCCAGGAATGGTTAGTATGGTTACAGGATTGAGGGGCAGGGGAGAGGGGGCAATGGCATTTCTCTGACAGGGCAGGAGGCAGAAAAGAGAGCAATATCACCACACAGCCTTCTCTTCAGCTCAGGGGTGCTCAGGGGTGAGGGGCAAGGGGGAGGTCAAGGCACTCACTCCCTTATAGATTGGATTATTCTATCCTACAGGGAAGCTTGACCCTATAAGGGGGTCTCTCTGGACATATGAGGCCCTGGATATATTAAAGGAGGTACAACAAATTCTTAGGGAGTGGGAAATGAGATAGGCCATCTAAACCCCTGTCTTTGAAGGCCCTGATTGGGCTACATTCACTGCAGGAATGAAAGCCAAGATACTCCAGTATGCCTTCGGTACCTGGTATGGGACACTGATAACCATGCTGAGGCCAGTCATAAGAGGGGATGTTTTTGATGTTGGGCAGCCCACTGCTGATCTGGGGGCTACTGACAAATCCCAGGAATAGGTACAGGCTACGGGAAAGACCTAAGACAAAGAGGGAGCTCAAGAAGACAACAGGCTAACCAAATTGGCTGTAAACGGTCTGGTACGAGTAACCCAGAAGCAAATGTGGTTTGACCTCATTGCTGCAAGGATCACACCTGAAAAGATAGACGGGCAGCCTAACACTGTGTTAGCTGGCCTATGGAAAGCCTTGAAAGCTGAACAAGAGCTCAGACCTGCCCCACCTGCCCTACCATCCCTGATGTACCTACTGCTATAGCAGAGGCCTCAGGGATACAGTCTTATTCGGGGTGGGTGCCTCCCACTCCCCGGGTGTAGGATATAAGCCAAGATGGCCTCCAAGTGAGGGCCGTTGGGGGCAATTGGAGGCCACATGTTGAGCTCACTATTCACTGATACCCCAGAAATAAACAAAAGGTGACAGCTCTGATTGATACTCGAGCTGAATATACTCTAATACCTGGTAAATTTCAGGAATTTTCTGGGCTTTTCAGCACCATCGATGGTTTCCAAGGGCAGTTGGTTATGGTCAGGAAGGTCCCTTTGACACTGTAAATTGTGTGTTCTTCCCCACAAGAATATGAGGATTTTATCTCTCCAATACCAGAGAACATATTGGGCACTGACATCCTGCAAGGCCAAACTCTGCAAACCTCTATCGGTGAATTCTGCCTCCAGGTTAGAGTAATCAAACCAGTACTGCTGAGGGGAAATGCCAACTGGGAATCAGTAAGCCTACCCTTCCCCCTAACGAAGAGTGGTAATTGTCAAGGAAATAGGAGAAACTATCCAAGAACTGCACTGAGTAGGTATTCTACACCATATCCATAGCACTTTCAACAGCCCATTATGGTTGGTAAAAAAAGGCAGATAGCTCATGGCAGATGATGGCGGATTACTGAGAATTGATCAAAGTTATGTCCCCCATTCATGCAGCTATGCCCCAAATTGGCACCATCTTAGATACTTTGGCCATAGTCCTAGGAGTGGACCATGCTGTTCTGGACTTAACAAATGCTTTTTTTCAGAATACCTTGGCTGCTGAGTCACAAGTTCAATTTGCTTTCACATGGAAGCACGATAATGGACTTTTCAAATTCTTTCCTGAGGCTACCTGTACAGCCCCACAAAATGTCATGGGATGGTACCTGGAGATCTGTCCCTGTTATTCTTCCCCACCTCTGTAAAATGGGCCCATTGCTTTGATGATATAATGTCGACATATGAAGCCTTGCCTCTGCTGACTTCACATTCTGCAGATTTTGCTGGAACACCTGTGAGCAAGTGTATGGGAGGTGAATACACAGAAAACCGAAGGTGCAGTCACCAATGTAAAGTTTCCGGGAGTCATATGATCAGGTAAGATGTGAATTGTCCCAGAACTATTATGGACAAGGTGCAAGCCTAGCTAATTTCTAAGAACATGAAAAAGGTGCAGGCTTTTATAGGAATTTTGGGGGTTTGGAGGACTTTTATTCTCTACCTGGCACAGTGTTTCCATTCCTTATACCGTCTGGTAAAGAAAGGACGTGTGTGAGACTGGAGACCAGAACAACGAGCCACCTTTGAGAGGGCAAACATACTAAGGAGATTAAAGCTCTAGGCATCTCCCAAGCAGGGCTGCCATTTGAGTTAGATGTGTCTGTGACTCCAGAAGGTATGGGTTGGGAACTGTAGCAGAGACAACAGAAGGAGAGAGTAGCCCTAGGATTTTGGTCCCAACTCTGGAAGGGGGCAGAAGCCTGGTATAGCCCATATGCTGCTAGTGGCTCCTAGCAGCATACACAGCACTCTTCCAGTAGAGCCTCTCATGAAAGAACAGTGTATCATGGTAAGAACTTCTGTTCCTATCAAGGTTAGATTGAGAATATGTTCCACGACCTACCTCTGCCATAGCTCAAACTCCCACTTTGACTAAGAGGCATGCCTATTTGCAGAAGAGGACCAACCTGTCCTCCAGCCCACTGTCTCTAGAAATGCAGGTACAACTAGGCCCTGTAGAACATGTTGGTTTTCCAAATGCCTCTATCCCTACTCCTGTAGCAGCTCCTGTAGGCTGTAGAGAGGGAATAGTGGAAATTGCTGCTGATGCCCAGTAAACAGAGGGGTCTAGTAGGGGCAACCCACCCACATGGACTGCACTTGCTATTCAGCCCAACACTGACACCATCTGGATGGAAACAGGAACAAACCACAGGAGCCAATGGGCTGAACTCAGAACATTTTGGCTGGTGATCACTCATGAGCCCTGGCCATTTCCCTTTGCACTGAAAGTTGGACTGTGGGCAACTGCCCTTCTCTACCTTCTGGGGATTGACATGGCTTGTGTCACCACTGCAGGGAGGGAATCGGAAAGCGCTAAAGCAGTACAAAAAGGAAGAACAAACTAGAATTGGTACTCTTAATTCATCTGACATTAGTGATATTGATCCAAAAACCTGGCCTGTGGCACACACTATCAATGGGTAATCTTTTTATGTCAATCAGACTATACAGGCAGCCCATCAAATTGCTGACCAGAAGGGCCCTATGAATACCATCATCAGAGCCATGGGTGGCTACACTTAGATTTGGGATGTACTCACCTTGGCTTTTGGACCTTTGAGCATCCATGCACCCCTACATTGGGCCCAGAAAAAGCATTTTAAACAGAACCTGCCTTACTGTACCAGGGATATAAGATAGATATCACTAGAACTGTGCAGTCATTCTATTACATCAAAAGATAGTGACTGGTTTGGTACAGAATGGTCACACCATACAGGTATTTACTGGGGAGAGCCAAATGAAACCCAGTGATTCTGTGGCATGAATCTTTGGCCATGGCTTCCATCTAGGTGGTTTGGCCACTGTACCCTGGGTTTTCCCTGGGCACAGGAGGAAATCTATCCCACGGCAACAAAAGTTGCCAACCTCCTTCTCCTCAAAGCCAGAGGGTGCATTCTGTTTTCCATTGGTATGATCATCTGGCTGCCATCTTTGTTCCTTTCGTTGGCCTGGAGGATGGTATAGCTCACATAAAAGCCCTTATTAAATTCACCCAGCAAGCGTTATGATAGCCGACAGAACCTGTCCTTGCTGAACACTAAAATGTCTCTAATGAGGAAAGCTGTCCTCTGAAATAGGGTGGTCTTGGACAATATTACTGCCTCCCAAGGAGGCACGTGTGCCATTACCCAAGTACAATGTGTATGTTCACACCATGTAGCATTTTTACTAAATCACACGGGGATACAAGTGAACACCCTGAGTAATCCAACCCCCACCTAGGGAGCTTAATAAATCAGTGGTTTGGATCATGGGGCTTTTAATGGAAAAAAATTGTTTCTTACTTTGTGAATTGTTACCTTAATTTGTGTTTTCTCTTGCACGTGCCCATATTGTTGCTGTGGTATTTGTCTCTAATGTACCCAGATAGCCGCAAATGGGCCATGCTAATGAAATTTCTTGTTGACCACTCAAGGCACATTGTGGAAAAAGGGTTGCATGTAAAATTTTAAGAGCCAGCAGGAGGGGTGGAGAGCTGGAGGAGGTCATCCAGAGGATGTGGCTGTTGTTGACCCTCAAGCTGGCCCCGGGCAATTGGAGGCTTCTTATCCCCTCCGCTGTCCTTGGAAGGTGCATTCTGCCTGCCTTCCCTGCACCAGAGCCGTCTCAAAGACACAGTCCTGCAAGAGCAATGTGTTTTTGAGACCATCTGGACTGAATACAAAACCTAACCCAGTTAAAGCCTCTATTTAAACCCTTAACGTTCTTCAGGGGAGTGCCGAGATCTACTCATCTTGCGACCACCAGAGACAAACCTCAAATGTGAGTTCCCTTGTTTATTAAAGCCACCAGCTATGAATCTGGAGTGGCCTGCCTCTTTCTTTGGTCTCCCTTTGCCCTCCATGCATGGAGCCAGTTTTGAATTTCACCTGGGAACTTCTGAGGTTTAAACCAGCATGCCCCTGCTGCTTGTGGTCTCGATTTGCATTTCTCTAGATGACATTGGAACTTTCTTCATATGTCTATTGGCTATGTGTTCCCTCTTCTGTGAAATTACTGCTGATGTTTTGTTCATTTTTATTAGGTTTTATATCTTCCTATGTGTAATATTTGTTCAAATCTTTTACCATTTATTTCCCTTTTGGTGGTGCTGATTTTCTTCTTGTTGATAAGTAGTTCTTTGTTTTTTATACTCTTATGAAGTGTTGTGTGAGTTGTAAGTATTTTCTACTTTAATTTCTTTGAAACATCTTTTGATGAATAAAAATTTTAAATTTTAACATGGGTGAATTAATCTATTTTTCTTTGTTGGTTTCTGTGTTTAATCTTTTGTTTAGTATTGTTTTTATAATTTTCTGGACACAAGGCTTGAAGAACATCTTTTGTTAATTTATTTATAAGTTTATTATGGTTTTTGTTAGAATAGCATTTAGAGTTATTTTACATATTTTAAAAGTTAATATAAATTAAATTACATACTGTTCTCACTCTAGATTATAGGTCCAACAATTTGCAACAAAACTTCTCAATTTCCTTATAAATTCCCAAGTTAAAGAACCACCTTAACTTTCATTGTAAATCTTTAAATGTAAGTACTTGTATCAGCTATATCCTATCTTACTATTACAGTTGAGATCTAATGTCTAGAATAGGAAAAAACTAAGTGAGCATCACTTTACAGAGCTTTGTTTTAAACCATAATTCCAGGTGTGCTACACACTACTTTAGCTAAAATCTATGTAGTAGGCTTTATATTCTAGAAGGGTCAGATCTGTGCACAAATCCATCTGTGAAGCCAAAAGCTGCCTTGGTGTAATGTGCCACCAGGATCCATTTCAAAACAGTGTTTCCTCTTGCCAAGGTCAGCGGCTATCACCGAAGTAACCAGAGAATGCCCGTGTTCTCCCTCTCAAAATGCAGCCTCTTTTGCAACATTAGATTTCAGCACTTTTTGTCCTTTTCTTTTCAGTGATGGAAATATTTTTTGTTTACCATTTTAAAGCAAGGATTACTACCTTCCTTTGAGAAGTGTTAATAGAAAAAAAATTTTTTTTAACTTCCCAGAAAATAACAGTTTCCTCTTATAGCAAGTTTTATTTTCAGAGAATTTGAGAAAATGAACACAATACTTCCAAGTTTCCCCACATTGAGATTGACAGCTAAACTGAATGCGCTGTGGCTTTGCTGCTTAAACCTGAACTCCACACACAGGGGTATCTTCTTTATTTACTCATTTAATTTACAAAGTCTGCTTAGTGGTCAGTATTTCTCACTTTTCTAAAAGTGCTTTCCCTTACACTGCCCTCTGTGCATGTATTTAGGATAAAACCCTAGAATGGAAGGTATTTAAAATGAGGCAGGCAAGCACATACAGAATGGGATGAAGCCAGATTTGCTTTGAATACCACTTGCATGATCAGCTTAGTTTTATTTCAAACATGAGACCCACATACAACCCTTTTGACCTGAGTACTCCATCCCTAAATGGCAAACTAAACATTCATGAAAATTTAATGGTGAGGAAATTAGTACCTTCTTATGTTTCAGACTGTGAAATGGCACCAGGGAGCACTTTCAGCAACAGGCAGAACTGTGTGCATGTGCTGGACCAAACCTGAAACATCTGTCCCTTCAACCTGTCATCCTTCTTCAAGTTAACCGGCAACCGAGACATTCTGACAAGAAACCACCAGGATGCCGCCCAAGAAAGGTATTTCAAAATAAAGACCTGGTTGTAGGATACTCTACCTTTCTTAGAGATTGGGCACTTTGAAAAGTTTGTTTCACAATTTTTGTTTCCTCTTTGGGGCATTCCCCTTTCTATTTTTTTCTGTGGGGAGAGTCCCTTTGTTTCTTGAGAAATTGGGGAGGGTTCAATATTTCTTCAACTTCTTTTCTTTAATGGATGTATGATTTCACTAACTAGTAAGTGCTTGAACTTACCTTTCTTTCATTTAAGAAGGTAATGGGGGAAAGCAAAATACACTGATATTGCAGTGCAGCAACTCCTACTTGGGGTTTAGTCCATAGCATTGACCTCTTGTCAGATTGGTGTGTGGGCCGGGTTTGTGAGGGAGACCTGTCCTGCTTCAATTTGTGAATTAGATACAGTTCTGAATTAAGTAAAGCTGAAGAGTAGAGGAAAGAGGATTAAGGCAGAGAAAGCTAAGAAGAGACATAAAACCCTATGGGGGGAGGTATTTATGTGAAGGGAAGCAATGTGATGAAACATTCTTGGTACCTGTGACTTGTCACAGAGGTGCATTTTCAGTACTATGGAGATAGTGGGTGGCATGTTCAGCTGTCATTTTGTGATGATAATGCAGCTTACATTTGGATCTGTTGTCATCTTCATTTCAGTCCCCAAAAGACAAACTGGTAAAAATTTTAAACATGGAAAACCTAGAAATGCATATTTGCTTTTCAGCCTAGAACTTCTAATCCAAATAGCCTTGGTCTCCGTCGTTCCTTTAGCTGATTTATTTAATCTTAGAACGGAAAGTGGAGACAGAGATCTCATGCAGAGATAATCTATTAAAGTCATCCAGGCCTGTGTCTTGAGAATCTGAGCAGTATCCTATTTAATATGCTCAGTTATCTTATGGACTTCAAACATCTGGGCAGTCTTAGGAATATTATTATCAAAACAGGTCATTGCTTTTAGAAAACAAAAACAAAAACAAAACCAACCACTTCTTTTGAGTCTCAACACACTTTTCCAAAGAGGCTATTAGAAGTAGCTCATAGTTGTATATTAGCTTTTAATAGGTGGGGTTGGTTTTCCATTAATAAGTGTAGGGTTCAAATTTTATATAAGATGTTCAACTTCAGCACCTTTAGGGTGTTCCAACCTGGGGTCCTCAAACTCCTCAGGCTATTTTGGTAGTGAAGGTATTGGCAGGCTCTCTTTAGAACTCCAACAATTTTTACAAAAACTTGCAATAAGGCTGCTCAGGCTATCTTAACCATTTGTAAAAATGATGCTTATCCTGAATTTTAATTTAAAATGTAACATGTTGAGATCTTTCCCCACCCTCTCTCTTTCATCATTATTTGAAACAGATTAACAGATTAACTAGAAAAGCCCTCAGAAATTTTCCTTCAGTGCATCAATAGATTCTGTGATTTACAGACAGAAACTGCCTATTGGTAAAATAGTGGTCCTAAATGGCTTAGATGAGTTAATGTTTGTGAAAGCCATTTGTAAACTCTGATATAACATACAAAATAAAGGTGGCAGTCATCACCTTGTTTCTATACTATTGTTTGGCCATATGATTTTTTTTCAACAATGCAAAAATAAAACTCAGCCCTGCTCATACAGATTCTTCAAAATTCTAGATTTGTGGTGTTCAAATAAATGATCTTTTATCATATTTAAAGATGGATAGGTAGCATTTTCTACAAGAGATAAATAATATACAGCTGTGTTGGGATATTAATTCCCATAGAAATTTATTTTATTCATTCATTCATTTATTCATTTGGTCACTTATCGGTGCATTCAACAAACAATTCATTTGATTCTTTTTATGTGCTCTGGGAAGAACATGATGTGACAGAGTTCTTCTCAAAAAATTTGTAGATTAATGTGTTTGGGGCAGTACTGACTAATTATCAAAACAAAACCAGAGCCAGAAACATTGCTTTGCAAGTTCTTTAAGGCCTTTAAAAATTAGGAACATTGAGGTATTTGTTTCCAGGTTGGCCTGTGCTTTCAGGATTTCTCTGAAGTCGACAGCACTTCCTGGATCTGAAGTGCCCATTAGTGATAACTAAGGACAGTATTCCTATGACTGATAGAATGTTGGCACTGTTTTATTTCCATTTTGTTCATTCCACTTTTAAGAACAGTGTTATTGAGGTACAATTTGCACACAATAAACTGTACACATTTAAAATAAAATATACACTTTGGCAAGTTTTGACAAATGTATACATGCTATAATGACCACCACAATCAAGATTCCTACTTCCCCCAAATTTTCCGTATATAAAATGGCTATGAACATTTGAGTATGTGTCTTTGTGTGAACGTATGTGTTGGAATTGCTGGGTTGTATGGCAAGTGTTTGATTAACTTCATAAAAATCTGCCAAATTACTTTCCAAAGTAGCTGTATAATTTTGTGCTTTCACCAGTAATACATGACAGTACTAGTGATCTACATCCTCACCAAAAGTTGATATTGCAAGTGAATCTTTTAAATTTTAGCCTTTGGGGAAAGTGTGTAGTAGTACCTTATTGTGGTTTTAATTTGCATTTCCCTAATGGCTAATGATGTTTAATGTGTTTTATGCTATTTTATTTCTTTTAACCCATGTATCTTTGTTTATTCTTTTAACTTCTTTTGGAGTTTTTAAAATTTCATTTTATCTCCTCTTTTATTGGTATATTAGCTCTTTTTTTGTTGTTATTCTATTTTAGTGTGTTTACAGTATACAGCTTTAACTTATGACATTCTACCTTCAAATAATGGTATTCCACTTTACATATATTTTAAGAGCATTACTACAGTATAATTTTATTCCCCTCTCCTATACTTCATGTTATTGTTTTTGTACTTTTTATTTCCACATATATTATAAACTCCACAATCTATCATTATTATTTTTGCTTTAAACACTCAGTTATCTTTAAAAGAAATTTTGAAAAATAAGAAAAATTTTTTCATATTTATCCATATATTTACCATTTCTAGTGATTTTTCTTCCATATTTCAGACCCAGATCTCTATCTGTTATCATTTTCCTTTTGCATGAATAACTTCCTTTAATATTTTTTGTAAAACAGGCCTATTGGCAATGAATTCTCTCAACTTTTGTTTGAAAGGGTCTTTACCTTAGGTTTTGAAGGGTATTTTCAATGGAAATAGAATTCTAGTTTGTTAGGTTTTTTTCCTTTTAGTGTTTAAAGGTTTCTGTCTTTCATAGTTTCTGATGAGAAGTCTGTGATCATTCTTATCTTTATGTCATTTTTCTTTGTCTACTTTTAAGATGTTCCCATTACTAGTGTTCATTTTAGCAATTTGTTTATGCTTTGCCCTTGTGTAGTTTTATTAATCTCTTTTTCTGTTTGGAATTTGCTGACATTTTTGGATATTTGGTTTATAGTTGCCATCAAATTTAAAACAATTTGGTCATTATTTCCTCACTTTTTTCTGACTCTCCCTCCAATTACATATATTTTAGACTGTTTACCATCATCTCATAGTCACAAATGTTCTTTTCATTTTTAATCTTATTTTCCTTCTGTGTTTCATTTTGAATAAAATTGATGTCTTCAAGTTTGGTGTTCTTTTCTTCATCAACATCTAGTCCACTGTTTATCCCATCCCATGTATTTCACATTTCAGATATTGTATTATTCATCTATAGAGTTTGGTTTGTATTTTTAAAATATTTTTTTATTTTTTTCATTATGCTCTTAAACATGTGGAGTGTATTTATAATAGCTGTTTTACTATTGTTGTCTGCTAATTCTTTCATGCTGGTCTTTACTGGATCTGTTTCTATCAGTTGATTTGATTGTTCTTCTGGATGGGAGGCATTATTTTCCCAGCTTCTTTGCTTACCTGGTGATTTTTAAATTCACTGTTGGAAATGTTAAATTTTATGTTTTTGGGTCCTGGATTTTTCTGTATTCCTTTAAATATTGTTGGATTATTTTCTGAGATGCAATTAACTTTAAATTAGCTGGATGCTTTTGAGACTTGGTTTTAAGCTGTGTTAGGGTGTTTTCAGAGCAGGGCTAATTTGATCTAGGCAATAACTTTCTGAGGACTCTAACCAATGCTTCTTGAATTACAAGGTCTCTCCTCTCTGACTGCTGGAAAATCCGAACTTTTCCTGACTCTTGTGAACTTCAGAAACTATTCTGCCCACCCTTTCTAGTGTCCTTTCTCTGGCCTTGGTAGTTACTACACATGTATGCACACATCAGTACTCAGCCAAAGTTAGAAAAGATTTGTGTGCAGATCTAGAGCTTGCCATCTCCCCCGCCTCTGTGTGTGTGTGTGTGTGTGTGTGTGTGTTTGTGTGTGTGTGTGCGTGTGTGAAATCAGAACTGTGTCTCCTTAACTCAGTGAGACCACAAGCCTCTGTTTTGGTTCCCCCTCCCTGTGTTGCAGCCTAGAAACTCTCCTCAGACAAAATGATCCAGCAATGTCAGGGTGCATCTCATTTGCTTTCCTTCTTCAAGGAATCACTGTTTTGAGCTTTCTTTTGAGCAGTGTCTGAAGAGAGATGTTTCATATATTTTGTCTGGATGTCTAGCTGCTTAAGGTAATAGGGTTAATGCATTCCTAATTACTTCATTGTGGCTGGAAGCAAAAATTCCAATACTGCATTTATAGTATGCTTTGGCTTGAGTATTAGAGGACTTCCTTCAGTTACCATAACTTTTAAATGATATAAGGTAAATACCTTCAAAACATATTTTTCTACTTTGGGGTAGTACTCACAGGTCTGTTTTTTTTTTTACTAAAGATACAGATTTTTAGTATTTGAGTTCCATATGCCAATATTCAGAAATACTAAGTATATTCATGTAGTGTATTTTAATGGGGAAAAAAGGATAAAATTCCACTCTTGTCTGATGTCTTCATAGGTCTTGGAAAGGCTTGAAGAGGGGCATGAAGTCCATAAATCATTATTTAGTGAGACAGTAAAAAGGATCCAAACCAAAACTGTCCTAGACAAAAAAAATACCCCTATGTAGAAACTGAATCTCTAAGGCTTTTCCTCTTGGACACGTGCTACAACAATTGCTTCAATTTGGAAATTTATCCCTAACACTAATTTAAATATCTCATATTAGTATGTGAGAATTCTTTCTCCTCTTTTTGTTGTGGTATTGGAAAAAGTCAGTTCCCAGCAATGTAGAGATTCATATTTACCAGTACTATTATTAAATTATCCTCTATTCTCTTGTGTTTGAACAAGCTGTCTTCTTTAATTTTAATTCATTCAACACAATACAACAAAAAGTATAATAGCTATTCCTTGACTTGAAGAAACTCAAAACCTGTTAGAGGAGATGAGACAAAGACATAGAAAATATTAAAAAGCAGTGTAAGACCATTACGAGAAAGATGTTTGGGTGCAGGATATGAAGTACCAATTGAATTGTGGAGGCAATATATACTATGAACTTTTTCTCATTTCCGATTATTTAATCTTCTTCTATGGCTCTCTAGTGAATATTCTTCAGTTTATCCAGATCAACCCTTAGCTGTGGAGCCGAAACATTCCGTAGCTACAAGTCTGATCAGTTCTGGGTATGTCTGGATGATTACTTTAAAGTTCTGACTGCTACGGTTCTGTTTATGCAGAACTGTACTTGCTCATATCACCACACCATATCATTAACTCTTGGCAGTGTGGGGAGTGGAACAAATGTTGGAATCATGCAGACCTGGGTCTGAATCCTTGCTTCACTTCTTATAGGATTTAGAACTTGAGTGGGTGTGTTAGTTAAGGGCAATTTAGTTAAAGACAACATATTCCAGCTTAGCTAGCCTAAGCTAAAATATAGTGGAGGGTTGGTGGGGGAGATTCCCAGAGCCCAAAGAGAGAATGAAGTTGAGTCTCAGGCTCAGCTAGAACCAGAGACTGAAGGCCTGTAGCAAACGCAGGAAATTCTCTTTGTCTTTTACCTCTGCAAATCTGCTTCATTCTTTACAGTTGCATGTGGTTTTCTCTCTTTTGTAGTAGATGTGACTGGTAAGACTGAGGCTAAGAGTGCCTAAAGCTTCCATTTTCTCAGCCATGTGGGTGAATAAATGTGTGTATGTTTATGTCAGGATACAATTCACAGAAAATGTTGGAGAGGTAGTAGGAAAGTTCCCATAAAAGCAGAGTAACTGGGATAATAAAATGATGGTTGTTTACTATAACTAATCATTTCATCGCTTTTAGTCCAGCTTGCTTGTATATAGGAGGTCTTCCATAAATATTAACTTTCTTGTCCCTTGCTTCCTTTCTGGCCAGTTTTCACTCTCTATCCTAGACAATTTTCTGCTAATAGTATATAATATGTAGTACCCACAAACAGGAACATGTTGTATGGCTGATTCACTTTGTTGTGCGGCAGAAACTAACACAATATTGTAAAGCAAAATACTCCCAAAACAAACAAACACAGAATTATTGAAAACAGCTTACATTTCCATCTTATCAAGGCAAGAATTCATATATTCTTCCTTGGCCAAATAGATACAGTGGAAAGTAACAGTGGTTGAGTGATTTTGATGAGTCTTCATCCAAGAAGGTTGCTTGTTGGAATGGGGATTGTACAGATAACAGAGGCTGCCTGTGGAGTGAAATATTGGGGTCATACCTATGGGAGTATTGCCAAAGGCCCTCAGGAGAATGCATTAACCAAATCTTAGACTGGACTGTGTATTTTAATACCTTGATACCAGAAAATGAGTATGGCTTATCAAAGTGAGGCGATTCTTATAACTGTAAATTACCAGAAAGCTACAGGATCTACCTGAAAGCCAGGGCTGGAAAGTGAAATCTGATGGAACCTGATTAAAAGTAGTATTTATTTACTTTTTAATTAAATAATCTATGCTTACTGAAGTGAGCTGTAGTTATAGTTAGTAGGGCACACAGTAGATTTTGATATAAATATCCAGTTCTTTTTCTTTTTTTAAAAAAATAAATTTATTTATTTTTGGCTGTGTTGGGTCTTCGTTTCTGTGCGAGGGCTTTCTCCAGTTGCGGCGAGTGGGGGCCACTCTTCATCGCGGTGTGCGGGCCTCTCACTGTCGCAGCCTCTCTTGTTGCGGAGCACAGGCTCCAGACGCTCCGGCTCAGTAGTTGTGGCTCACGGGCCCAGTTGCTCCGCGGCATGTGGGATCCTCCCAGACCAGGGCTCGAACCCGCATCCCTTGCGCTGGCAGGCAGACTCTCAACCACTGCGCCACCAGGGAAGCCCCTCCAGTTCTTTTTCTTAAGGGAACCAGTTAGAAGCTTTAATCACGACAGCTAAGGAATTTCTTTTGGGCTGGTATGGCTCATCTACCCTTCTGTGCTCCATTCTGCTCCTGGTCTGATCTTGCCTGGGATCTCTAATTGTGAAATCTTAATAATCTATGACAGAGAGTTCACAATCTTTGCTTTTTAACTCTGAGAATGACTTCATGATGCTATATGTCTTTTTCTACACCTGAGGGCTAATGGTTTATCTGTCCTATTCCTCACGTCTGTCCTTTCTCCTTGAAGGGGAGGGATTATCTACACATTGTGTAAATTGAAGAGGCCTTCTTACCCTCTCCATGCTGATGCTATCTTCTTTCTACTTAATGTCTAAACTGAAAATGGGTCCCTCATTTATGCACCACCGTGACATTTCCTGGGTAATGAATAATTAAACAGTCTGCCCAGCAAGAGTAGTTCGTTTTGTTTTGTTTTTTTCATTCCACGGCTAATATCACGTGAAAGTTAAACTTGCAACTAGCCCTAGCCTTAAAATATGGTGATTTTGTGAAATGGAATTCTCTAACTTCAAATATACTTCCTTTTCATTGAACTTACTGAACTACATTCAAGTTAATAATTCAGTTCTTAAATATCTGGTTTTTGAGAGGCAGTGACTAATACAATAGCATCTCCTCCCCCAATACTATCTGCCTTTAAAAAAATATTTTTGATTCAAAGAAAAAGAAGTTTTCCTGCCTTTCTAGTTCTGTTCCAACTCCCCAGATACACAAACAGGTTTTCATAGTTCCAGAGTTTCTCTGACTCCACATAAAAGATTTCAGTATAGATAGATATTGGTAAAGCTAACCTCCCACAGAATACTTAGAAAATAATGGCAGGAGATACTTGCAAGTTCCAGTCAAAATTATGAAGTGGCCAGGGCTTCCCTGGTGGCGCAGTGGTTGAGAGTCCGCCTGCTGATGCAGGGGACACGGGTTCGTGCCCCGGTCCGGGAAGATCCCACATGCCGCGGAGCGGCTGGGCCTGTGAGCCATGGCCGCCGAGCCTGCGCGTCCGGAGCCTGTGCTCCGCAACGGGAGAGGTCACAACAGTGAGAGGCCCGCATACCGCAAAAAAAAAAAAATTATGAAGTGGCCAAAGATTTGTGCCCTCTTGTGGCTTCCCCACATTATAATAATACCACTGTGATCTAGGATCCAGTACTCTAAACTCTGTCCTCCACTTTTCTTTTTAGCTTGCTTTCATTTGATTTTCATTCGGGTATCTGGATAGAAAATATCAATACATTATTTTTACACAAGAATGTAAATTATTGGTAGGTAAAGGAGTGCTTTTTAGTTTTCTGCCATGGCTCATATTTTTTCAGACCTTGCCTAATTCCTAGAGTATCATTCCATTCTGTCTCATCCTTCATCAGAAAGCTTAAATGGTTTCGCATTGTTTCCATGTGACGTTTAGATTTCCCAAACCAGTAAGTCAGGGTCTCCTGCTATTTGAACTTACTCTTACTTTAAGTTCATATTTAATCCATTTGACCCACTCTCCATTCCCTGCATGCCCAGCACATTTTCTAACTTCTATATGTTATTTTACTGAAGTAATCACCTTAGTCCCTCTCAATCTTTTCCTATCATCACCCTGCCCATCTTCAAGGCTCAGGTTATTCCCACCTCCTCTGTGATGCTTTCCTGGATTTCTTCAGTAAAACATAATTTCTTCCTCTTCATACTTCCTGTGGCATTAAGAATGCATCATTAACATGTCACTCTTCTTCAAGTGCTTTGGAGTGAAGATGGTATTTATGTTCCTAATATGGATAGTTACCACTTTTTCCAGACCAAATATTGACACACTAGCCAGATCATTTTTTTCCAATTTGTGCACTTCATACATATATATTTTACAAACTTATGAAATTAATTTTATTTTCTTAGGTTGAAAAAGTTCAAGGACGAGATGAGTCAATTGGCTTGCTGCTAAACTCACTGACGGTTAATGTTTGCTGGCCAGCCATTAAAGAAAATCTACATGGGGAACCAGATTTTAATGCAAATGTTGCTTGGAGAGCCCATACTCAGTGCCAGGATAGGTTGAAAGACTTGAGGGATATTTCAGCCAGGTCTGATGGAACATTCCAGTTTTGCCAGCAGGACAAAAAAACAAAGGAAAAAACCATTAGAATGGCTTGTCTTCTCCAGAATATGGATATCTTTCCACTTGATAATGCTTAATAAGCACTAACGTCACTTCCTTTTTGGCTTCCCACTTTCTGTGCCTCTTTTTCTGACCAATTCCTCTCTTCCGAACGCTTTTGTTTTTCAAGTGCATCGATAACATTATTTTGGCTACTAATTATGTCCTGGGAGCCATTCTATCTCTTTAGAAAGCTTTTGCATGTGTCAGATTTTATCTTTTATGTTTTGATGTTTAATAACACTCAAAGGTTTTGTTCTAATAATATGAAAGTGTGCTCATTTAGTAGGCTATATATTAAAAAATGTGTTACTTTTTTAAAATAAAGAAATATAGAATATTCTGCAACAATATATCATGGCTAGCAAAATATTTGTAATCAGGACACTTTCAGAAATTTCAGAATGTATCATATCACTGATTACACTGGAAGATATGGGAAAGCAGGGGCATGGCTGACTTTTAATACCATGTACCTTCTACGGCCACAAGAATAGTAAGACTTAGTAAATATTTATTGAGTGATCAGTTGACTGTACTATGAATAGGTACATGGATAGTGAGTAGAATGATCCTAGGCTTTATAAGACACCTCCTGAGACCCACTTTCAGGTAGGTGTAAGAAGACATGAGTGTAGTCTAGGACCCCACTCCTTGTTCTTAGCTCCTTCTTGCAGGGGGTGTTAGAAAAGGAGGTTGGCCAATACTGTTTTCCTTAGTAGGTTACATGGCATCAAAGGCAGGACTTAAGGAAGTAGGTCTATTTTTAGACTTGGTGACTTATTTAGATAGGTTGTGATAGAAGGTGGTGCAAAGATATTCACACGTAGAATATCACATCCAGGGTGCTTTAACGTTGCATTCAGTGACCTGGGAGGGGTTGGGTGGAAGCACCTGCAAAATGAAATAGACCACTGCAAGCTCCTCTTTGGAATCCACGAGTCTGGCAGCTGGTGACTCAGGCTGTGTGGGTCAGGAGACCTGAATGTTACCTTTGGCACCATGATGCCACCTTAGTTTATAGACTTTGAGATTAATCTAATAGACTTTCAATCATTTGGTTCATCTAAGAAAATCTGTTCAGCTTTTTGCTCCCCTCTGAACTTCTCCTTGTCTATGTGAAGATGTAGGTGAGGGTGCTAGATGTTTGTGAGCTATCAGCACTGACCACTAGGAGGGAAAATTATCCCACTCATGAGAAAGAGGCATTTGCTTTCTCCGTGAAGAGGAATGGAATGGTCTGTATAATGGTGTGCAGAAGTGGGAACACAGCCTGCAGTTCCCTGCCGTGGTTCCTCTCCATCCCCCTGCAGTTACATTTCCCTTGCATGGAGGAGGCTGGGGTTATATGCGGAGCAGAGCTGCCAGACTGCACAAATGCTATAGTGAAAAGACAGGAAATTAAAATATCAAAAATTTCAAGAGGAAAAATTTACAACAGCTACTTTTAAAAGTGCTTTGATATTGAGAAGCACGAGAGATAGAGTTAAGGAAAACACAGGATCTTTTCTAAGGAAGTTAGGGAAGAGCCCTAAAGAAGCAGTCCTGATCTATTTGGGCAGAGCTCTTCTCTGTTCCCTCCATGGCCAGTGTCTCCTCCTTCCTGAGACTTGGCTCATGATCTTTCTTCTTCTTGGAAGGGTATAGGAAAGGCCCCAAGCAAGACTCATGGGGAAATGTGGTAAGTCTGAGACTGGAAGGAAGTTACTGTGTTATATCCGTATTGTTCATTGGTGGATTGGTTCATTCATTCATTTATTCACTCACTCATTCATGCTACAAATATTTACTGAGTGCTACAATTTGCCAGGCACCAAGGAGAAAGAGTTGGAGAAGACCAACAAAAGTTGGTCTTGCCTTCCTGGAGCTTGCTGCTTGTGGAGAAAATGAACAGTGGCTCAATTAGCAAATAGCTAGATAACATAATGTCAGGTGCTACAGTGCTATGAAGAAAACTAAAGCAGGGTAGGAGAACTAGTGATACCTGGCAGTTTTTGATTTCTCCGTCCAACCACCACTGGGTTTCTCTGTGGACTCTGGACATATTTAATCCCTGTAATTTTTCAATTGCTTAGCGGTAATATAGTCAGGTATGTTGAGTTGAAACAGACTGCCAGATATTTCTCCAGGAACGATGGGTTTATTGGGGATCAGCAGAGAATTACAATTAGGGGTCTGCAACCATGGTGAGCCATGTACAAGTGCCTGCCTGGAAGGGAAGGAGAGTGCTTTTTTAGAAAGGAGTGGGGGGAGGGATAAACTGGGAGATTGGGATTGAGATATGTACACTATGGTATATATAATACATAACTAATAAGGACCTACTGTATAGCACAGGGAACTCTACGCAATACTCTGTAATGACCTATATGGGAAAAGAATCTAAAAAAGAGTGGATATATGTATATGTATAACTGATTCACTTTGCTGTGCACCTGAAACTAACACAACATTGTAAATCAACTATACTCCAATAAAAATTATTAAAAACAAAATAGGAAAGGAAATTGAAAGGGCTTTAGTAAGCCAAGCGTCCATAGCTTTTCACTGGCTGAGTCTGTGCTAGGAAAGGAATCTGTCTTCTTCCTGTTGTGCTGATTTGGTCACAGGGTGTGAGAGCTCCCCCTTCTGGTCTCCCAACTCTATTTAATTGAGGTTTCTGTTTATTCATTTTTTACAGGTAACAGCACCTATTATAAATTCCATCCCCCATCCTCTGTTTACCTCACTCGGGCTGTAAGTTCCTCTCTACCAATTCTAATTCTTTTTTAGAGATTCAGTTTAACTCTCAGAATTGTTCACAGGGAGCCTTCACCAATTTGTCAATTACTTGTAGAATTTTCTACCCAGTAACTATTCCCACAGCGGTTTCTGATTGTAGGGTTTTGTGCTGGTAAGTTGCAGTTCTCTGTATTTGCCTGTCTCTGTCTCTAATTTGGGGGGACAACAGTTTGCCCTGTGACCTCGATTCTCTGACAGATCTTAGAAGAGTTGTTGATTTTCAGTTTGTTCAGCTTTTTCTTGTTAGGATGGGAGTGATTTCCAATCTCTTTACATCTGGAGAGTCAGTGTGAGCCTACCTCTTTTATGCACCTTGCTCTGACCATTTCAGTTCCCGGGGATGTTTCCTCTTTCTTAGCTCTTATTTTTGGCATTAAGTATCACGGTACTTAACTTCCATTCCACCTTACACCAACTATTTTATTTGTGCATAGCCTGTCTTCTAGCTAGACTGCACTTCCTGAAATGAAAGAAAAATATCTTATTTACTTTATGGTTCCCCAGACTTCATTAGATTAATATAGAGTTGAGTGTCTTCTGTATACCAGACACTGCCACATACATTTTACTTATTTAATTATCACGATACTACTATGAAATTATTTGTTTTTACAGTTTGTTGAAATGAAAGCTGATGTGGTCTGTGGTCATGCTTTTTGAAGTGGCAGAGCTAGGTTTTGAACTCGGGTCTGCCTGATTCTAAGAATGAGATAGTTCCTTCAGCTAAGCTACAATGCCCTTCCTAGTACTTTGTCTCCATAGACAGTTGTATTCTTGTTCATTGAGTGAATTAATGGATGAATTATCTGGACATTTCACTACTGTTCTCTTCCCTGTAAAGTGAGGATGATGGCAGGTACCTGACCTAAGAATGAAATAGTCAGCTGAGGTCTCTTAATTTGGTAACCAAGAGAAAGTAGAGTTAATTAACTGAAACTCCCGTCACTTCTCCTTGAACTTCCAGAATGTCTCAGAGACATTTTTCTGAGCTCCATTGCAAGGTGGAACATTTTAGCCACTACTGAAGAAAGCACTAAACATTTTATGAGTTGGCTCTTTCTTCCTAACGTTGTTGGCTAAGTTCTGCCTGCTTTATTCCTGTTTTTTCATGATGTTTTATAATCTAGGCCTTCTTTACAGGGACACAGGAATATGTTTTATAATTGCAAGGGTCAAGCAAGTAAGAGTTTGCATGAGATTCTAGGAGACATAGTGAAGCAGTAACCTCTTACTTTCTGTCACTTCTTTTTTTCAAAAATTTCCCTCGGGCTTCCCTGGTGGCGCAGTGGTTGAGAATCCGCCTGCCGATGCAGGGGATGCGGGTTCGTGCCCGGGTCTGGGAAGATCCCACATTCCGCGGAGCAGCTGGGTCCTTGAGCCATGGCCGCTGAGCCTGTGCGTCCGGAGCCTGTGCTCCACAACGGGAGAGGCCACAACAGAGAGAGGCCCGTGTACCACACACACACACACAAAACTTCCCTCATTTTTTGTCTCCCTAAAGCTCAGTCTTAAAATTAAAAAAAATAGAAAGCAAAACACAACTTTGCTTTATAAAGTATCTTTAAAAGTAAATATGGTAAGTATTCATTTACCTTAATAATTTGGAAATACAGAAAATGTCTAAAGAAGAAGAAACTGATTTCTCTCAATCTCATCATCCAGTTATGTCTGCTAACATTTTGGCATATTTTATCTCAGCCTCCACCCCCTTTTTGCATAAGGCATTTATTTCAGATCACTTATATTCTGTAATATACTGAATTTTTATAATCTTTTTACATGATATGTCATAAACATTTCTGAATATCATTAAAATACTTACAAAAAGTATTTCTATTTAACAGATGCATAGTTAATTTATGTGACCATTCAAAACTGGTATTTCCATGCGGAATCAACTTGAGGTGATTGAATATGAAATAAAAAAGAAAGACATGGGAGGCAGCCAAGGCTCTTGACTCATGTTTTTTTGTTTTTGCTTTTATGGTTTTTTGTTTTTGTCCCCCCATGTGACTGGAAGAAAAGAAATCAACTTACAGAATTCTAGAACATTTAGCATGAATAGATTTCTCATTTGGTCAAGATGGAGTACAGATACTGAATTTAGTCTCCTTTATGAAACAAAAAATGGACAATATACGAAACAACAGTTTTCAAGACATTTCACCTCAGACAACAAAGGATAGAGACCTCTAAGAGATGGGAAACAAATGAGGTGAATTCATGATTGCCCCAGCTGACTGTCTAGAGTCTCCTGGCCACCGTGCAGGGATGTGGGGATATAAACAGAGACTAATGAGCTCTCTTAGTTGAGGAGATACAGCTTAGAGCCCAGGGGGA
Organism: Kogia breviceps; assembly: GCF_026419965.1. Lineage (NCBI taxonomy): Eukaryota > Metazoa > Chordata > Mammalia > Artiodactyla > Physeteridae > Kogia > Kogia breviceps. Next base: position 76,084,396 of record NC_081317.1, read on the forward strand.
CTAAGGCAGCTAAAATTCACAGGGAAGACTCCCAGAGAAGAGAAAGCTGGACAGAAAGAGAGAGAGAGTTCTGGAGATCTGCACTGTTCCTACTGACTCTTCAACTGAATAATGATCCATGCATGCAAGTGGTTGGGGAAAGAACCCCCAAAAGGATTAGAGGGAGCAATAACTAGAGCCTGCACAGGTCTGGGAATAGTTCCTCTTTCCACCAGCAAGAATATAAAACCTCAGAATTCATGCGATACCAGGTAGAGTACTCAGAAGCATTTTTCCTCAGCAATAGGGAAAAATTAGCCCTAGACCAAATGTTGTTCTAGTCCCACCTAACAGCTTAAAAGTGAGACTCTAAAAGATAAAACTGTTTTGAAGTAACTTAAATGCATACTAGAAAAAACCTGAAGAATATTTGTAGGAATATAAAAATATTTAAAACCCCATAAGGAAAAATTTATAATATCTATTATGTAATCAAATATTATCATGAATACAAAGAAGCATAAAAATACACATAATTATAAGAAAAATAAACATAATTGCCCCGTAAATGACAGATGATATAATTAGTAGACAAACAGTTATAACTATGTTATACACATTCAAGAGGCTAATGGGAAAATTAAGTAGTGGCATAGATGAAATTAAAAAGATAAAATTAAACTTCTACAGATAAACACTAGTGTCTGAAATGAAGCATATGCTGCATGGGATTAACATCAGATTAGATATTGCAAAAGAAAAGATTAGTGAACTTGAAAATATGTATGACAATAGTAGCACAAAGTCTGGAAGGGAAGAAATGGAAACATACTGGAGTAAGGTTTTATACTATACACGAAATGGTATATCACTTGAAGATAGACTATTATTAAGTACCACTTTACCCTAAATCAACCACTTAATATAACACCAGAAAGAGTATAGATAGTAAGCCATAAGAGACAGTAAACTAGAATCACTGGGAAAGTCAGTTCATCCAAAAGAAGGCTGAAAAGAGGAAAGCATAAACAAAGAGATCAGACAAACAAAAATTAAATAGTGAGAGGATAGATTTAAGCCCAATTATGTAGATGTGCACATTAAATGTAAATGGTCTTAATACCCAAATTAACAGTTAGAAACTGTCAGATTACATTCAAAAATCAAGATTCAACTATATGTTGTCTATGAGAAACCCACTTTCAGTATAAAGATACAAATAGGTTAACAGTAAAAAGGATGGAAAATAAAAGTCATATGAAACTAATCAAAAGAAAGCTGGAGTGACCATGTTAATATTGGTTGAGCTCTATTTCAGAACAAAGAATATTACCAGGAATAAAGAATGCCATTTCATACAGATAGGGGTAAATTTATCAAGAGGAAATAACAAATTTAAATATTTATATACTATACCTAATAACAGAACTTCAAAATACATAAAGCAAATACTGATAGAACTGCAAGGAAAAATAGGCAAATTCATTATTATAGTCAGTTTTCAGCATCCTTTCTTGTAATAATTGATAGAACAAGCAAAAAAATTAATAAGCATATAAAAGACCTCCATAACACTATCAACCATGTTGAACTAACTGAAATTTATATAACTCCACCTAAGAAAAACAGAATATACACTCTTTTCAAAGGCATATAGAACATCTAGCAAGATATGCCATATTCTAGGTCATAAAATAAATCTCATATGTTTGAAAAGATTCAGATTATACAGAGTATATTCTCTGACTATAGTGAAATTAAATTAGAAATCAATAGCAAAAGATATCTGGAAAATCCCCCCAAATTTTGAAAGTAAATATCACACTTCTAAATAACCCTTGGGTCAAATAATAAATCAGAAGAGAAATTAGAAAGTGTTTTGAACTGAATTAAAATAACACATAGCATTTCAAAATTTTTGAGAAGCAGCTGAAACAGTATTTAAAAGAAAATTTGTAGTATTATACACCTAGATTAGAAAAAAGGAAAGGTCTCAAATCAGTAATCCTAGTTTCTACTTTAAGAAACCAAAAAGAAAAGGAGTAAATAAAACTCAAAATAAGCAGAAGAAAGTAGGTAATAAGGGCTAAAGCTGAAAGTAGAAAACAAAATCAATAGAGAAAATGACACCAAAAACTTGTTCTTTGAGAAGATCAATAAAATTGATAAACCACTGACCAGACTAATCAGGAATTTATCAAAAGGAAATAATAATTTTAATTAAACAGTTATTCACCTAGTAACAGAAGACAGAAATGAGGGAGGAGACATCACTACAAATTCTATAGATAATGAAGGAATAATAAGGCAATATTATGAACAAGTCATGACAATAAATTTGACAACTTAGGTAAATTGTACAAATTACTCGTATGATAGCCTACTAAAGCTCACTCAAGAAGAAATAGATAACCTGAATAGAAATTGAATTTATTGTTTAAAACTGCCCCACAAGAATATATCAAGTTCTAATTTCTTCCCTGGAGAATTCTTTCAAATACTCAAGGAATCAGACAGACATTCTAAGAAAACAACAGACCAATGTATAAAAACAACAATCAGAAACTGAAATTTTACAAATACCATTTACAATCAGAAAAAAATTACAAAGCACTTAGAAACAAATTTGATCAAAATGGTGTAAGACCTGAACACTGAAAACTGCAAAACATTGCTGAAAGGAATGAAAGAGGATCTAAATAAATGGATATACTCATTTGTGGATTGAAGAGTCAATATTGTTATTAATTCTCCCCATACTTATCTGTAGATTCAACACAATTCCAATCAATATCTTAGTTGGCTTTTATAATTTTTTTGCATAAATTGACAAGCTGATTCTAAAATGTGTATAGAAATGCAAAGAACCTAGAAGAGGCTAAACATCTTTGTAAAAGAAGAAGAAACTTGGAAGACATATTTGCCCTCATGGTTCATTATGAAGCTATAGTAATTAAGACAGTGTATTGGCATAATGGTGGACAATCAAGAAAAGACAGTTTCTAGGTCATGAGAGTTATAGTTCCTAAAAGAAGATGGCAAGCACATATTAACTTTCCCCATTCCCTCAGGATGCCTCAAAGTAGTGGTTCCCAAAGCCTGGTTTGAAAACTAGCAATATTATTAACATCATCTGGAAGCTTTTCAGAAAAGCCAATTATTGGGGCCACCTACTGAATCAATATTTGTGGGTGAGGCCCAGGAATCTGTGTTTTCATAAGCTCTCCAGGTGATTCTGATGCACACTAAAGTTTTAGAAACTATTGCCTAGGCCTCTTCCTGATACAAATCCTCCAGGATTGGGGAGACAGGAGAAGAAGTTTGGAGACAGTGGCATAACTCAGTGTCACAGAGTGAAGAAGAAAACTGATGGCCTTTGACCATGGAATCCATTAAAACATACTCTCAATGCTTCCAGGCTGAGCTGATGAATAAAAAATAAGCTAATCTCATTTCTAGCCATTAGACTATTGAAGATAATTGGGCTACAAGGTGAGCAATCAACTTTACCAAGCACAGGCAGTTGGCACAATTTGTTGCTTGGAACTAACTTACTGTAAGTAGATGGTTGAGAATAATGCAGAGGCTATGAAGAGAAATCCAGGATTCTGAAATTTTCCTTAAGTCTTTTAAAATTCTCTTTCTCTCTGTCTCTCTCTCTCCCTCTCTTCCACACACACAAACACATACACACATATGCATTCACAGTGACATCTCATGAAACATGAGACAGGATGTGGAACTGAACAGTTCTGACGAATGTCTGAGTGATAAGATCACCTTCAAGAGCCAAGAGCTGAAAGTCTATTCTGGCTCAGTAAGACCTAGGAACTAGTTTCTTGGGGAATACTTGATTACGTTACGTAGGCCAAATAGCTTCTGACGTTACCATTAGAGCTTTAGTCCTACCTTCAACTGCCTGAAGAATGTACTATATTGGATTAGGAAACTGAGCCTCATGTAGACTGGTCCAGCTTTCTGGATTTAGGATGTGGCTTGTCTCAATAACCAAAGTAAGTCCATCTCATGGAAAGAAAAGGAAGGGATAATGGGGAGTTAAAAATGTAATGAGCACCTGAATTTATTTGTTGCTCTTTTAAAGGGGTCTCCTTTTAATCAGCATCAGCTTTCTTTCCTACCTCTCACCTGGCTGTTAACGTTTAACTATTGCCCTTCCCTGTGGGACATAATGGTTACAATTGTACTCCCAACCTTCTGGCATTTAATCAAGATAAAATTGATTATCTTTAACTGAAAACAAAAAAAATCACTTATAATCAGGATTCTGATATATTAGCAGGGACAAAATCCCAACTTTTAGTGGACTTGGCAGACTGTCAGGTACCGTCTTAAGTACTCCCCACCCTACACCTCTATTTTTCTATTGCCACACAGTCATAATAATTTGTCCTTTGGAAACCAGTTGCTTTTTGTTTAACTTAAACCTGTGTTACAAGTGCTTCTTCAATCACTGCTATCAAAAGTTGCCTAGTGAAGTTGCCCATTGGCTTAGGCAGCACAACTTTCAACGCTGGTTGGCATCATAAACAGGCATGGTGAGGGGTAGCTAAGAGTATCAAGAAACGGAGAGTTTAGGGTAATATTTTATTCCTTGTCTTTATCTTTTGGTGATTAGTCTTTAACATACTCTCAGACTGAACACTGTGGCAGAGTGCAAAATATTAAGGTAACAGTCAAAGTAGATGTGTCTTTCTGTCTTACTAGAATTTTAGGTGAAAAATGTCAAAATTTTGTGTTTAAGTATGTGTTAAAGCATTTGAACAATCCTTGTCGATTATTATAACCTTTGCTATGTGCCAGGCACTATATTATGTACAATGCATGCATTTGTTATTACATTTAGTTCTCCTTGTATAATGGTTATTATTCCTTTCTCTAAGGCATAGAGAATTTAAATAAATTATCCAAAGTTATGGCATAAAATTGTGGCAGAGCCAAAACTCAAATATGATTTTGTCTGAGTTAAAAACTCAGGCTCTTTCTGCTAGAGCCAGCTGCCAACTTGAAAATTCTGAGTTGTCTTTTCTAGTTCTAGGATATGAATGCAATAGTCTTAGGAACCCAAATGAACAAAAGTCCTTTTTTAGGACTAGGCCATATTTTTTCAGTACTAGGCCAGTCATGGAAATAAACTGTGTTCTTTTTGGGGGGACACACTGCACAGCTTGTGAGATCTTAGTTCTCCAACCAGGGATTAAACCCGTGTCCACAGCAGTGAAAGTCCAAGTATTAACCACTGGACCACCAGGGAATTCCCTAAACTTTGTTCTTTATGACCACGATCTTGAAGGAATTGGAATTATTCCAAATGGAATCAAGTAGTGAAACACGTTTATTTATATTGATTAGTCTCCTTCCTATTTCCAGAAATATTTGAAGAAATGTGACAAAAAGCGAATATCCCGAAATTCCCTAATGAGCATAATCTCATTCTCTTATGAACTCTAATAGATCTTTTGCTTGTATTTCTCTGGTGGAACTTGCCATTATATCTTGTGTTATTGTTTCTAGTATTTGTCTACTTCCATCAAGATGACCCTGAAGGCAGATACTCTTTGTATTAGGATTCTTCAGAGAAACAAACCAATAGGTTCGCTCTCTCACACACACACATTTAATTTCATGAGATTCACTTGTAAAAAGCATTACTCCAATTAACAAACCATCTAATTTGAGATAGAGATGGCTGAAGTTCTTCTGACTAGTCTTTCAGATGTTAAATCTCCATCCTACCATTGTGGTTTACTAACTAGAGTACTCGGATGTTAACCAGCTGCCCATAGGATATAAATTAACACATATACCACATTTTATGTGAGCTATTTCAATAAAATGACAGACTACATACAAACTACTTAAGGGTTTAGTCTTATTGAATATTATAAATTGAGCCTGTGAGGAAAAAATTGGCATGGGTAGATAGGTGGTCACAATGCTTATAAACTCCCGAGGGCATCTAGAATTCAGAATTCCTTTTCATTAACTGAAGACAATGTTAGCTAATATCCCTAGTCAGTAGCAAATCCTATAAAGTGTAATTGTTCCTAAGCAGCTAAAGAACAGAAAAAAGAATAATTCAATAGTCAATGATTTGCTTTTTCTTTTTTTTTAAGAAAAAATAAACTAAATTATTTCATCCTTACTCCTATTAATATTTTGTCAGAGAGACGAGTTCTAAATTTCAGAAAACAAATCCAAGCTCTAAGCTGCTCTCATTTTCTTTTTTCTGCCTGTCTTCTGTTGCAGAACTTCTCTCACCAATCAGCCTTCATCCTGACTCTGCCCCTACTGCCTTTTGTTCTTTAGAAGACACTCATTAACATTTGCTAATGTATGCTAATGAGAAGTAATTAGTATCTTCTCTGTGAACAAAAGCTGGTGCTAAGAAGGATGTGTAAAGACTACAGAGTTCAGCCAGCCTTGCTTCAAGTTTCTTTATGCTCTGAGGACAATCGTCTGTTTTCAGTTGTTTCACAGTTCTTGTGTTTTTTGTTTGTTTTGTTTTGTTTATTTACCCGTGAATCCTGACAACCCTCCTTCTTCATGATTGGGAATATTACAGAAATGCTGTGGGGGACAGAAAGATTCCTTTTGGTTCTAAGCAATCCAAGGATATATAAGCATAGCCACCAAGGGTTTACAGCACACTATTTTCATCTGGTTAGTAGCCACAGAAACTCACACAAGAGAACGTATTTTCATTTCAGCACACTTATTTACAGTAGTTGCCCTTTATGGCGGTTATTGCAATGTGAGAGCACACATTCTGAATATATATTATGACAACAGGGTTAAATAAGAAATGTCCTTTGCCCCAAAATAATCTGAATGCAAAGGAAGACTCACCACTTACTTTTTTGTAACCACAGAGAGCTCTAAATGCCTTTGTAAATAGCTATGTATTTATTGAATATAGGTAGTTTAAAAAAAGTCAACCCTCCAAACCACATAGAATAAGAGTTGTTTTTGTTCTTTCTGTAGACCAGTGATGTCAAGAAATATCTAACTGCAGTTTCTCACAAATACTCCTGTATAAAATTTACCATTTGAAGAACTATGCTTCATCATTTCATATTTGCTCTTGTGGCTCAGGGGTGGTAGAACTTGGAAACATACCAGCTACCCATTTCATTCAGCCTGTTTAATTTTAATTTCATGTAACATAAAAACAGAAGGAAAAAGTGCCAAACTATTCGGGGTGCATCCCCTTCCCTTCTTCTTATGTGCATAAAATAAATTTATTTTCATTGTGAAAGGATAGAAGGGGAATCTTTATTTTGAGTGAATTTTCTATTTTTCTTTTTGTTAGTCTCTCTGGAACCTCATAGTAAAACGTGTTTCTCCACAGACTTCACTCTCTTCCTGTATTCCTCATGCAACTACGATATGTTATATTGTGTTTTTAATAAAGCAGGCATCAGCAGCTATTTATTCTCTGCTTCTTAAGGACTAAAGAGCCTCAAAAATAAATATTATCTAAAAGGAAAAACATTAGAGAATGACAGCTACTATTGTTTTTGCCTGCCCCGTCTCCTTCTTTGGTGAGTCTTACCCCAAACCAAAATTATTATTCTTTTTTGTAATTTTATAACCACAGTGATTTAAAATAACTAGTTAGTATCTCCAAGATATCATAATGTTTGAAAATATAACCAGCTTTTTGGCATTTATTATACAAGTTTCCATCAGAGTGTTCTTGAACATATGTGCCCCATGGTTTTTTTCAATGGTCTTAAGGAAGACCTTATGGTTTTAAGGTTTTTAATGGTATTAAGGAAAGGTGCTGGCACCTGCAGAAAGAGTATCAGCCTAGGTCTGTCACATTAAACCTTTCCCCAGATACCTTGTTTATATTTAAGTGTAATGATCTCATTCTGTTATTTCCACTCCTGAGGATTTTTTAAATATCTTATAGTTTACAGGCTCATTAAGGTATTTGATTGATATAAGAGCTAAATAATTATTCTTTTTACTCATTGGCTTCCAAAATATCATGCTTGATTCCATCATTTGAAGGACTTGGGATTGTTATAAACAAATGTCATGAATATCTTCTTATCTGACCTAAAAGTAGCAAAAATAAAAGGAGCTGCTGATTTAAACTGAATCAGATTTTATGTCCTGGATAGATATTTGAGAGGAAGAAGAATCACATTCCATCATTTTCATTCATTTTCACAGAAAGTGGCTTCTGTTCCTTACGTAACACCCACCAATAATAATCTTTTCATAAATGAATGGAAGCCGAGTGCTGTGCCATTCTCTACAGGGGAAATGATACTTCAATATGGTTTGGTGACTCCATCTATTCAAATTAAACTCCTGAACTTCAACTGTTCCTACCTAAGCTATTCTCCCTAGAGCCTCCTATCTCCTTTTCTTGAAACTCCACCCACTGCTGCCCAGGCCAAAAACCTTGGGATTGTCCTTGATTCTTCTCTTCCTCTCATATTTCACATTATACCACATTCTGATGACATGGGTTCTTCAGCTAAGATTTGGAAATGTGCTTGTTATGGCATAGATTAATATCTGTCTCAGGGCAGTTTATTCTGAGGTGAAAGCTACCTCATTTATTTTTTATTTATTTTTTCTTAGGTAATACAATTCAAATTTAATTAATGAGCGGTTTCTACCATTTCACAAGAGAACATGAAAGTGTGTGTATATGCACAGTTTTGATAATGGCAGTGCCTTTTAAAAAATATCAAAGTTAATTTACTTCCCCTTATTGTATATAAATTTTCACATCATTTTTCATTTTTCCATTTTTTAAAAGGTTATACTCCATTTATAGTTATTATAAAATATTGGCTATATTCCCTGGAAATGCACCCCATTTTACATGGCAGGAGCTGATGTTGACATTTCCTCACACACAAAGGGACCCTAAAAAGAAACACACTAGTACATTGCTAATAAACATAATTAGTACATTGCTGGTATAACCCAAGTAAACTTGAGTTTAGCTATGAGTTATAAAGTCATTCTTTTGCATCAAATAGCAAGACTCCTTAAGGATGGTTATTTCTTTCTACAGTTTACAAACTCCTACTCCAGAGCACTTTGCTCTGTAGACCCTTGTAAATGCACAATAAATGCTAATTGAATAAATGAATTTTCAGTTTCCAAAGTAATGACCTGGTGCTACAATAATCCCTTCAAAAACTAGAGGAACAGGCAATATCATTAAACTCTTCCTGCCACTGGGCCACTCTGATACTGAAGAACCATAAAATACTTTCAGTACCATAGATTGAAAAAGAAAGCCTGGAACAACATCCACTTTTCTGAACGATTCCAGTGCCTCTGAAATGTGACATTTTGCTGTTGTTTCCTTTTACTGTTTTTAATTACTGTGTCTATTTGCATGAAATGAGGATCTGGGTTGCCTAGGAGTTCATCTGCTCCTATTGCATATTCCTCTCTTAAATAAGAGTACTTCAATGCAGTTTTGCTTGCTGCCTTCAACATTTAGACAGGAAACCACTCCCCCCCTTCACTGTCCTCCCATCACTCCCCAGGAGAGAGGTTATTTTTAAAGTACATAATCAATAGGCTTTGGGAAGCATCCAGAACATGAGGGGGGTCATCTGATTGGGGCAAGCTACTAAGGACTGCTGAGAGAAGGGATGGCAATAGGCGGTGCCGAAAATTGTCTGAGAAGGGAAAGACAGTCTGTAACTCCCATTTAAGTGTTCTGAGTTATTCTTTTGCACAGGCTTTTGTCTGGGAAGGGCTTCTTAGATTGGTTCTTCAGCATCGCTTTGAGTTGCAGGAGATGCAGATCAGCACTGACAGTTGCTTTTCAGACCAAATAGTGTCCCATTAAAATTAAGCTTGGTCTGAGGCTCTTGATGGAGTCTTCAATCTCCTGGTCAGGGTGCTGCTGTTTAGTTCTTGATGCTGATGATGCCTTTGCTGAGGGTTTGAATCAATAATAAACCAATTATGATCACAGTAACTATAAAAACGACTGTTCCATGGCCCCTGACTCAGCTGCCAGACAAAAGGAATGCTGTTGAATAAAGAAGGCACCTACTGAAAATGTGCAGATGATCATGCACAGATGAGTATCACTGTTGGAAAGTCACCTGAAGAGGAGTGAGGGGGCTATTTCTGCAATACTCTCCATTACATCACTCAGAAACCATAGCTCTTTTTTCTTCTTTACTTGCAACCACAGGGCTATCTCCCCTTATGGATTTTTAGGTTTTATTTAATGGCCATTTATAACTATCCTTCCTGTACCTGAAAAGATGACCTATGACTCCAGCCCTGCTTTTTCTCTCCCCTGGTTGTCAGAGGAAATTGATTTCTTGCTCATCTCCTTGGCTTGGGACATTTCATTCTGCTGCTTTTGTTTAATATACGATCCTTCCTAAAGATTTGCTTGTATTTCTATTTGTTTAGTATTTTCCCCTATTTCATTATCTAACTTTATTTAATCATGTCTAGTGAGTTGATTATTACAAATCGTTATAACATTTTATGTGAATTTTTGTTTTGGCTATGCATGGTGCAAAAGAGGCTGTGTGTCAGACTTTGCTATTTGTCCTCAGCTGTTTCTATATTCACGCTGATCAGACCTTGCTCTAAGGCTAATCTTACATCATTAAGATGCCTTCCTAAGTGAATTCTTCTTTGGCTGAAGAAACTTGGTGGCAGCATTTAATTGCAAATAAAGACCATGGCCTATTGTTGAATGAAAAATATCTTCTGAGAAGTGTCTGCCTTCACTATTGCAGACTCTCAGTAGTGACATAAAGACCTTTGTCCTGTGCACACCCAGTTACAACCGGTGACAGAAGGCATATGTCCACTCCGAACAAAAGAACACTTATTCTCATATTCTGTGGCTGATGTTGAGTGATAACATTTTTGCATATCCTAAAAATTTTTATGCAGATGCTGTTTAAATGCAAAAAGTGCTTTTACAATAATCTTCTTTGTGAATGGAATTTAAACTCTGAATGTGCTGCCTTTTCAATATGCCTGTCAAGTTCTGAATAATAACCTTTGACAGTGCTGAGCAGAAACAAAATCAGAGGTTGTTTCCTCTGTTCATAGCAACATCGTTTGTTATCTTTGCTTTTTTGGACTTACGCCCATCCACCTTATATAAAAATATGTAAATTAATATTTTAAATGCGTTACTAGACTCATGGTTTAAAGAAATAGTCTACTGTAATTTTTATCATGGCAATTTGCAGATCTTTGTCTCTGGCTGACTCAACCTGTGATGAATGGACAGTAGTTGACAAGGGGAAAAAATCTGCCAATTAATATATTTTCCTATATTACTATACCATTAAAATTTTATAAAACCTTTATATGCCTTTATAAAAATGGAGCAAATCTAAAAACAAGATGCTGAGGATGAGGTGAGGAGTAGACAGAAGAAGTGTTCTTTGTCTTGGAAAGAACTGTAGAATCACCTGTCTCCACATAGTCAAGGTAAATCATATATGGGAAAATTTAAGCTGTCTGCATATAATACCTATAGAAGTAATTGAAATAGGAAATATCAGGTTTTAAGCAGTTTTGAAAGATTCTTTGACACTGGGTACCTCATCATAATGAAATATTGTCTATTTTAATAACTTAACTTATTTATAATAACCAAGTAGTTTGTGCATGTGGCTATAGTTTTGCCAACAATTCCTTTTACCATAGAATGAAATGACCCAACACACCCTAAGTCTGCTTATTGTAGTACAGAATTTATTTTAGTTGAAGTTATTTTGAATTGAGTTGACAGGTTTATGATTGATATGTTTTGCAAATCATTGAAGACGATGAAGCAGAGAAGTCCTTGCACAGCACTGTATAAGGTATTGTAGCTGTATATCTTTAATAAACAATGCTTATTTTGACAAGTTTATTGAAAAAAGTTATTAACTGCACAGAAAACTTTACAATGAAAATAATAACAGTAATTTTAACAGTAAAAACCAGTTAATAACAACTGTACCATCATTTAAAGAATTGCTGTATTTTTTCTTTCTTCAACAGTGCAGATCCAAGTGGAGGAAAAAGAAGATGATACTGAGGAAAGTTCAAGTAAGTGGGGATGGACATATCCCCACTGGGATATGTTTCCTGTGGAATAGCAGCGAATTCAGGGGATTCATCCTCTTATCTTATGGGAATATGCTACCATATGCAAGCAGAGAAGCATGTGTGGATGACTTTCGATGGTCTCACAAAAGAGATCAAGACCATCCAACAGAATCTCTACTCGAGATTCCATTCAATTGGCACACACACATTCCACCCAATTTATAATTTACTCATGATTAAGTAGATGGTAGTTCAGAAAAAATTTGCTCTTTTATTTCTTTATTATTTTCCCCCATGAAAATCTTTGTCCTAAAAGCTTTTCTCTAAGGCTGAATTTATTACAATATAACAGATTGACCTTTTTGACTGAACTGATCAGGTGGTTCAATAAAAATGAAAAAACCTGTTTTTTTGTACTGAATTCATGGGTATTTTGTTGGAATTGCTCTGTTGTTTTTACTTTGAGTAGGTTCAGCTCAAAAGCTGTGACCCCTTTCCAGGCATGCAGACCCCTCATGGACTGGAACAGAGAAAGATCATTATATGAGCAAAAGTTTTGAGTTTACCAAAACTGAAAGAGCAGCATCTCAAGAAGAGTTCAATTAGAGAATATATCAACACTGTCAATTAAAAACCTGAGCCCAACATGACAGCCAGTGAATGTTCATGATGACAGTTGTTTTCATTAATTTGGTACATTTTACATGAAAACAGCCCAGAGTCTCACAGAGATCCTAGATGCTATGACTTGACTACTGTCGGGGAGGAAAAGTAATTTTTCCTCTACCCTCCTGAGTTCTTAGCTGATACCCCTATAATATGAGACAGTTAACAAGAAAAAAAACCAAAACAAACCAGAAGTTTATTAACACATACACCTCATGTATACATGGGAGCTATCCAGGAAAAATGAGTAACTGTGAGGTGGCTTAAAATTTAGATTTGAACACCATCTAAAGAGGGGAGACGGAGGGGCATGTAGGTCTCTTGGGAGAGAATAAATAAGTTTTAGGAGAATAGATGGGAAGTATGATAGTTTATGATAAAGTGTGTCTGCATGTGGTGTTGACCTATAGTCTCCTCTCCTGTGATAATAGTCAATCTTCCTTGGGGATGAAACTCCTGGGGAGGGGATTTATGACAGTTGAGCTCCTTTTGGAGACTCTGTCTTTAAGCAGATAAGAGAAGTTGAGAGAAAGTCTCTTCCTGCATTTGCTGTTTTTCAAGTGATACAGCTCAAAATAGTCAGTACACCAAAGTGGCATATTTGGGGGTGGTATATTCAGAATGCCTTTCTGACGTGGTATATTTTGCTACCCTTCAAAACTGAATCAAGCCCATTCCAAAAGGTAATGAATGCAGATCCACATTTAGTAGGCAACTGTAAAACATTCCTTTTTTAAGAATTTGAATATTTGGAAACTAGTTAAAGCACTAAATATAGCCTTTTTGTCCTAAGTGCTAAAATATAAATATAATAATACACTTTTCATCCATGGTCAAACTCTGCAAGCTTAATAGTTAAGCCTTAATATGAAATATACTAAAATGCAGGGTAGTAAGTGGCTGCTAGAGTTTTCAAGCTATTTGTGGGTGAAATTGTTTCTCAGTTCCTATGAGGCTCTGTTCTTTCTATAATTAGTGACTAAAATGAATAATAAAGGCTGGGTAAATTTTCAGAATGCCAGAGTGGGGTTCAAATAACATACAATATTTGCCACAGTATTTAACAAATGGAAACTCATTCTTGGTTTTGATGACAAAATATAGTTTTCCAAACCCGGTTAGAAAAGTTACTCTCCTGTTACTCTCTGTTAGTCAAACTTTAGTCATAATGGTAATATTTAGATCTTAGATTTGAAATATCAATAAAAAATTTTGATAAGTAATGTTAAAAAGATAACAAAAAATAACAAAAAGATTTTAAAAGATAAAATAATGACACACACATATGTAAAAATGAAGACATTTAACTAATAAATGAGGAATCTGGTGAGGCATTTATAGCAGTTACCAGTTAAAGGAAAATTCAAAGAACAGATTTATTTATAGATCAGGAATATTGAAATGATTGTGCAAATAAGGCATGACTGTTTGGGGGATTTTTTTCTTTCATTTTCTTTTTCGGTGGTGGAAGTTTGTCTCTGCATTGAACAGAGTTTACTTGCTTGTCTATAGACAAGAACTATTTTGCATTGCTATCTAGTTATCAGTAACTTACAAAGTTATAAAATAGCTTCCATAGAATCAGAATCAGGTAACACAGAAGGGTATGGCGCAGACAATTCTTAGTTTTCCATTAAAGCACAAATTTTTCCCTAAGTAGCTTCTATTTAAGAAGATAGTGATGATTATGAGTAATATTTGTTTTTTTGTAATAAACATCAGAAGTTGACTCTAAATATCAGAAGTTAAAAAACAAAAGTGAAAGTGAAGTAGGATGTATGCCATAAATGGTGAAGGAGGGAACTGAATTCTCCCTCTACTCTTTACCTGGAAGCTTCCGAAGAAGTTATGGACATATGAGGCATTAATTGTTAGCTGATGAATAAAATAAAATAATGTCATTTCTCTCAGTTTTGTATTAAATTTAAAAGTTATTTATATCTATTTCTAATCAAAAAGATAAAATGATCAAGCAAAGGTATTTACTATCAATTTCATTTAAGAAAGAGGAAGAAATATCTAGGCAAAAGAAGAAAGTCAAGAATGAGAATAATTTTACATAAAATAGGTAAGCAACAAGGATTTACTGTGTAACACAGGGAACTATTCAATATCTTGTAAAAACCTATAAAGGGAAATAATCTGAAAAAAATATATGTATGTATAATTGAATCACTTGCTGTATACCTGAAACTAACACAATATTGTAAATCAACTATACTTCAATTTTTTTAAAAAGTAAAAAAAAAAGAAAGAGAATAATTTGAATTATTAGGAATGTCAAGGCATACATTAATTTCTTCAAAATTATTCTGGTTTGTAGCATTTCCTTGTCATTCTTATTCTTTGTTCTGAGATAGAAGTAGTATTAGCACATAGTGGTTAAACATTCAACCCTTATGTGTTGAACTGGTAACCTACAAACTTGGTCTGAGAGATCATGGTGTGATATTAAACTCCAACTCATCTAGTTACCCAAGTAAATGAAGGCTGGAATTCTAAGCATTATTAGAATTTGGGGATCAACACTGACATATGAGTAGATAAACCACAAGAAATGAGAATTTAGATAAATGTATTTATTTATTTTAAATGTATTTATTTATTTATTGGCTGTGTTGGGTCTTCATTGTGGGCTTTCTCTAGTTGTGGCGAGCGGGGAGAAGCACACTCTCACGCTTCTCATTGTGGTGGCTTCTCTTTGTTGCAGAGCATGGGCTCTAGGCACATGGGCTTCAGTAGTTGTGGCATGTGGGCTCAGTAGTTGTGGCTCGTGGGCTCTAGAGCACAGGCTCAGTAGTTGTGGTGCAAGGGCTTAGTTGCTCTGTGGTATGTGGGATCTTCCCGGACCAGGGCTTGAACCTGTGTCCCCTACATTGACAGGCAGACTCTCAACCACTGCACCACCAGGGGAGTCCCTAGATAAATGTAATTAAATGGCAGGCTATGAAATATATATGGCATGGTGCATCTTGTGCATCTTATCTTGATATGGCAAATTGCTGGATTATGGTCTCAGATGTGTGACAATAATTAAAAAGTAAGAATACATTTGGTAGCGGGAGAGCACTTTTCTGATACTGCTCACTGAAGCATTAACTGCTGTGTTTAGGTGAAGAGGAAGAGGAGGAGGAAGACAAACTACCTCGAAGAGAGAGCATGAGACCAAAGAGGAAACGGACCAGAGATGTTATCAATGAAGATGACCCAGAACCTGAACCAGAGGATGAAGAAACGAGGAAGGCCAGAGAAAAAGAGAGAAGGAGGAGGTTGAAGAGAGGAGCGTAAGTTAGTTCTTATCTGAAATTGCTTCTCATTCAGAAGTGCCTGATGCTGAAAGAAGACCACTCCCTTTAGGCACTCCCTGGCCTTAAAATTGGTAATTAAAACTACTTTCAGAAAAACAGGCTTAATCTGCCATTTTACTCCACTTAGTTAAATGTATTTTGATATTAAAATAGAATTTTTAAATGAATATATATTAAGAATGGACTTATGAGAAATTCCCTTATGAGAGATCTAAATTGTCATAGGTCATTAACATATTTAGTTAATTTAAATATTTTAAAGTTATCCCATTAGTTAAGTGCATCATACTGAAGTTAAGTGAAAAATTCCTAAACAATGAACCCAAATCACTTATCTTACAGAGCAGGGGTTGGCCAACCATGGTTAATTCCAACCCAAGGGCTTAGAATGGTTCTTACAGTTTTAATAAAACTGTAATTTAAATAAAACCAAAGAGGAATATGGAACAGAGCTGTATATAGCTCCCAAAGTCTAAAATATTAACTATCTGTCTCAATGACAAGTGTATTTTAGAGGGTTAATTTAAATTTTTGTTTCAATAATCATGACCTGATTAAAAACTCTGGATTGGTAGGAACATCACCACAGGAAGTAAACAAGAAACCAAAGGAAAGACCAAGTCCCTTCTTAATGTCTGCTATGGGCAGCCAAAAAATGAGCCAACTGAGAAACCAGAAATGTACCCTACAGAGTCACAGCCACAGCATCACAATATTAAGTATAGAAGGGTAAATTTGAAGTTAAGCAACAACAGCTCATAACTGAAACAATCTATTACCAAAAAACAAAGAAGATCTCTGCAATAGGGCATTACATTCCTCAATTTAAAATCATGTTGTTCATGTTTAGATTTTGTTTTCTTTGAGTTTTGGACCCTTTGATATTTTTGCAATACTAGGAACACAGAAAAGAAAAGATACATCTCATTTGCTCAGTAAGAAACTAAATTCCTTTGAAGGCCTCTTCAAAGGATTCACTTCTATCAAATATACTTCAAGTTGAATTTTATCAATTGAAGTTTTGAGTTTAATTAATAGATTAAGTTACCTTTAAGGAATAGATTTTTAAATTTTTTCCTATTTCAGTTTTTCTCTTTCTCTCGAGACAGGGCTAACAAATTTTTTAAGGGCACTTCAAAGACATACTTACCTCTAATTTACTATCCTTGTTGAAAAATAAAGTTTTTAAATGAAATGTAGAATTCGTGGGGGAAGGTGTACAGGGGAACAAAGAAGAGAGGAGAATATATTGATAGATCTGTAACTGTTTCCACACATTTTCTAGTTCTGAGAATTTGAGACTATGGACATAAAATGGCTTCAGTACTTCAGAATGTAAACACTATTGTTTAAAGTTATAATATTTCCAGAAATCCTGCATCAGTGTTCAGATAC
Source organism: Kogia breviceps (assembly GCF_026419965.1). Classification (NCBI taxonomy): domain Eukaryota; kingdom Metazoa; phylum Chordata; class Mammalia; order Artiodactyla; family Physeteridae; genus Kogia; species Kogia breviceps. The sequence goes on from NC_081317.1 coordinate 76,101,828, forward strand.
AAGCACTAAGCCTTGTGGATCTCAGCACACACCATATATAGCCAAGTTGCTATACATTGATCATCTGAGTATCTGATAGCATTCTTTAAGTTTGGAAGTCAAGCAAAACTTAACTTTACTAAAGGAGGTTTTTTTTTTTTTTTTAAGGGACGAAGAAGAAGAAATTGATGAAGAGGAACTGGAAAGATTGAAGGCAGAGTTAGATGAGAATAGACAAATGATCGCTACTGTCAAATGCAAGCCTTGGAAAATGGAGAAGAAAATTGAAGTTCTCAAGTATGATGCCACTTTTCAAAATTAGAAACATTTTCCCTGCTATTGATCTCTCAAATTCTCTGAGTATTACCTATATATTATAGATAATACTATATGGGATACATCATATATATAATACTCATTATATATAATTTTCATGGTCATATATACATATATAACATATGTTACCTATCATATAGTTAACATATCATATATCATATATGTACATATACATATTCTGTATCATATCACTAGAGAGGCTGGGCTAATGATTATAAAAGAAAACAATCATGATTAAATTCATTATTTGGAGTCTTACAACCTCAGATCACTTTTAATCATTTGTTCCTTGAACTGAGAATTTCCTTAGTTTAATACATTCATTACTATCTCTCTAAAAGAGATAATATATTTGAATTTTACAAGTTTGTTGGATTGCACACTCTAGTTTCTCTGCAGGGTTCCAGCCTCAAATGATATATTCATGTGACAGCTCTTATTAAAGCACAGGGAGGATGCTAAGCCAACAGAAGAGTAAATGGGATTCCAATTAAGGATTACACTAATAGCTATCCCCTGGTAACATGTAAGCGACCCAATTTCACTCTTTTGTTGAGTCTTAACACACTCAGAGACACATAGATTTATAAACTCCTGATAAGAGCAGTCAAATGTTTATCCCTTTCCTGGGATTGGAAGCAGATTCACCTCTGAGGATCACACTACATTTCTTTGCATGGTGGATCGGGGAAGTGGGGCATGAATAAAAGGGCCATGTCTGTGGTAACAGCCATGTTTGCATCTCACAGATGTGATACAGATTGCAATTTTTACAGAGAACAATTTTTATAAACAGTGGTAAATTTCCAAAGCTATCCCTCCACAAGCCTATTTAACTAATAACATTACACATTATAGTGTATCTATAATAATGTTAAAGTGTTTTTGTCTCTGGTGATGAAAAAAGAACTGAAGCAGCTATCAGGATAATTCACTACTCTGAAAGAGCTTGTGTGTTATTTAAGGAAATGGCTTAAACTTCTGGGGCCTCAGTTACCTCATATCCAAAATAAAACAAGATATTCCAGGTTTACCCTATGAAGTGGGAACCTAGGCATCATTTCTAATGTTATTGCTTTGTTTCATGGAATAAGGTTTTCCAAGTTCCAAACAGTGGTCTTCCCAGAAAGCCTTTGGAACACCACACAACTGTAGGCTGGGAACTACTTATGCATGTGCTTGTACACCAGCCATAAATGAAGGCAAAGACAAGTAGTATTTCTGGTTCCATGAAGCTATTAATGTATGTGCATATGCACGTGTGTGTGTGTGTGTGTGTGTGTGTGTGAAAGTAGTTTTCATTTAATGAAGTGATAATGATGCTAAATGATAGGTTTAGGAAATATCCTTACTTGGCAAAATAGAAGTTTGGTAACCTTATATTGTTTCCCAAAATATTGGGTGGGCCAAAAATTGCCCTCGGTATTTTAAGTAAAAATAAAAGACACATTTTTCATTTTCACCAAGAACTTTATTGAACAACGTATTCACCCTTTTGTTCCACTACCTTCTGCCATTTTTCAGACAACTTCATAATTCCATCTTCCCAAAACTTATCTTTTTGAGCAAAGAACTGTTCCAGGTACCTTTTACAGTCTTCCAGGGAACTGAAATTTTTTCCATTAAGAGAATTTTGTAAAGACCAAAATAAATGGAAATCCTTAGGTGCAATGTCTGGTGAATGTGGCTGATGAATCAGAACTTCCCAGCCAAGCTATAACAGTTTTCGCCTGGTCATCAAAGAAACATGCGGCCTTGCATTATCCTTATGGAAGATTATGCGTTTTCTGTTGACTAATTCTGGATACTTTTCGTGGAGTGCCGCTTTTAGTTGGTCTAATTGGGAGCAGTCCTTGTTGGAATTAATTGTTTGGTTTTCTGGAAGGAGCTCATAATAGAGGACTCCCTTCCAATCCCACCATGTACGCAACATCACCTTTTTTGGGTAAAGACCGGCCTTTGGTGTGGTTGGTGGTGGTTCATTTCGCTTGCCCCACAATTTCTTCCGTTCCACATTGTTGTACAGTATCCACTCTTCATCTTCTGTCACAATTTGTTTTTAAAATGGAAGGTTTTCGTTGTTTCAGTAGAGAATCGCATGTGGAAATATGGTCAAGAAGTTTTTTTCACTTAACTTACTTGGAACCCAAACGTCAAAGTGATTAATATAACCAAGCTGGTGCAAATGATTTACAGTGCTTGATTTGGATATTTTGAGTATGTCGGCTATCTCCTGCATGGTATAAAGTTGATTGTTCTCAATTATTATTTCTATTTGATCGCTATCAACTTCAACTGGTTTATCTGACCATGGAGCATTGTCCAGCAAGAAATGTCCAGCACGAAACTTTGCAAACCACTTTTGACACATTTGATCAGTCACAGCACCTTCTCCATATACTGCACAAATCTTTTTGTGTGTTTCAGTTGCATTTTTACCTTTCTTAAAATAATAAAGCCTGATATGCCGAAAATGTTGCTATTTTTCTTCCATCTTCAGTATTAAAATGTCTACACAAAAATTCACCAATTTTGATAAGCTTTTTTTTTAATGCATGCCGATATGACAGCTGTTACATACAATCTAACAAAATTGTTTCAAATGAAGTTAAAGACAACCAAGTGCTGCTAGAGCCACCTTACGGAAAAAACTGAATGAACTTTTTGGCCTACCCAATATGTTTTGAAATATTGCTGACCATGAAATTCCCAAACCTGGGAACCACAGGTAACTGTATGTAGAAAGTTGTAAAATTGGAAAGTGGTAATATTGTGAACAGTCAAAGTGTGATGTGAAACTGCATAAAAATGCCAAGAGATATATCCTCCCTTTCCAACTGCATGGAGGTGTAGAAATACCCCCTCACTCTTCTTTGCCTGCATCTTATGTATAGGGCAGTGAAGAAGGGATGGGTTTCAGTCTTGAGTTTGAATCTCAGATCTTCCATTTAATACCTGTGCAAATTTGAATGAATTGTGTAGCCCTCTGACCTTGGGTTTCTTATGAAATTTTACTAATTTACAGGGCTATTGGAATCATAAAGTGAGTTATTTCATATGAAACCCTTAGCAGGGTGCCAGAACATAGCACAAAGCTGGGAAACACAAGTTGTAATTATTATTTCATCTCAGGACAGACTCAGTATTGTCTGATTCCCTGCAGTGTGACAGGAGAGATGGGAAGGATACAGGACCTGACAGGACTAAGTGGGAGCAGACTTAGCCATAGGCAACCCCAGGAGCCTTGGGGGATGGTGGCACATTGATATAGCAGTCTGGATGGACAACTGATTTTGATGCTCCAACAAAGAAAAGAGGGTATCTTGACAGTTTGGCAGAATCCACGGTCAGCCGCTTTCAGATCTTCCAAAATGTACCCACAGGGTAATCTTGTGGCAGATTCCAGGTCCTGGGGCCTTAGGCTGGAGTCCAGGGATAAAGCCATTTTTAGAGGCAGGGAGAGATAAGGATTGGGGTAGAAGGAAGGGCAATACCATGCCCTATTACTAGGGCAGAGGTTAAAAATGGGGAGTCTGCAGCTGAATCTAGACTATAGGTGGTTTTTATTTGGCTCACATGCTTTTTGTTTCTTTTTCTTTTATTTTTTTTTTAAATTGTGATGAAATATATGTAACATAAAATTTACCATTTAATCATCTGGAGGTGTATATTTTTATAAAAATGTTTTTTCTTTGTTGTTAAATTTTAAAAAGTGGGAGATTTCAGATTTTAAAAATCCAGATGTTCAGCTTCTCCTGGACAAGAAGAAAATCTGATCCCCATTCCTACATGAAAATAATAGCTGGGGCTAAGCAATTGCTGTCCCCTACTAACAGGGCACTCTGTCTTCAGTGTGCACAGCTCCCAAACAATCCACATCTCTTATTCACGCTCCTTGGCTGGACCTTATAAGCGTTCAAGTTTGCTGCCTCTTACCCCTGTAGCTGGGGAGCAAGTTAGGCATGCTATCAAGACAGTGATTCAGAAAGTTGGAGTGAAAGCCAGCTTGCAGAATAGAAGCACAGATTTAGGCCCAGAGAAGAAACAACTATGGCTTCTCACCTGTCAGCAAAGCTCACTGTCTTGGGATGATTCTCCATAGCCAGAAATGGCTCCTGCTTTGTGGCTTTGCAGTATTCTGCACAGCTGGTACCATGGGCCATGGTCAGCCTGATTCTCTTGGTTTCAGCCTCTGTGATAAAATCGTTGGTACTACAGTGCCTGACCTGTCTCCCTTCGTAGGTTTCTGAATGCTGTATTGAGCTTCTCCCCCACAGATTCCTATCACGTATTAGATAGTGGTCAATACTTCTTAGAACATGCAGTAAAGGTTCTCTACCCCAGTGTTACTAAAACATGGGAGTCAGGCAGCTTTCCTCCACCCTTTTATTCCTTTCAGAGACATCAAACTCTGAGAGAGTGTATCTAAGGATTATGTTATTCCCAGAAGTAGCCTCCAATCATCAATTCTGGCTAAGTCTATGGAATCCAAGGCACTAGGCTCAATATAACTGGAGCAGGTATTTTCATCACAGGTTTGGATCTGTATCTAGATTCTGAGGCTTTCCGTATGGATCTGGACTCTGAAAAACTTGTGAAACTTCTAAAACAGAATTTACAGAGGGTCAAGGTTTTAAGATATGTTTTAGAGTAAAGCCTCAGGAATGGTAGCTTATGGTTCTGAGGATGCTGTGGGAGACTCAGGGGTAGTTCTCATATTTTGAAAGATTATCTACCACTAGGAACATGAGCATTCTCAGGGATGAGGGTCAAACATTGGTTAATATAAGCAGTTAATACATAGGCACGAACCTCTAAGAATGGGTTGTAAATCCATATGGACTCTCAAACATGGTTTAGGAACTGGAGCTCAGCATTTTGAGGTAGCAGAATTGGCTCCTTAGGGCTGAAGAGAAACCACCTCCTTTCCACCTTCACTGTGGAATGGTGTTTTTCAATGTATGTTTTCCTGTGTATTGATACAGGTTCAAACATTCATGTATCTTTAAACCTACTGAATAAAAATCTCTGGGTGGAGGGGCAGGGGTGTCTGGCCCAGATCAGGAGTGTGTATTTTTAGTTTTACTCGAAAAGTCATTAATGTACGGTCAGGATTGAGAGTCCTTTTCTTCATTTCCGAGAATCAGAAAACTTCATTAAGCAGAACATTCTATTCTGTGGACTGTTTATTGAATGGGTGAGAATATGTATGGATCAGGGCTAGGAAAAGGGAAAAAGTAGTGGATTTTCCAATTATTTGAAGGTCAGTTCCTATTTTTTATTGGTTATCTAACTGAAACATATCCAACAGCAAGAATTTTTAGCTTAATCTGTGTTTAAGTTTTTAATGGATTTAACTCAGAAGTTGGATGACTAGATCTTTCCCACCTATAAAAGTGGCTGCACTAATGTACCAGCCACCATAGGTGAAATAAAACACCTGGATGAAAAATGACAGATTTACTTATTAGTCATCCTGAAAACTAAAATCTTTGACTATATCAGAACATTCTATGTGGTAGATTAAAAGCCCTCATCACTTAACCTAAATAAGCAACCACTTTATTTTGTTATAGTGGAGTAGGTTTTGGATTGAAAATTAAGAGATTGGACTCTGGTCTAAGCTCTAACTTCTAACTTTACCTCTCTGAGCCTCAGTTTATTTATTTATAACATAAAAGGACTGGATTGTAGGCCCATAATTTTCAAAGTGCAGTCCTCAGAGTTTAAGTTTGGTGGAATCCTTTTATAAAGGGCAAAGGAGGCAGAGGTCAGAGGGAGGACTGCTTGGCCACACGTCAGCTTCAAGCAGAGGAGACCTGTGGTTTCTCTTTTCTATACAATGTACTTCCATATAAAGCATTCATTTGAAGAAAAAAAATGCTTCTGTGCCTATTAACATAAGAAATAGCTTTAAAAAACCCACTTAATTGGTTATTTAAGGAATCTTATTTTAGGGATGGAGCAGTTCTATCATTCCATGAGTTTACAGATTAGGGTGTGGAAGTACATACTCCAATATACTTTTGCATGGAAATGGCTCTTGGGTAGAAGCCATTTTAAAATGATTTATTTTGATGAAGAAAATGTTTATTTAGCTATTATACTGCCTGCTTTAATTTCTGAGCTTTGTAGCACCCTGACCTAAGTTCCCAGGAATTGTCCATTGGCAGACTAGGCCTGGTGATTTATTAATGAAACACCCAGTAAAGCCAAGAAAGTTACTCTTAGAATTTCATTTACTTTTAAACAGGTGCTTGAAAGTGTCAGCTAGTCCTTAAGGTAACATTCTTCCTTACTCAATCTTTCTTCATCCTTTGACACTGCTTTTTGGTTTTCTTTTCTTTTCTTTTTTGGTTGGGGAAACTAATATAATTCATAGGCAAGAACTGTGATTTCAACTTTAGTTCACAAAGGCCTTTACTTCATCTACCATTGTGAAGGAATGAGGGACTCCACACAAGAGGACTTTTAAGCGTGTGTACTCATCCACTAATACATACTTCAATCATTTGAAGTGTGTATTCACCAAAAACTCAACCAAAGCAGAGACCTTTAGTTCTTGTACATTACAGGTATCTTGGGTACATTGATTTTCTCATCCAAAGAATGGAGAGTCTGTAGGCAATTAGTACAGCTGAATTTTGTTGATCAAAATGTAACATTGACATCCAATTTTTCTACTATTTAATGAGTCCCCTAGGTATCAAGCATTATGCTGTGACCTTAGACAAGTTTCTTAACCTCTGCATCCTTGAGTTTATCCTCTATAAATGGGGATAAAAGTAATAATACTTCATAAAGTTCCTGAGAGGATTAAATCATTTAATAGACCTACAGCACTTAGAATGATGCCTGTCACATAGTAATCATTTTCTACATCTTCTTATATATCATCTTCTTCTTAATTGCATTTCATTATACACTACTTTCTCAAGTATTATCAGTCAATGTATCACATATGGTAAGACACACTGAATTAGTTTCCCCAGCTTGCCAAAGTATCCTAGCCTCCAATAATTTTTGATAAACAGCAGCTTACCTAACTTGCACTCTTTAGAATTTTAGCTGTCAGTGATAGCTATCTTTTACAACTTGTTATTAGATGATTCATAAATATATGATCTTTGAAAACTGATTAAAAGGAGAAATTCATTAATTATGACTTAAAATTATTTAGGAATGCTTTTAAATATATTTGACATACTACATTAACAGTAAAAAGAAAGCAAATGTGCACATGATAAGCACAAAATAAGCTTAATTTGAGAAGTTTGTCCTTGTTGTTTTGGGCAAGTATCATACAGATCTCAGATAAGGTACTAATTATGAAGATAACCCTTAACTTTATCATGTTTATAATAAGAGAATAAGCAAGGTATTTTTGAAGACGTTTTTATGTATATAACCAAGAAATGGCAAGTAGAACACTACTTCGGGGGACTTAAGCTTGTTGCTATAGAATAAAAATGGTTACACCTTATTAAAATGCATATACTGAAAGTAATGTTTGGAGAACATTATATTAGAATATCATAAAAAATTAGATGAGCTGAAGAAAGGGGAATAGTTTTCCATATTCAGTATAATGTGTCTAAGATTCCCTCTGTCCTGAAAATTAGAAACTTTTAAGTTAAATATAAATCACTTCTTTCAAAGAGTCATATTAATTATGCTTTTGTAATATATATACACACATATATATGTATATACTATTATACATATACATACATATTTACCCTCAAATATCTATAAAAGATACATGATTCTTTGGCTGAATTAAGTTTTATATTTTATGCACTCACTATTATAGTGTATCTTGACCAGTGGTTGGTCACAGTGATTGGGAAAGCTTAAAATGGAGGCTATGGAAGGAAACTGTGAAATAGTAAGACTCCAAGTCAACTCAGCAGAAAGACTAGTTCACATAGGAGTATAATATGCTCTGTGGGTGACCTCACCTAAGTTGTGTTGCCAAATGCTCAGGAGAGACTCCAGATCTAAGTTTATCTTGTGGCAAGAGATTAAATTTACCAGGTAGTCTTGATTATTCACAGAGCTCACTGAACTCCCATCATTTAAAATTTCTTGCCCACTCTTGGATCAAAAGGCAGAACACACTGTTCTAACAGAAAACTAAGGCTTTCCAGTATTCCTAAATATCACCACACAAAATTTTGAAAAAAATATTTCACAATACTTAGAAATGTTGACCAGGGGCTAAATATGAACACACAGGTGTTGTGCAGAAATATTTTACCAAACCTTTCAAAGCAGAATGGCTCCTCTCACTCTGAGAGGAGTGTTTCACAGTATTCAGAATTCATTAAACATGTTTGATTAGAATGCACATGAACCAAGCAAAATTAGCACAGTGTGTCTACCAATCCCTGAATGTTAGTATATCTAGGAATATGAGATTGTACTTGAGGTTCATGGTGGAAATATCTCCTGTATTAAGGAAATTTCAGCAAACCCATGCCTGGAATGCCTTTCTCTGCCAACTCAATTGTATCAGCCTTTTAATGTCCAGTTTAATTCTTATCTACAGTGTCTTCAACAAGCTCTCAAGCCTCCAGGGCCCTCTTCCTTTTTACTTCAAGGCTTCCTAGCACTGTTGTGTAACAATTTTATGGGCCTATATCTCTTTTTTCTTAATGGAGTTTAAGTTTCAGAAAGGAATCTACATGTTTCTTTTAGTTTTTTCAAAACACTTAACTCACTGCTAAAAACATAAAACACAATAAATACTTAGAAAAAGATGGCTAAGTAAAAAGGAGAATGAAAAAATTATAGAAATAAAATAAATTTACTTATTGATCAGAATTTGATAGGTCCTTCTTACATCTATGTATAGCAATCTGTATTTTCAGTGCTATTTCTACCTTCTCTGAGTATAATTTTCCCACAGTGAAGGAGGGAGAGGATACACTGACGTTTTGCAAATCTTTGGTGTTGAGAATAGTTGAGGTAAGATTTTAAATTTAACTTTTCTTGTTACTCTTCAGCTCTTGATCTTAAGATTCATTTGTGGCTTTAAGGACACATTCTACCTAAATCTTATTTCTGCTCAAAAGCCAAAGCAATAACAATAGACTGGGATATACCTCGATGTCTTAGGGATATGGCCTAGAACTCTGCAGCCCACGTAATGCCACCCCTACTTTCAGGGGTATTGTTTTAGGTATTAGTGTTGTTAATTGCATGCTCATTGATTCATTAAAACAAAAGACAAAAATAAAAATAAAATTAAAACTCCTTGATACAGAGCTTAATAAGAAGATCTGGAGAGATATTAATAAAGTTACTATTACAGATTGTTTTAGATGGAGAAAGAATTTTTTATAGCAACTTAGTTGCACATTGTCTCTGCTGATAACGTTACAAATCTTAGAATTTTTTGGTGTCCTTGTATGGCAGAAAACCAGTTTATGCTGTGAACAGTATCTAAAACTCAGCACAAACTTTTAGCTCCTGGGGAAATCTATATGGTCTTCTTTTCCCTCTCCCTGCTATTATAATACAAAGGAAAATTATTAACCATAAATTGAGTTTTAAATTAACCAGGTAGAGCAGAATTAGGAAAAGATTTAATCAGCAAGTAGAAAGAGGATCTAGTGTGTTTTCTTTCTTTAATAAACCACTAAAGCCCAACTATGTTGTTTCTCCCTTGATTCATCTAAAATTACTCTGAGATACTTGACTGACCTCTAGGGTACAACTAAAATATGTTTGAGTTTTTATTTGACATTTAAGCCAGCTATGAAAATTAGCATTGTTTCATAGTCCAGGGAACAAAGAAGTTATTCTAAGTCTTGAGAATTTCTATGGGTAGTAACTTTGAACTTAGTACAGATTTTACCTACCCAAGCTTTGCTTTGGTTATTTACCAATACCAGCAGCTGGCTTTGACACATCTCCATGAATGTCATCAGAGCTGATGAAAAAATTGTCTTAATAACTCTTTGTGCACAGATCATTGTTATGTTTATTGCTGATAAAATGTTTAGAAGGCTTGGTGGTCTCTCTCTTTCTCTCCATATGTATATATTTTAAACTGAAATCTGTGAAGTGGTGCTATTAAAAGGAAGCACACCAAAATAAGCCACATATATAGGGTAAGAAGTTATGTGAATATACTGCCAACATTTTTGCTTGTTCTTTGTTGCTTGTTTTCAGATTGTTTCAGAAGTTTTTAGTTACTCTTTAGGGATTTAAGATAAAGAGTGAGCTAGGGATTGAAAAATAAAGTTATTCACCAAAATAAGTGTATCAAGCTTCAAAATATGTAGAGTATTACCAATGCAAGGGAACAGCAAAATAATCATATTTAATCATATTTGATATAGTAGCTTTTTAGCCCAAACCTCCAACAACTTGCTTAGCCACGTAAAAATCTCTAAATTTACTACTCTCAACAAATAATATTTGGTTTAGTTCCGAATTTGGTCCTCAACTAGTTGCACGTTGGAACCATTTAGGGATGTTAAAAAGTACTGATGCCTATGTCCCACCCCTAGAGATTGTGACTTAAGTGGTCTGGGAATGGGGACACCTAGCCTTTGAAATTTTTAAAAGATCCCACAGGTGATTCTGAGGTGTAGGTAGTTTAGGAACCACACCCAGACTATCATCTAGTCTTCTTGTAGGTGTTCATTCATTACAATAGCATTTGTTGAAACTCACTTCTGTGCCAGGTGCTATATTAAATATTGGGAAATTAGAACAAAAGACATGGACCTTACTTTCAGGAAATCCCAGTGCAGTGGTGAAAATAGACCATGGGTTAACTACAATACATGAGGTAATCACTACATGAAGGTCAGAGGTTAAATCACCCTGACCTGGAGCTGGAGGAGAGTGTTAGAAAGAAAAATAAGGAAAGACCTTATGGAGGAGCTGTAGTGTTGGCCTGGCTGTTGAACTGAAAATGGAAAGGAAGAGAACAGGTGGAGAAGACAGGAAGGACATTCCAGAAAGAGGAAACAGCTTGTATAAAGGCATTAGAAATCAAGTTACATCCAGCCTCTCATTCTGTTTTCCTCTAATTCATCTTGCACATCATTGTTGCAACATTTTTCATATAGCACACCATACTGAACTTATCAGTTTCCTGCTAACAAAATGCTCATGGATCCTTATAGAGATCAGAGTGAATTCTGTACTGCTTAACTTGGCATCAGGGCATGCCAACTCCTCCTCTAAAGCACTTAGACTGTTTTCTTCATCACCCACCAGAAGACCCCAGGTGCACTTCCATCTCTTCACCATTGCTCACACCATTTCCCTGTGCTGTAATGTCCTTCCTGCAACGTTGACCATGTAGCTGAATCCTCCTTTTGTTCAAGGTTCTTTCTAAACACCCCACTCTCATCTGAATCTTTCAGCCCTTAATTTTACTGTTTATTCATTTGGTAGTAATTAGATGATGTCCTAAATATTTATCTATGTCTCAGCTTTCTAATGGAATTAGAAATGCCTTACAGAAAAGCATAGAACCACATTCTTTTTTTTTCTTCATATGGCACAATGCCTTGAAACAAATAAAAATCTATATTTTATTACTGTAAACAAAACTGTGTGATAGTATTATAAGTTTAGAAAATAGAGGAACTAATTATTTGCATAATTGCCCAGTCTTTGGCCATTGACACACACGATTTTTACATAGTTGTAAAGATAGTATACAAATCGTTCTTTATTCTGAAGTTTTACTCAATGTATCATATACATTGCTCAGAAAAATAATAAATGTGTCTTTGAATAATAATCAAAAGTACCATTTACCCCTGGTATACCAAGAACTGCTTTGTTTATGTTGTCTCAACTTTTACATGTCCCTATACCAATCCCATGAGGTAAATAATGATGTTATTCTGGGAAAACTGGACATATGAGCTCAATTCCTAGCTGAGCTATGCCACTTACTCTTTGGGTAAATTTGGACACTTCTTTTACTGATCTAATCCTCAGTTTCCTCATCTCCGAAATGGGTATAATAATAGTTCCCACCTTGCAGGATCTGGTGGGGATTAAAGTAGATGATGGACATAAATAGTGCCTGGCTTATGGCAAACATTCAGTATGTTAGCTGTCATTGCTGTTACTGTTGCTGGTCACATTTTATAGGCGAAAAAGCTTGGGATCAATAACATCTCCCCAAGAGCACACCGCTAGTATGTGACAGAGCCAGGACTCAAATCTGTGTCTCAATTGTAAGATACAGATCGCAGAACTGAATAGAATGTGGTCCTAGTCAAGGGAGAGAGCTCTCTTTTTGTCTCTTACCACAGACTCCCCAAGCTGTCCAAGCATCCTGAGCTCTCTGCAACAGCACAGAATGGCTGGAGCAGGACTTGGGCTGGCACCCACCAATACCTTCTCCCTGGCAGCATCATAGCCGGGGCTTCTGCAGCCGGACACCTGGGCACTCTCATCAGGTCTCAAATGTAAGGCTGAATTCTCTCCTGCTCTTTTGGTAACAAGACCAATTCCCACTATTCTCACATCTCACTAGGGTCACAATCTAAGGGGAAATGGGCTGGATTTCTGCAGGGTTTTGCCTGGAAGTATCTAGTCCTTTCTCAACTTTTTAATTTGGAGAGTCAGCATAAAAATTAAAGTCAGCCCTGTTAGTACTATTGCTATTAATAATAGTTACTATTTATAGTGCTCTTCCTGTTTGCCTTGGATGCATTACATACATTGTTACTAAACACATCACATACATTATTTCCTATAATGCATACAACAACCCTATGGAATAGCTATTACTGTCTTTGTTTTATAGATGAAACAACTGAGCATCTTAACCATTATAACTGCTGCCACCAGCATCCCCGTTATAAAAGCACATGTTTTGAATTCTCAGTTCCAGTACTAGGATGACTTAAAATAATTCTGCCAGTCTAATTAAGGAGTTATATTATCTAGAAAGGCCTATAATCCTTATTTTCAGTCTCTGTATATTAGACTGTCTTCTTACCTCCTCAACTTTCTTTCAATTACTCAGTAATATTTTAGGAAAAGTCAGAGTTCTGACTTTTAGTCAATTTAAATTGGTCAACCTTTTATTTTAAATGGCATTGTTTATTAGGAAAAGACCTATCATTCTTCTGATCCCTTTAGTGGGAAGTAATGTTCATGAGCACAAGTTTTGATTACAGTTGCCTTAAAGACCAGTTTTGAAAAGGCTTTACTTGAACAATAAGTTGGTTGCTCAATGATACTATCAAGCTGAGAACAAGAGGAAAGAAAAGTCAACTTAACCTAACCCAAATGAGAACATGTTTCCTGGGATGAGAATGTGTCAAAGGCAGCATAGCATGTCCTAAATCCCTTGTGTCATCAGGGTTGTATCATGTGTTATGGGTAAATTATCTTTTTTGTAAGTTAGGCCAAAGTGTGCTCCCTCAACTAACTGTGAAAGCATTCTTGAAAGCCCGTGAAACCTTATTATTCTAATTACCAATGCAAGGGGTTGATAAATAAATTATGAGGCCAGGTATTATTGTCATTAAATAGACCTTGCTCAATTATTTATCCCTGGGTCTGGGGTTACGGCTCAGAGAGCTGTGCATATTGTACCAGGGCTTTGAGCTCTGAGACCTGGAGACTGGATTACAGTCTTGGCAGGCAGCTTTTGTTGAATGCAATTCAAGGGGACGACACACATTTTTCAGTCAGATATTTGGATGGTTTGAGGCCAACAGATATTCAAAGTTTATCCACAAGAGCCTATTTCATTTTAGCCGTGTAAATAAATCCCTTTAAATTATCCATATCAGTACAAATGGGTAGGATAATGGATTCACTACAGGTAAAATATAAAGAAAATTTTTTGCTTTTTAGTTTTCAAAGACTCTGCTCTTTGTTTTTATTGCATTTGACATCTGTTATGGGTACTTCAGTGTGATAAGTATCAGTCAGTGTTTATCTCCATATTGGCTAGTTTTGTTTTGTATCTTGTTTCTAACAGCACAGTGAAAGATGTTGTCTTCTGGTTAAGAAATCTGTTATCAGGGAGGATGGGATTGGGTGATACTAGTTTTCTTCCATTCTGAAATCATGCCAGCTCATTGTAAAGGTCAGCCCCGAAAATAGTGTTAAGGTGTGTTCTTTCACTGAGCTCTTCCACCCCAATATCCCCTCTTCTAGGCCGGAAAGGTACAGGAGTGCTTTCTTACATCCCAGGAGCATCATATTAGGGGGATCAAGAATATGTTCTCACTTAACAATTCTCTGCCCACCCCATACCCCTGGCTTTGTTTTAAAGTCATCCCCAAGATTTCTGATGAGTTGAGTCTAGTAGTTATTTTGTCCAGGGTGGGAAGTGGGGAGCAGGAGGCACTAGAATGGCTGGTCAGGGAGCCCTTAGGTATGAAACTTGGGGAAGATCTCTTGAAGAACGGTGGAGAGGTTAGGGCATTAGGGCACTTGTGATTATGTGGAGTAGAATGAAGTCCAGACTTTCGTTTGAAAACCGTCAGGATATGTGTGTTGAGGGTGGGGTAGGGTAGTAAATGGAAGAGAAGTAGGAAACTATGCTTAGTATCAGGGATAAATTGGCAATTTAAGAGACAAAAAATAAAAACTTGTTTAGATTGTCCAAAGGAAAATATATCTATAATAACTGGTAAGAAACCTTATGAATGCCATGAAAATAAGTTTCTGTATTTGTTAAATGAATTTATAATTAATTTTGTGGTGACTTAAATTTGGTTATAGCCCTGACTTCCCTCTCTCTCTTAAATCTTGCTAGTTTAATGTTCCTGTAACATAATTATCAGCTCACAAAATTTAAGATCTTGTCAGAAATATGGAGTAGAATAGCTATTTCTTTACACTTCTGTCTGCTTAGAGCAGTCATGTTTTCTAAATGGCCACTCAGCTAGAAAGTGATCTTATTCTAATAGGTCAAACTGATGTTCTTTAATTATCTGCTAAATATCAGGAGCAGTGGATATCCCCATAAAATAGTCACCTTATTACATTTGAAAAACAAATTTTGATTTTACTACTAAGAAGAATTTTTGGTCCTCCATTTATATATGTTTATTATAGTAGAGAATGATGTGGTAATTCCTGTGTATACTTGGTTTTATGAATTTCAAAATTCTTGATGCCAAATAATTGCTATAACATGATGTATAGGTTCCTAAAAATTTCTACACTATGAAAAATTGGGTAATGAAAACTACAGGGCTTACAGGAAAAATGAGGATGGGGCACAATATTCAGAAACATCATCAGTGACACATTAAAAAAAGATAGAAATTTAAGAAAATGGCAGCAACATTTTACACCTGTTTAATGGCCGAGAAATACATAAACACTGAAATAAATATGGCAGTTTACCTTAAAAAAGACCTGAAGTTTGCTTGTGGAAATGGCAAGATTGCAGTTTGTGAATTATTGTGAAGCATGGAAGGAGGGTCATTGTAACACCAGCTCTGAATGGATGTGACTTTTCTAACACATGGGGTGCCATGAAGTAGCTGGTTGATGAGGAGTGTGCATTTTGTATATATACTGCTAGGTTTAGATGGATGTGTTTTTTTCTTGTATTCACCCAGTGTTTCTTGTAGATAAAATCACATGTAAGCAAACACAAAATCTGTGTTATGTTCAAATAGTTCTGTAATATAACAATCATGTTAGAACAGATCTTGGTTTCAAAACAAGTGTTAACAGTGGAATTGACAGTGTAATAATTCCTTCAACACATTCACATCTATAGTCTCATCTTATTCTTGCCACCATTCCAGCAAGCAGGGAAGCAATTGCCCAATTTTTGTTTGTTTGTTTGAGAATCCTGACCTGTTAAAAGCTACACAGTAACTGAAGGAAACTGTGCCAGAGCTTGCTCAGGTGTGTGCGAGTCCTGAGCAAGTAGTCTTTCCTCTGAGAAGTGGGATGCACCTTAACATGAGTACAGAGAGTGACAAAAACATGGGCAAAGTTATAGAGGCAAATCACAGAGTCTGGGTTAGAACTCAGGTTACTTGATTTTCAGCTTAGATCAGTTCAACATTTTATAAGGTGTCTGCTAAGTACCACACTCACTCCTGTCTTATCATCTCTGTAATACATAGTTAAAGCTTAACTGTGATATGGTTTTTTGATTGCATGGATCTAAAAACCCAGCCATGAGAGCTCAGTTTATACTTGTTGATGGGGCTTTATTGAACATTTTAAAATGTGTAGAATGTTGTAGAAACTGGTTTTCAATTAATCTTCACAGCCCAGAAGTCATGTCAAATGTCAGGGTGTTTGACAAGGACAGCCTAATAAATCTTCATTTCTAGAAAGCTGTCCTACTAAGTTTCTGAGAAGACTAAAGGGAAGGGGGGTGCAATCCTAAAGTCTAGGAATGATTTTTCCTTCAAGCATTAATTGATGTGGAAAATACAATTATTAGATACTCTCTTGTCTCTGTCTATCCAAATTATGCCATTTAGGTCTATTTCAAGAAGGTTTCAGTTTACTAAACACCTCCTATGGTCAAAGTAGTGAACAGTGCTGTGAGAGATACAAAAGGACAAGATACTGTCCCTGCCATTAAGGAAATGATGTGGGAAGTCTGTTTGATGACTGAAGAGAATCTTCTCTGTTGTGCTTGTGTTTTTATGGCAGGTCATGGGTGGGTGCACATGCACAGGTGAGTAGTGGGGCACCATTTTCTAGTTATCAGCTAAGTTAGCAGACATGTGCTGTTTTCATCACTGGGTATTGTAAAATCATGAGTTTAGCAGTGATACTAAGGAGCACAGAAAATCCTTCACCAGCTTAAAGATGAAGTTTCATTTTTCACTTTTTAAGGAGTACTTTGTGTGTTGTTTATTTATAGTCATGGGTTGAAGGGGCTTGTCTGTAAAACCACATATTCCAGGGGCCACCCAACTGACGACAGCGTTGTACCTGTAGAACCAATGTCCAGGTTTGGAATATCCCTTGGTTCTCTTGGGTTATGCCTTTTACGGCCCTGGAGAGGTCAAGGCAAGCCTGGACTGCCTCTATTTTAAAAATTCTTTTCATATCTCAAACAAACAACAATAGCAAAAATGACTAAAAAGGTTACAAAAGTTGTAGTATATTTAACATGTTCACTTTATCCATTTCGATGAATTAATGCTTTTTACCACATACACAAAGACACTAATGTGACTACTGTAAATGTACAAATATTTGGGAATAACGTTAAAGTTTAAATTTGAAGCCCTTTCGGAATGTGAGGCCAAAAAGTATTCCTTTCCTTTTCTTTCTTCCCTCAACCCCATTTGCTTTACAGAGTATGATTTTTCTGTTTTAAGTCATAATTGCTTTTATGAGATTAAATACTAGATCAATAAGTGTGTTCTTTGTCAGTTTGTCCTAAACTCCCTGCCCTATTTTTTTAAAAAAGCAATCCTTAAAAAAGAAGGAAAGAAAGTATTTTAAAATAAACATTCTGACTGCCAGAATCTGAAGTAAACTTCAGATTCAATTTTATATGTGGTAGAAATGAGAAGAACTAGGGTTCTCTATTTTGACACTTAGCATAAATTCCTTGCTTTTTGATGACTTCAGCTGATTAATAAGTGAGTCTGAAATATCTCATTCTTTCTGACCAGAATTAAAAAACTTAAACATCCATTACAAGTCCCCAAGGTTATGAAATTCAACTTACATTCACTTGTTAAGGGTTTGAAAGTGTCTAGAAGAAATAAGGCAGTAGACCGAATAAAATTAAATACCCACTACCTTTATACTGTATTAATCTCAACCCACCACCACCCACCCCTTATTTTGTTTTATTTCCTCAGGGAAGCAAAAAAATTTGTGAGTGAAAATGAAGGGGCTCTTGGGAAAGGAAAAGGAAAACGGTGGTTTGCATTTAAGATGATGATGGGCAAGGTAAGTATTTTCTTAGCTCAGTTTGGTTGATGCCATTTATGCTCAGTGGAAGCTATGTTGCCCCCAAGCGGTGGTAAAATTGGTTCTGTTCTGACTGAAAAAAACATTATACGTTATGTCTATACATAGGTACATATACAGTAGATAAAGAGTATTCTGCATTACTGAAATTTGGAGAAAGGGATGATTCAGAAAAAAAATTGTCCTAAAAGGCTCTTTAAAAGAGTTAAAATGAAAATAAGTCGATAAACATTGATTTATGGCAAAAGACTGACTTGTGTGCTTTTATCACTTCCAAATGTAAAAGGTTGAGCCCCTTTCATTTTCATTCCCTGGGAGTTAAGGGGTTCTGGGTCAAGGTTTCTTTCTCAAAATGTCTGCAAGTTACACGGCCATATAGCTCTTCTCTACCGTGAACATCAGCTGTAGATTGGATAGAAAATAAGAAAAAACAAATGATATGCCAATATAAATATAGATCTTTGGAAAAGATAGAAAAGAAACTAACATTTATTTAGCACTTACTATGTGCCAAGCACTGAATTAAATCCTTCTATAAAAATTGAATCTTTATATAAAAATCTTTCCATATTTAATTCTCACAACAAAGTAGGTATGTAGGTTTTATTATCTCCTCTTTACAAATGTTATACCACCTGAGGCTAAATATATTCCCATAAAGATGGGAGTTTTGTGACTAAAGTTCATATATCTTAAATATGAAATATATAGATAGATCTGTAATATATATTTATATGACATATATATCATAGATTAGTTTTGTCTGTTTTTACAATTTAAATAAATGGAATCATATAGCATTTATGCTTTTGTTTCTGGCTTCTTTGATGCAATGTTATTTTCATGAGATATGTTCATCTCATGGGAGTTATAGTTCATTTTTATTTATGTGTTGTATCCCATCGTATGAAGATGCTTTAATTTATTTATCCATTCTGTTATAGATGAATATTTGGGTTGTTTCTGGTCTAGGTAATCTTTCAAACTCCAGACTTGTCTCAAATCTTATTTAGTCTCCCCATGTCTGTCTAGCTCACCCATTATCCCAGCATAATCTGTACATGTGCAAATTTATCTGCCCCATTCTCATTCTTCTTAGTGGTCCTCTTGATCATGGGTAACCCAACATTGTTGGGTAAAATGGAAGGAAGATCTTTTATAAAAATGAATTTATGATTCTTTTTCTTCTTCCTTTTACTATAACACCATGCCTTTCCATTTAGCTGGCTGTTCTACCTCTACCAGAATGAAAAGTCATAGCACTTACCATCCTGTATAGAAATTACCTGTTTATGTACAGTGTACTTGATCCAGAAGCCCTTCAAGGCAGGAACTATGTCTTATTTATATTTTTTAAATTTCTTCATGCAATGAATATTTAAGCACACATCATTTGCTGATCACCTGCTAACCCAGTCCCTGCTCTCTTATTGTGTGGTAGAATAAACAGATATTTCTCAGTGGTCAGTATATTTTCTGTAAAACAGAGTGTCAGTAAATATTTTTTAATTAAATTGGTCCAGGGGTAGGTGGGGAACAGGGAGGCAAGTGAAAGCATCTTCCCATTTTACAAAAAGCAATATGTGATGCCAAAGAGATCTTTCCAAGCTCATTGTCATGAGATATTTTGGGATGAGTGTGGGAGATAAACATCTTAACAAACAAGCAGTTGGGTTTTACTGTTGTATTTGGCTTTCTTTTCAGAAATGGGTAAAATTTCTCCGTGATTTTGAGAACTTCAAAGCTGCTTGTGTCCCTTGGGAAAATAAAATCAAGGCAATTGAAAGTAAGTGCTCATTCAATCTCATTAGATGGAGAATGCTGTCCTAGATAAACATCTCATAAGCTAATCAAATGCCTTTGTCAGTTTCTGAACTATTGGAAAGATTAAAAACAAGAAAACAAACAAATAAAGACATTTTCATGTCCTCTTTGCTCACTGTGAAGATTTGCTAGCACTTACCAATCACAGCATCAGAGACCGCATTCTCCCTTCCTGCATTAGACCAAAATATTTTTTTGACCTTGTTTTTTCTTCTACACATGGAAGTCAGTATAGTGCACAATGACACTGAATCATCATTGGGAAGGCAGAGATTTTATTTTGGCAATGAACATGACATTGAAAATAGATACTTTATATATTATAAATTAACTATTTCAATTAAAAAACTCATACACAAATATCAAAAAAACAAAATATATATTCACTTAGGTGTTAGACAGTAATCAAAATGAACAATGTCTAAAAACAGTGAAGAAATCTTAAAGTGTCATTTTCAAACCTCTGAAGTAGAATAAGCAATAATCATCCAGGAACTCGCTATATGAATATCATATTGTGCCTTCATTTTGTTCAATATTCATAGTGTACAGAGAAGGCAGGAGAATGTACTCAATCAAAAACTTATTTAGTATAGGGCTCTAGGCTTAGAATAAGGCAAATAAAAATTTTAAAATATTGTAAATATGATAGTATGTCATTTCTAAAATAATAAAGAATATAAGGAAAAGGGGATAACATTTAAAATAATTTTGAGCATAATCTTGCCATATTCTGGTTTGTAATAGTTTTGACTAGGATCAGATTTTCCTCCATGCCCCTCCACATAGCAGGGCAGATTTTCCTGCTGGCTAAATATTGTGTTGCCTAATTAAAATGGAGGCTCCAAAGGGAGATAACACAGTTGATGGATATTTCAGTGACAAGATTGGGCACGTTTTAGGAGTCACTATCTCTCAGTCCTCTGTCCCTCATTATCAAATGGCAATGAATTAAAATACATCAGCTCATTAATGGAACTTCCTCACACATATTCCTGTGCCATCCCTTTCTTGCCTTATTTTCCTCTTCAACACTTATCACTATCTAAAATACTATATTACCATATCTCAATTAAATTTAAAAATAAATTATTAAATAAATAATAAATAAAATAAATTAAAAATACAGTAATTTCATTTCATTTTGTGTTCATTTCTTCCAATAGACATGAAGGCAGAGATTTGGTTTTGCTCTTTCCCTAGACCTAGATCTTGCTTGGCCCTAATGAATATGTGTTGAATAAAATTAAACAGAAGACATTTTCCAAATGTCTACCATTCTAGGAAATGGAAAAAAAAAATTTAGACACATCAAAAAAAGAACAGTCATCATGAAATTCTTAAGTTTTAACTGGGCAGCTAAAATATGGTACCTTGAGAGGCATTGTGAAACAGAAGGCCCTTTAGAGCATTAAGATCCTGATACAATGTGTGTTGAAAGAACACTGGATTTTTTTCTTGCTTTGCTACAGATTTGCTGTTTGACTCTGAGCCAGCCATTTAATCCCTCTGAGCCTCAGTCTACTCATTTATGAAATGACAAGGATGAATCTTGATCAGTTATGAGATGTATCCCAAGAAATTTGTAATTAATGATAGCTAAAATATATACAATTTGCAAATCATTTATTTTTAAAGTACACTAGAGCAGGTTCCAGTCTATCTCAATAGCAATGTCACGGTCACTTGTGTTGTAATAGCCTATGTTGAGTGGGACAGAAACAAATAGAATTATTTTTATTGCCAGAAATTGCACGTAGGAATGAGTTACACATATGACCATAATATGTCATGTGTGTCACAGTGGGAAAAACGTATTGAGAGCTACTCAATAATACTTTCAGTTACCTTCCCTCCTCCACTCTGCCTCAGAAATTTGGAGCAATCAACCTGGACAGTTCAAACAAATGTGGATTATTTTCCACATTTATTTTTTGATTAGGTTGTCCTGATTTTTTTTCACTTTTCACAGTGCTTTTTGCCTCACTGTGGAGAATTGCCACTTATTTTCCATTCTATCAACGATCATAACAACCATTTATTGAGTGCCACTCAGACACCCTACAAATATTATTTCATTTAATCTTTAACATGCCAGCATTGTGCATATTAGCTTTCTGTTTTAGAGTTGTGGTCAATAACTGTCCCAGAATAAGTTAGTAGAGGAGCCAAGATAAAGTCTGTCTGGGCCCAAAGCTTTCCATTTTCTCAGTGTAGTGTGCTGATTTTTACTCTGAAGAAGATTTTATAAACTTTTTCTTTTGCACCGGGTCCTAGAGAAGATTAGACCAGGACAATGGCATGATAAGTAATTACAGATTTCCTTGATAGTTATCCTATTTGGGGAACTATTTCCCACCTTCTCATGTATTTATTTTTCAATGAGTTATTTATTTAATTATATATTTCATATTCTATAAGATACGTAATGTATTAAGCTCTTAATGATAATCATAAGTGCACTGTATACTTTTGGATATTGCATTAGTTGAAAAGTATGAAAGCTATCTGAGAGTAAATTAGCAGAGTCTTTGGGTTGGACTAACCATCTCATAGAAAGTACCTTACCACAAATAGGGAAAGCGTGTGTCTGTGGTGGTCTTTCAAGCTGAACTGAATGAAAAGTGGAAAGAAATGGGACATGCAATCAGTTTATGAAAGGTTGAGGTCTTCTTGCCCTTTTCTGGCTCTATAGTTTGGGCAATCCTTTTATATTTAGGGCTCTCTATTTCCACATTTGGCTTTTCCACAAAATTTAGTTACAATCAGTTTGAGATGTCCATGTAAGCATGTGAAGTTCTTTGTTTTATACTCTTGAGTTATAAGTTATTGAAATAGTTAAATGGAAAATAGACTTATACTAAGAGAGGCCTGAATAATTTACCTTCTCTGCAAATTTTTTTTCAGAAAAAAGTAGGTTAAGCTTGAACCCTATTTATAATATCTATACTTTATATTATAAAACTAATATAAGTGCTTTTCTCCTAAAGAAATGGACATTTAATCTTATAAAAGTTTCAGAAATGTTATTATATTCCCTTTAAAGGTCAGAATCATCTAACATTATATCTCATTTAATCTTCTGAATAAGCTTGATGTGATTGATTAATTGACTGAGCAAATATTCACTTACTAATTGCCTACCATTTATTAGGCATGTTTCTCGGCACTGGGGATGCAATACTGACAAAGACAGGCAAGGGTCGATCTTACATTCAAATGTGTTGATATGTGTGTGTGGGGGTGGAGAGACAGTTCATAAAACACAAGCAAATAAATAATGAAGATGATTATGGACTGTGGTAAGTGGCAAAGAGAAGCACTCTCTTCGTGCTCCCCTCCCAAAAGTCTTTCTAATCCGCCATGCTCTCACTCACTGCTCCATCTCTAAATGAATACTAACCAAATATTTTCTAAATTTGGTTTTGAAGGAGTCCCAAATTACCAGCCTTCATTAAGTTTCCACAAAGCTCTGTCCCGTACTTGGCAGAATCACAGGAGGAACTCAAGTCAAGTCTAAAACTCATGCTGTTTCCATTTTGATTCCAGTAGGACCTGGATCCCTATACTAGTGTGGACCAGGTACTCACCTGATGACTCCCAACTTTTTTTCATATAAAAAATAGCTTTGATAATTCTTGTCATGGAGGAATTCTGTGGAGTTCTACATCACATGGTGATGCTGTGGAGTTTTACTATCATGCCAGCCTTGTAAAAGGGCCCTGCCTAAAACCACATGGTTACCTGCAGAGATGCACCTTATTAGCCACATTGCATTGCATATTTTGCTAAAGAATCTGTGCATTTGTGCTCCCTGGAGTACAAGTATAATATATACCTACTGTGACTCCAGCATTACTGTTAAAACCATGGATTAAATCATTAAATGTTTTTCAAGCTGGAGATTACAAGTCTTTCTAAGAATCAAAATCTGCTTCTTCCTAATAGTAAACTACAGCATCAAAGGTGTGATAGACCTCTTCTTTTTTTAGACCAGAAGTAGCTTTAGACAGACAACCTTAAGCACAGAGTTTAAACTACATGTTTCTCTGATGGCCTAAAGGCACCAGAAAATAGAAATTAAATTTGCCATATTTAATTCCCTATCCCTAGACCAGTTTGAAAGAAACTGTGCTTTGAATCCTAGCCTAACAAGATGGTATTTATATTGTACTTTACAGAAGGTGATTTAACTGGTCTTTTCCCATTTAGAAGTGTTCATATTTATCTGCTTGTCTTATTACCCATCTGTTCAAGAGGAAATTATACATGATGACAGACTACAAATTACTCTGCCTTAATAATAAATAACCATAGGGAGAGATGAAACTTTAACATTAATTTAAAGGAAACACAGAAAATTCAGGAATAAGAATATTGAATAAGCTTTAGGCCTCACTTTAATAAATACTAAAGACTGTTTTCATATATTAATAATTTACTAAGGAAATAGCATTTATTAGTTAGATTAAAGAGAAAAGGAATTGGTCATTTATGGGCACAATCCAAATTTGTGAATTTGACCTGCCTCAGCTGATTGATGGATATTATCTGTATCTATTCTTTCACACACACATTCATTGCCTATTTATTCTATATAGCATAGTTTTTTTTTAAAAAGTGAATTTAACTATGATTATACTTGAGGAGCAATAGAGCACTGTGGATAAGAGAAATTGAGATTTGGAGTCAGACACCTATAGATCAAAACGATCTGACTGAGAACTCTGGCTCCATCATTTACTATCTACGTAACTATCAATACATATGTAACCCTGGCTTCATTATTTACCAGGTGTGTAACTTATGGAATTTAGTCTCTTGTAAAATGGGAGTACAATAGATTCCCCTGGCAAAGATTTGATGATGATTAAATGAATTAATTAATATGCAGAGATCAAATAGGTATCTGGAACAAAGATTCATTAAATTTTAGCTATTATTATTATTAATCAAGTCTTGGATCAGTCAACTGCTGTGTTTAAGCTTTTAATTCCCCATCCACACAGTAGGACTAATAATTCTTAACCTTATCAGGTTGTCGAGGTAGTAAAACGAGTTGATGCTGGTAATATTCTTAGTATATGTAATTGACCATTAAAATATGTTAGCTACTATTATTATTATTCCTCATTATTGTTCTTCACAAGAATAAATCAGTTTTATTTGAGAGACTAAGCACATGGAAATGACTGTTCTTTTAAATTATGCTCTTTTAGGTACACTATAGAAAGGTTTCTTTCTTAAGAAATGCCTGTTCCAGTCAACAATCTCTAGGAGGATAGAACTGCTAGGATAAATGAACATGAAGAGGGAAAATGTCTTCTTTTTCATTTTTGTGTTGAGAAAGGGAAAGGGCATATGGAGCTTTGATGTCAGCTGGTTGATTTGTTTTCTCCCCTTTATGATCTTTGATCTTTGTTTGTTTTGTTACTGTTCTTTCCCCTTCTGCCACTGGTAGGTGTCATGCAGAAGGAACATTGTCTTCTGGATACTTTGGTCTCTTTGACCTGTGTCTAGGTCTTTCCTACAATCACTCTGGTTTTAATGAAATCTGTATTCTTGCAATTCATTTTCTTTATACTTAGGATTTTGTAAAGAAAAGCCTTAGCTGTCACTTTTCTACTTCCAAATAAAATTGTTGTGAAGCCACTGTTACGTCTAAAAACTGGAGTTTGGAAGCTTTGGAGTCTAAACTTTTTCACCCATTATGAATATGGATTATACATAGGGTAGGGGGTACTTTCTGAAACATGTTTTTTTAATTGGAGTATAGTTGCTTTACAATGTTATGTTAGTTTCTGCTGTACAGCAAAGTGAAACAGCTATATGTATACATATATCCCCTCCTTTTTGGATTTCTACAGAGTGAAGTAAGTCAGAAAGAGAAAAACAAATATTGTATATTACCGCATATATGTGGAATCTAGAAAAATGATACAGATGAACCTATTTGCAAAGCAGAAATAAGGACACAGATGTAGAGAACAAACATATGGACACCAAGGGGGGGAAAGAGGGTGGGATGAATTGGGAGATTGGGACTGACATACATACACTACTACGTATAAAATAGATAACTAATGAGAACATACTGTATAGCACAGGGAACTCTACTCAATGCTCTGTGGTGACCTAAATGGGAAGGAAATCCAAAAAGGAGGGGATATATGTATAAGTATAGCTGAAACATTTTAATTTGCTTCTTTTTTTTGCTTTTAGGTATATTTATACTCTACCCTCATTTGCCAGGGGTTGTGTATGGGGGACTGGGAAAGGGTGAGCCATGGTGCTAATTAGAAGGGCAAAAGTGTAAAAAGCCAGCAAGGAAGGAAGGAAAGAAGGAAGGAGGGAGGGAGGGAAGGGTGGGTCAGTATCCTGTGCTCAGAACTCTATACCAGAGGGTTTCGCGTGTGTTTCCAGGGAAAAGCTTGCCCTGGATACCTAAAGATGAATGTTGTTAATGAACAACTGGAATGACTAACAAGCTGGAAGTCCACTGCCTTCAATAAAACATGACGAGTGAGCCTGGCTGAGGCAGCCATCGGGTAGTTGATACCAGAGAACATAGATAAGGGCCATGAAATGATATGAAATCACTGGGAGCCAGGTGGATGATCATATGTCCTAGGAGGGAAGGATCTGCTTCA
Organism: Kogia breviceps; assembly: GCF_026419965.1. Taxonomy (NCBI): domain Eukaryota; kingdom Metazoa; phylum Chordata; class Mammalia; order Artiodactyla; family Physeteridae; genus Kogia; species Kogia breviceps. Next base: position 76,128,533 of record NC_081317.1, read on the forward strand.
GCATTTCTGCAGACAGACCAGTGCATCTGGTTACAACACGTGGGGGGGGGGGCTGTTTTTCAATATCACACACTTTTAGAAATCTTGTAGAACTCTGAACCCCTCTACAAAGTGAAACGAATCTGAATACTCAGACTTAAAAGTAACTGACTTCTTTCAAAATGTCCAATTAGACATTGAATTCCTTTTAGGTTTCTGTAAAAACTATCACAGTACCGGGTGGGTGGGGTTGGGTAGAGATTTCTAACTCTTACCTCTTAGTAATGGTAACTGAGTTTTAGCTAGGTACATGATAGCACAGTTTAAAGACTATATCTCCTGGCCTCCCTTGGTAAGTTGTGGTCATGTAACACAGTTCAATGGGATGTTAGCACAAGTGATGTGTTCAAAGTCCAGTTTATGCCCTTAAAAGAAAGGATTTGCCTTCCACTGCTTTTCCCTCTTTCCCACTGGCTATCATATGAATATAATGGAATGAGCTGGAACAGCAATTTTAAACCACAAGATGAAAGCTGCATGTAGAGAATTTCACAGCAAGAAGACTGTAGGAGGCTGAGTCCCAGATACCATAGAGCTACCATATCAGCCGTATCATAGTTACACTCAATCTGAAACATGAGAGAGAAGAAGTCTTCTACTTTATCTTCTTTTTGTTTTTATTTTTTATTTCTATAGTTGCATTGAGGTATAATCAACATAAAACAAATTGCACATATTTATATATACAATTTGATAACTAGGGGCATATGTTTACACACATGAAACCATACAATCAGGAAACAGAACACACACTTCCCTCACAAAAGTTTCCTTGTGCCCCTTTGTGCCCCTCCATGACCACCACCATCCCCACTCAACCAGCAATCTGCTTTCTGTCACTGTAGATTACATTTTCTATAATTTTGTACAAATATTATTATGGAGTATGCATTTTTTGCCTGGCTGTTTCATTTATAATTATTTTGAGACTTATCCATGCTTTTGCATATATCATTAGTTTGTTTTTATTAGTAGTATTCTATCATATGTATATGCCACAATTTGCTTATCCATTATGGACTTGTGAGTTGCTTCCAGTTTAGCTTTGGGCTATTACAAACAAAGCAGCTATGAATATTTGTGTACAAGTCTTGGGTTAAGACATGCTTTTATTTCTCTTGCGTAAATAACTAGAAGTAGAATAACTGGTCTACTACTATGGTATGTGTCATGTTTAACATTTTAAGACACTACCAAACTGTCTTCCAAAGTGATTGACCTAATTTCCATTTCCATCAATAGTGAAAGAGAGAGTTTTAGCTGCTTCACATCCTCAGCAACATATGGTATGATCAGTCTTTATTTCAGCCGTTCTAGTAGGTGTGTAGTTGATTTTCATTTCCCTGGTGACTAATGACGTTGTGCATCTTTTCAGGTGCTTATTTTCCATTCATAGAACTTCTTAGGTGAAGTGTTTTTTCAAAATTTTTGCGCATTGTTTATTAGAATGTTAGTCTTCTTATTGAGTTGTAAGAGTTTTTTGTATATTATAGACCCCAATACTATGTTAGATATATGTTCACATATCTTTTCTCCCATGCTGTGACTTACCTTTTTATTTATCAGAGTCTTTGGAAAAGTGAAAGATATTAATTATGATAAGGTGCAATTTAAGGATTTTTAAAATTTAATAACATGTACTTTTTGGGTCCTATTTTTAAAAAACCTTTGCCAAACCCATGGTGACCAAGATGTTATGCTGTGTTTTCTCCTAGAGTTTTATAGTTTTACCTCTTAAATACTTAAGTCTATGACCCATTTTGAGTTAATTTTTGTAAATGGTATGAGGTAAGAGTGGAGAGTTTTCATTTTTTTTTGTTTTATTTTATTTTACATATGGGTATTTAATTGTTCCAGCATCATTGTTGAAAAGATTATTTTCACCATTGAATTGCTTTGGCACTTTTGTAAAAAGAAATCAATTGATTATATATGTGTAGGGCCATTTCTGAATTCCTATTCTGTTTCATTGATCTATGTTTATCTTTATGTCAATATCATACTCTGATTACTTTAGCTTTGTGGTAAGTTTTGAAATCAGGTAGTATAAATCTTCCAATTTTGCTTCTTTTTCAAGGTTTTTCTGGCTATTCCTATCATTTTCTTACAAATTTTATGATCAGTTTATCATTTTATAGAAACTACCTTCTGAAATTTTGATTGGAATTGCCTTGAATCTGTAGGTAAATTTGGAAAGGATTGCCATCTTAACAATATTGAGTCTTTTGTTCTGTGAGCACAATATATCTCTCCATTTATTTAGGTCTTTTAAAATGTCTCTCAACAATGTTTTACACTTTTCAGTGTACAAATTTTTTGCATATTTTATCAACTTTATCCCTATTTCATATTTTTGATGATATTGTAAGTTATATTGTCTTTTAATTTCCATTTTTAATTATTTATCGCTAGTGTACAGAAATGTTATTTATTTTCAAAATTTAACATTGTATCCCATAACCTTGCTAAACTCACTGGTTAGTTTCAATAGCTTATTAAAAATTCTTTAGGATTTTCTACATAGACAATGAAGTCATCTATGATTAAAGAAAGTTTTATTTCTTTTTTTAAAAAATTAATTTATGTATTTTTTTTGGCTGTGTTGGGTCTTCGTTTCTGTGTAAGGGCAGTTTTATTTCTTTAAAAACAAAAACAAAAACATAAAACTACCATAGTGTTATGAGAATAAGTAAGTGGTACCTAAAGAGTGGGCTAAGTTCTGGAAATAGAGGTCTGACTCTCATGTGAGCTTGGCCTCATCTTAGTAAGCAGAGGCTGAAATTTGCTCCACATGAACCTCCCTCCTCCTGTAATGATGCTCCTCCATCAGTAATGCTTCAAAAGCTAGAGGCCTCAAGAAAACCAATGGTCCCCAGGAGGTGTTTTGCTAAATGAGTCAGGACAAAGGGCCTGATGCAGTGGGTAGCTGAGAATGTTCACTGATTCTTCTTGGGCAACGGAAAATGAAAACTGGGAAGACTGGGAAAACTAGCAACTTGATGTTGAATCGTAAGTGATTATCAAAGAAACTTGGCTTTTGTTAATCTATGAGATCTCAACCTGAGACTCAAATTCCAGTTTTTTCTTCCTCTTCCATTCTCTGATTAAAGAGAATGTTTTTGTTTTTTGACTCAGTCAATAAAAATTGCACTGATCATTTCACTTTCCCTGGGGTGAGTGCGAGCTGACAAGATATTCTTGCCTATGCCCTCCAAATTCATTCCCCAGACCTGAAGTGACTGTTTAAAGGTCAAGTTCCCCTGCCCCATCCCCACTGCTTAACACCTGTCAATGACTTCATCACATTTAACATAAAATTCTCACTTTTTACCTTTCCCTAAGAGACCCCACACACTGTGGTTTGGTTTCTTTCTTCATCCGTATCCATCACCACTTTCCTTTGTTCATTGTGCTCCAACCAGATAGCCCTTAGGTTTGTTCCTCAATTGTCCTGAGCTCTTGCTTCCCTCACAATATTTGTTCCTGCTCTTTCCTCTGCTTGAGCTGCTCTTCCCCAGCTCTGGGCTTTGCTGCCTGTTCCTTCAACTTCAGATCTGTGCTCAAATGTTACCTCTCTGGTATACCTTCCTTGACAAGCCTACCTAAAGCAACCCCTCTCATAATTTTACCTTCTTCCCTCTAGGACTGATGGCTAAATTATTATATATACTTTTATAATAATATGATTATATGTAATATATATATTATGTATAATATATAATACATATGTCATATACATATATAATACATACCTATATGATATATATCATACATAATGTACATATATACTATGTAATACAATATATACATGTAATAGATGATATATAATATTACATATATCAAACATACATATAATATAATATGATATATATTATGATAAATGTATATTTCTTTATTTCTTTTAAAATGATTGCATATTTGTTGTTCCCACATCTCACTAAAATATAAGTTGCATTAGGGCAGCAACCCTGTCTCTGATATTGTGTTTCACATCTAAGATAACTCCTGACAAGATAAATATGTGAAGAGTAAATGGACTTCAGCTTCTATACTACCTGTGAAATGCCATTTACACAGGAGAACAGCACAGGATGGTGTATAGGATAACCATCCATAAGAGATGTGGTAAAATTTTTTGAGAAGAACATTGTTGCTTGAGAAAAAGGAGGAAGAAGTTCAGTAACTATCAAAATAATCAGAATGATGCTAACTATTGGCCAGGCATTGTAGTAACTGTAATAGGGAAGAACCTTTGTATTCTATGACATTAATCACTAAAGGGATGTTACCTATAAGCTTAAATTATACATAATGGCCCATTTTTGGGAACCCTGCCTTCCAGGTAATGAGCACTAAGCTAAAATACCTTTGTTTACCTCATGGGAAACCTCCTGACCAGGCCCACCTGTGAATGACTGCAGGAAGGGAGAAATTAACACATCCTCTTTGGAGGCTGGACAGAACCAGGAAATGTTTGGTTTCACTCTCTCCCCTTGTTGTATAAAAGAAGCCTGAATTCTAACTCAGACAAGATAGTTCTTTGGGGCATGACTTCACCATCTTCTCCGTCTGCTGGCTTTCCGAATAAAGTCGTTATTCCTTGCCTCAACACCTCATCTCTCGATTTATTGGCCTGTCCTGCAGGACTCGGTGACATACTTTATTATATACCTTTGCTCACTTCACTGTGTTAACTCAAAGAATATGATGGGCTCTTCAAATAGCAATCCTAGCTGCCAAGCAAAAGGCAGCTTTCTCTTGGATGGACTCTAAAAATGTAGTCATTGTGTAGAATGACACTGTAGTCATTCTACACAGCTACATCTACTTCCATCATGTTAACATTTTCTCCTTCTGGATAGAAAAAGAAAATGCTAGAGCCTGTAAAGAAAAGAACCCGTGTGTTGCAATGAGAAGACTTATTTTGAAAAGCATCAAGATGTGGCTTTTGTCTTGTTTTGACCTTTCTTCCAAACTTTTATTTTCTTTTGAATAGGTCAGTTTGGCTCATCAGTGGCCTCATACTTCCTCTTCATGAGATGGATGTATGGAGTAAATATGGTTCTCTTTATCCTGACATTCAGCCTTATCATGTTGCCAGAGGTAAGATTCTGACTTCCAGTTTACAAAACATGCTGAAACAAGCTTCTTTTGCAATCACTCTACTAAAAAAAACCCTTTATTCTTTAAGAGTAAGATGACTATCTAGCTACCTATGCTCCTAGAGTCATAGTATTTGTAACAAGGTTAATCTTCAAAATGGTGCCCATGAGCCACAGGTCCTAATCCTTCTCCAAAGGGTATGTGAGCCTCCTGAAATCATATTTAAAATGTGTGTATTGTGTATGTTGAAATGAATATTTCTCTGTGGAAAGATTCATAGATTCTATCAGATTCCCAAGGTGGTCCCTGTGCACAAATATTAATTGCTCAAGAGGAAGACTGACATCTTCTGAGTTCATGTGAGTTCATTTATTTAACCAAGTTTGCTTTGAAAGAGACATTACTTAATGCAACTCAAGGCATCCAGCTTTTCTATCTGAAGAAACACAAAGTGAGCAAACTTTTCCAGGTATAAAATAGGATACCCCCCTCCCCGCCCCATTCCATGGGTCTCTTAAGACCAAGGTCAGTGAGGAGAGTAAAACTGATAGTGGGTCCAGATTGCAGAAGAAGACAAAGCCCTGAGCTGGGGTCGGGGGAGGGGGGAGATTCAATTAACTAAGACCAAGAAACAACACTGAGGTTGTGGACTTACCCATAAGAAGTTAAATGACTCTGACTTCTTTGGATGCTTATCGTACAGAAGTTGGGAGGCTTTATTTAACCTACAAAGGATCTTTCCAGGTACCAGTATTTCAAAGCCAATGTATTTAATACAGCATTGGCAACAGCCAAAACTAATTGTTTTGAGTGACTTTTTATCTCCATCTTTTAAAATCAAGGCCAGCTTTTATTTCAAGCATCCCCCACAAGCATAATATTAATACTACTAGTGCCTTACATGCATAATGAGTTTCAGCTTTTAACAGTGCAAAGCACTTACACTTCTTTTACTTAGTGAGCTTCACAACAAATTTATAAAGCAGACTATAGAAGAGTTTTTCTTTCTCCATTTAAAAAACATGGAAACTGAATCACATAATTCTTATTGGACTTAGCTAATACCACAGGGTGAGGTTTTTTTTTAAGCTGTTCCGGGACGAGGACTCATGATTCTTCTTTTGTAACAAGATTTTGCACCTTATTTTGCTATTTTTGCAATCTTTGAGCTAATTCTGGGGGTTCTATGACTATCTGGCTCATAGAAGACAGTGGACATAGATCAGAAGTCCTCATACTCCTAAGGTCATAAGTATAGTTCATCTTCTAAGCAGAAACTTTCAGGCAATGCAGCACAATGTATGTATTCATCTATTTCAAGTTGATCACGGCTTTGTTTTTGCTCATCTCTCTAAGGAAATCTGAAACTCCATCACCAGCTACTGTGATGCTCCTCAGTGTCAGATGCAGGGTGTATAGGGAGTTTTATCAGCTGCATTTACTCTTTCCCTGCCACTGCATGCTGCTTCCATGTGGAGGAAATGAAAGGTTATAGCGAATTCATCCTAACTTTAGGAAATTGCAGATGCCTAATGTGTAGTGGAGGGAGCTAATATGCGTTCGATTAGGCGTATTCCTAGAACTAGGAAGTGGATTGGTTTTGGATGCTTTTTACAGGTTGTGTTAGGTGTTGAGGGGTATCCTGTTTTCTGGGCATTGATTACGACTCCAGCAAATGAACAAAAGAGGTTGGGCTCCTTGCATGCTAACTTTATAGAACCAACAGAGGGCAGGGCTGGTCATCTCCTGCCAACAATGCTATATGTTTCAGGGGCCTCCACCCAGCAGCCTCACTCAGCATTCCTCTGATGCATTTGTCATTTTGCCCAAAGTTCCTGTGTCACTGCACAAACTGGAGATCCTGGCCTCCTCCGTTCTCTGTGGCCTCCAACTCTGGGGAAAGATAGTCTGAGTAGAACCCACTCTCTGTTCTGTTCAGTCTCAGGAAGCCAGAGGGGCTGCTGTGGAAGCCATGCAGTTTGTGTGGAGAGAAGGAGCAGGGGCTGATTTGCAGCCGTTGCCTAGTCAAGTTCTGCACCTGAATTTCCATCCACATTTATCCTCCTCCCTTGGCCCCAGCCCCAGGGAAGGGATGTTTTCATGTCTCACAAGAAGCAGCATCTGCTTGGCCAACCGTGTGTCTGCCCTTGGGCTAGAGGGGTGGGTTTTTTTTTCCAGTTTTCACCAGTGCTCCTAGTATGACCCTACTCTTGTCCCAGCTCTGGCTGGCTCTGCCCTGAATCATATCTCTTTAATCTGGTAGCACAAGATTGGGGCGGTAAACCTGAATCAGTGGTGAAGCAGATATGACAGTCACGGTATAGTCCTCCTGCCTAGTTGACACCCTCTAATGGTATGAGTGATTCTCTCTACTCCTCTCTTCCTTGACATGAAGGAGAGACTCTCCCTCCACCCCACCCCTGAGAGGTATTCCCATATGAAGAAGTGCTTAGTATGGTTTTCTTGAACACTATAATCCCCAAAAGGCCACCTCTCTCCTTTTCAGACCTCCTAAGTGAGACCAGTTTAGAGGTGGTGGTGGGTAGTTGGGCTCCAGCAAGCCCTGAGCAACGTGGTTGGCTTGACTGCTGGTGGTCTGCGGAAGTCAGAATGCAGAGTCCTTAGTATTCCCTTTGTTCGTAACTCTGGATTTCGTAGTCGATTCCCAGAAAATGGGACCCCACATGGAGACCCACAGAGTCCCCATGAAAAAGTTTCAGAAGTGCTTTTAAACAAAACCGTTCGTGATCTCATGTGTGGCTCAGACTTTGTTTCCAATTGTTAACTGCTTTCTTTGTTTCTCCATGTAGTACCTCTGGGGTTTGCCATATGGCAGTTTACCTAGGAAAACAGTTCCCAGAGCTGAAGAGGCATCGGCAGCCAACTTTGGTGTGTTGTATGACTTCAATGTAAGTGATTCCATACAGCTGTGCTCATAAGAGGTCAGATTTTTCCATATTCTGAAACTCCATGGCCTCCTCTTCTGAGGCCAGATGAAGGTCTTAAGAGAGATGTCTCTGCCCGCTTTAAAAAGAAAGAAAGAAAAAGAAAAAAAGAAAAAAAGTAAATAGGGTTTGGGAATATGATAATATGATTAAATGGGAATATAGACTATCGAATGAAGGTGAGCTCAGAGTTCAAAGACTTCACGCGAATATTATTATCTCTGACTTTGAAAAAGGACAAAGGAAGAGTTTACAAATGTGGTTTTTGGAAAATCGTGTTGAATTCTTCGGGCTTTGATATTTCATATTAACTTCTTCACTTCCTAAACAAATCTATTTAGCATTACTGAATAGTCAATACTAAATAAAGCTAAATAGTAAGTATTAAACAATACTAAATTCTAACTTCTGTATAATATGAAATGAGCATCTTTTGATCGTGGTACCCAAATGAGCGTTATTCCATTGTAGCACTAGAATGAGTATTACACGTTGAGCTCCCCTAGGTGGGGATTTATTGTCATGGCAGGGAGGCATTTCTGCCCATTGAAAAATCATTTTGGAGTGTGATTCAATTCTGTGACAACAATTCAATTCCACACATTCTTTTTAAAATAGTGGCCAGATTAGAGATGTTTGGAAATGTATAGGAGGAGAAAGCAGCACAGTGGAGATTGGGGAATTAGTAATTCAGGAATTTTTAACGTGTAGAAAATGAGAATAAAATTTTATGTAGACCAGGGAATGAAGGAAGGAGAGAGACAATAAAATCTTCATGTTTATAGATTTAATAGGCATATATTTCACAGATGTTTTGAATTCTACCCTCAACCTCTCTAAATCGTGAGCTTCCTAAAGGGGGGCTTACATCTGCTGCATCTTCTTTGAAGCCCTTAACATAAATACTCAACCAATAGAGGCTTAATGAATCTTGTTGACTGGGAATCCTGAGCAAGGGGGAGGATTTGTAGAGCATTGAGATAAGAACCAAAGAAATTTATGTGAACAGTACCAGCAAATGTAAACTTTAGGCAAGGTTCTCAGTCTTTGAGTGAACAAGGCAGCTATAGAATAAGCATAAGGCAGAGCGGCAATCCCAACTTTGTGGCCTTTGGAATCTTAAATCACACCGGTGAGTTGGAATTTTCATTTCCAGTCAACATTTATTTAAGGAATATAAACAGGCACTGGTTTTACAAAGATGAATGTGACATGGCTCTTGACCTCAAGGTAGTCATGACAGTAGAAGAAAGATACATAGGCAACTAGGATACGGTGTGTTCCACACTTAGTAAAACAATGGAAAAAAAAAAAATACTGGGGAGCCCTGAGGAAGCGGTTGTCAATTTTGCTAAGGTGTCTGGGTTTCAGAGAGGAGATAGCCTCTGAGTTAGATTTTACTTCTTTTATTTCTTCTTTCTATCATTTCATCTTCCTCCATCTCTCTGTCTTTATCTCTCTCTCCTTCCCCTCATTTACATTTCAAATAATTTATTAGTATGTACCCCCCAAACTATTTTTATTTCTCGTTCTCTTCCTCTGATTAGTTAAATAATAAGCTTCCAGTCTGGTTATTAAGAACAAGAACTAATAATATTATGGGCATCTTCTGTTGTTTTAGTCATATCAGAGAAAGGAAGAACTAAAAATATGAACAAAAGGCCTTTTGGCTTTTAAACATATATTTTTGAAGTTTCTACGCTTATAAATTTGTCAAGTAACTGAAATAAAAAGTTTTGCAAACAATGTCCATTTGAGATTTTAAAGGTATTAATAACTTGAGGAAGACAAAGAGGAAGGTGGCACTAAGAGAGCTGCTAAGCGGTGTACGAGAGGGTCTAGGAGGTGAATACAGGAGGAAACTAGGGGAAAGGTTTGGGCAGTGAGTGTGCTCACCAAGATTTTATTATTGCCCTCAACAGCTCTCATGTCCAGTTTGGTGAAATACTATTTACAATGGATAGAAGAAGATGGAAACAGGAGTATCCTATGATACTCACTTTCCTTTATAACTCTAGGCCAGCCTAGAAATTGTTCTAAGACAATGAGAGATTATTAAAAGGTCATTAAAGTGATATTATTCACTTATTTCTTTCTTAATTTTTCTGTGTACTGTGATCACTCGATTATTTGACATATCACAAAATAAGAGTTTTAAGAGAGTGCCCTTAGATCTTCTATCCCATGTCCCACGTTATAAAGTTAGGGAAACTTTGAGTCTCAGAATCATTTTTAGGGTTTTATGGCTAATAAAACTTCCTAATCTAGTGTTCTTTCTATATCCTGTATCACATCAGTAATTTTTCTGTCATAATTTCCAACATCCTTCTCACTGACAGTTTCTGGAACACAGACTGACTCCATTTAATGCTGTATCTCACAAGGGGAGATGGGATTGAAGCAGTTGGATCCCATTTCCACCTTTCATAATAAACATGCAATTCCTAAATTAGCTTCTCAAATAGAAAGGTTCAATATTACCCCTGACTGAATTATTTACTTGCTCCTTAGAACAATTACCTCACAGAGATGCCCACTGTGTATTATAAGAAGATCTAAGTGGACAGCCCAGTATTTCATCTATCATAGCACCATGGAGGAAACCATTGTCCAGATGTTCTTGAGATCCCTGGAAACTCAGAATTCTGCACTTCCAAAGAGCCCAGAGATGCCAGGAGAAAAAGACATGTTTCAGGCCCAGGGTAGAGATGACTGGTGCCTAAATGATCTAATTGGAACATAAGCTGTTTTTTGCATCTAAGAAGATTAATGTACCAGCTTGGCTAAGCAATGCCATATAGATGCAGGTGAAAAGAAGCAGAATCAATTTATAGGACACTGTAAAATAGATGCAAGTATGACCTCTTGTGGTAGAAGAGCCTATAGGCTGGGAAGGATCAGAAAACCTTTGGGCTGGAGGTGGCGAGGTTGTGCAGGGGGAGCTGCTTCTCTGTTGAGTTCATATTAGAACCTTGGAACTTCTCTCTGGACCCCCTCCCCTGGAAGTATCCCCTTGGAGCTCAGTGCTCTGTCACCTATAAGCATGTATCATAATTTATCCAAATTCCCTTTAATTAATAGCAGACAAGTACCATGTGATATATGCAAGGTCAGCCAGTCTTATGGCCTCTCAAGGTCACCATTTACAAAGCACCACTTTTGTGTGTGTGTGTGTGTGTGTGTGTGGTACGCGGGCCTCTCACTGCTGTGGCCTCTCCTGTTGCGGAACACAGGCTCCAGATGCACAGGCTCAGCGGCCGTGGCTCATGGGCCCAGCCGCCCTGCGGCATACGGGATCCTCCCGGAATGGGACACAAACCCGTGTCCCCTGCATCGGCAGGTGGACTCTCAACCACTGAGCCACCAGGGAAGCCCAAAGCACCATATTTTGAATTTATTTATTTTTAATTGAATACCTAGGGATAGGTCTTACTGAACAGGAGGAAAGTACATTTTATTAAAATAGTAAGAAATAGGGAGATTGTCTAATGTGCATGTTATGAATCAAATTGGCAGAAGTAGTATTATTTGAAGCGGTAGAATTAGAATGAGTTTTAAGTCAGTAAGAAGAGGATGTCTTTCAGATGAATGGATAAAGAAGATGTGGCACATATATACAATGGAATACTACTCAGCCATGAAAAGAAACAAAATTGAGTTATTTGTAGTGAGGTAGATGGACCTAGAGTCTGTCATACAGAGTGAAGTAAGTCAGAAAGAGAAAAACAAATACTGTATGGTAACACATATATATGGAATCTAAAAAAAAAAAAATACTACTGATGAACCTAGTGGAGGGGTAGTAATAAAGATGTAGACATAGAGAATGGACTTGAGGACATGGGGAGGGCGAAGGGTAAGCTGGGACGAAGTGAGAGAGTGGCATAGACATATATACACTACCAAATGTAAAATAGTTAGCTAGTGGGAAGCACCTCGGTGCTTTGCAATAACCTAGAGAGGTGCATTAGGGAGGGTAGGAGGGAGGCTCAAGAGGGAAGGGATATGGGGATATATGTACACATATGGCTGATTCACTTTGTTGTACAACAGAAACTAACACAGCATTGTGAAGCAATTATACTCTAATAAAGATGTCATTGAAAAAAAAGAAGAGGATGTCTTTGTTGGCAAGCTATTTGGAGACATGAGAATGATGTAGGAATGATAAAGAGGAAGAGACTGTAGAGCTTTGGTATTCTCGTAAGGGAGAGAGGGAGGAACTGAGGTGGAATTTGGAATGAGCTTGAGCTGATATCAGACAATGAGATCATATGAGTAAAGATTTGAGTTGTAAATAAAGGGAAATGCATTTAGCTTTCCAGCTTGAGAGCATTTTGTACATTGCATATTGAGATAAATGGTGAGTCAACTTTGCCTCCCCTTTTCCCCTGGTCATCATAGATATGGAATGTGGGGGGAAGCCTTAGAAAGGGCAGGAGAGGAGAGTTAACACCCATTGTATGTTAAGCAGGCACATACATTAAATTTTATCTTCATGACAACCCTTTAAGGCGAAAATCAGTAATCTTTTTAGAGTTGAGGGGATTGGGACTCAGAGAGGTTAGTTTCCCAAAGACAGCACAGATAATGAAAGGAGGCATTGAAATTCAAACTAAAAGGTGGCTGACTCCAATGAAAAATTGTTTGTCGTACTCTAACATATCACCCCAAGCCTATTGCTTTTGCCCACTTTTGCCACATCTCATTCTTGAGGTCTGTCCTCAGAGGGGACTGTCACAGTCTAAAGGTTAACAAACAGCCGTTCAGTTCCTTATTTTATTGGCATCAATCGTTCTTTTAAGTAGTGATATTCTCAAGCAAGAGCATCCTCTCTCAGGTAGTCCCAGTTCTCTAAGTTCCTTCATCTCTTATTGTACCGGCCACATTTAGAAGAGATATTTTTGTGATTCACATATGGAATGATACATCTTTCCTTTAGGAATATTTCAGTAGTTCAAATAAGTCCTTGTTTTCAGGGAGCTCCCCTTTTTAAAACTGAGGTAAAATTGACTCTCAACATTATATTCGTTTCAGGTGTACAATGTAATGATTTGATATTTGTATATATTGCAAAATGGCCACCACAGTAAGTCTAGTTAGCATCTGTTACTGTAGTGAGTGGCCTCATGTGTCTTACAGGTGAAAATGGGAAGATAATGAAAATATCCAAGTTTCTGACTGGGGTAACTGGGTAGGTTGGTGGATCATTCCCTGAGACAGGAGGAACAAACAGCTTTGGAAGAACTTTAAAAAAAAAATGTTTATTTATTTATTTTCTTCTTAGTCATCCATTTTATACACATCAGTATATACATGTCAATCCCAATCTCCCAATTCATCACACCACCACCACCACCACCACCACCACCACCCTGCCACTTTCCCCCCTTGGTGTCCATACGTTTGTTCTCTACATCTGTGTCTCAATTTCAGCTCTGCAAACCGGTTCCTCTGTACCATTTTCTAGGTTCCACGTATATGTGTTAATATACGATATTGGTTTTTCTCTTTCTGACTTACTTCACTCTGTATGACAGTCTCTAGATCCATCCACATCACGACAAATGACCCAAGTTCATTACTTTTCATGGCTGAGTAATATTCCATTGTATATATGTACCACATCTTCTTTATCCATTTGTCTGTCGATGGGCATTTGGGTGGCTTCCATGACCTGGCTATTGTAAATAGTGCTGCCATGAACATAGGGGTGCATGTGTCTTTTTGAATTATGGTTGTCTCTGGGTATATGCCCAGTAGTGGGATTGCTGGGTCATGTGGTAATTCTATTTTTAGCTCTTTAGGGAACCTCCATACTGTTCTCCATAGTGGCTGTATCAATTTACATTCCCACCAACAGTGCAAGATGGTTCTCTTTTCTCCACACCCTCTCCAGCATTTGTTGTTTGTAGATTTTCTGATGATGCCCATTCTAACTGGCATGAGGTGATATCTCATTGTAGTTTTGATTTGCATTTCTCTAATAATTAAAGATGTTGAGCAGCTTTTCATGTGCCTCTTGGCCATCTGTATGTCTTGTTTGGAGAAATGTCTATTTAGGTCTTCTGCCCATTTTTGGATTGGGTTGTTTGTCTTTTTAATATTGAGCTGCATGAGCTGTTTATATATTTTGGAGATTAATCTTTTTTCTGATGATTCATTTGCAAATATTTTCTCCCATTCTGAGGGTTGTCTTTTCATCTTGTTTATGGTTTCCTTTGCTGTGCAAAAGCTTTTAAGTTTGATTAGGTCCTATTTGTTTATTTTTGTTTTTATTTCCATTACTCTAGGAGGTGGATCAAAAAATATCTTTTTGTGATTTATGTCAAAGAGTGTTCTTCCTATGTTTTCCTGTAAGAGTTTTATAGTGTCCGGTCTTACATTTAGGTCTCTAATCCATTTTGAGTTTATTTTTGTGTATGGTTTTAGGGAGTGTTCTGATTTCATTCTTTTACATGTAGCTGTCCAGTTTTCCCAGCACCACTTATTGAAGAGATTGTCTTTTCTCCATTGCATATCCTTGCCTCCTTTGTCATAGATTAGTTGACCATAGGTGTCTGGGTTTATCTCTGGGCTTTCTATCCTGTTCCATCAATCTATATTTCCGTTTTTGTGCCAGTACCATATTGTCTTGATTACTGTAGCTTTGTAGTATAATCTGAAGTCAGGGCGTCTGATTCCTCCAGCTCCGTTTTTTTCCCTCAAGATTGCTTTGGCTATTCAGGGTCTTTTGTATCTCCATACACATTTTAAGATTCTTTGTTCTAGTTCTGTAAAAAATATCATTGGTAATTTGATAGGGATTGTATTGAATCTGTAGATTGCTTTGGGTAGTATAGTCATTTTCACAATATTGATTCTTCCAATCCAAGAACATGCTATATTTCTCCATGTGTTGGTATCATCTTTCATTTCTTTCATCAGTGTCTTATAGTTTTTTGCATACAGGTCTTTTGTCTCCCTAGGTAGGTTTATTCCTAAGAATTTTTTTCTTTTTGTTGCAGTGGTAAATGGGAATGTTACCTTAATTTCTCTTTCAGATTTTTCATCATTAGTATATGGGAATGCAAGAGATTTCCGTGCATTAATTTTTTATCCTGCAACTTTATCAAATTCATTGATTAGCTCAAGTAGTTTTCTGGTGGCATCTTTAGGATTCTCCATGTATAGTATTATGTCATCTGCAAACAGTGACAGTTTTACTTCTTCTTTTCCAATTTGTATTCCTTTTATTTCTTTTTCTTCTCTGATTGCCATGGCCAGGACTTCCAAAACTATGTTGAATAAGAGTGGTGAGAGTGAACATCCTTGTCTCATTCCTGCTCTTAGAGGAAATGCTTTCACTTTTTCACCATTGAGAATGATGTTTGCTGTGGGTTTGTCATATATAGCCTTTATTATGTTGAGGTAGGTTCCCTCTATGCCCACTTTATGGAGAATTTTTTATCATAAATTGGCGTTGAATTTTGTCGAAAGCTTTTTCTGCATCTTTTGAGATGAACATATGGTTTTTATTCTTCAATTTGTTAATATGGTGTATCACATTGATTGATTTGCATATATTGAAGAATCCTTGCATCCCTGGGATAAATCCCACTTGGTCATGGTGTATGATCCTTTTAATGTGTTGTTGGATTCTGTTTGCTAGTATTTTGCTGAGGATTTTTGCATGTATATTCATCAGTGATATTGGTCCGTAATTTTCTTTTTTTGTAGTATCTTTGTCTGGTTTTGGTATCAGGGTGATGGTGGCCTCATAGAATGAGTTTGGTAGTTTTCCTTCCTCTTCAATTTTTTGGAAGAGTTTGAGAAGGATGGATGTTAGCTCTTCTCTAAACATTTGATAGAATTCACCTGTGAAGCCATCTGGTCCTGGACTTTTGTTTATTGGAAGATTTTTAATCACAGTTTCAATTTCAGTGGTTGTGATTGGTCTGTTCATATTTTCTGTTTCTTCCTGGTTCAGTCTTGGAAGGTTATACCTTTCTAAGAATTTGTCCATTTCTTCCAGGTTGTCCATTTTATTGGCATAGAGTTACTTATAGTCATCTGTTAGGATGCTTTGTATTTCTGCGGTGCCTGTTGTAACTTCTCTTTTTTCATTTCTAATTTTATTGATTTGAGTCCTCTTCCTCTTTTTCTTGATGAGTCTGGCTAATGGTTTATCAATTTTCTTTATCTTCTCAAAGAACCAGCTTTTAGTTTTACTGATCTTTGCTATTGTTTTCTTTGTTGCTATTTCATTTATTTCTGCTCTGATCTTTATGATTTCTTTCCTTCTGCTAACTTTGGGTTTTGTTTGTTCTTTTTTCTCTAGTTCCTTTACGTGTAAGGTTAGATTGTTTACTTGAGATTTTTCTTGTTTCTTGAGGTAGGCTTGTATAGCTATAAACTTCCCTCTTAGAACTGCTTTTGCTGCATACCATAGGTTTTGGATCATTGTGTTTTCATTGTCCTTTGTCTCTAGGTATTTTTTGATATCCTCTTTGATTTCTTCTGTGATCTCTTGGTTATTTAGTAACGTCTCATTTAGCCTCCATGTGTTTGTATTTTTTATAGTTTTTTTTTTCCTGTAAGTGATATCTAGTCTCATAGCATTGTGGTCAGAAAAGATGCTTGATATGATTTCAATTTTCTTAAATTTACTGAGGCTTGATTTGTGACCCAAGACGTGATCTCTCCTGGAGAATGTTCCATGCGCACTTGAGATGAAAGGTAATCTGCTGTTTTTGGATGGGAATCCTATAAATATCAATTAAATCTATCTGGTCTGTTGTGTGATGTAAAGCTTGTATTTCCTTATTAATTTTCTGCTTAGATGATCTGTCCATTGGTGTAAGTAAGGTGTTAAAGTTCCCCACTATTATTGTGTTACTGTCGATTTCCTCTTTTAGAGCTGTTAGCCGTTGCCTTATGTATTGAGGTGCTCCTATGTTGGGTGCATATATATTTATAATTGTTATATCTTCTTGGATTGATCCCTTGATCATTATGTAGTGTCCTTCCTTGTCTCTTGTAACATTCGTTATTTTAAAGTCTCTTTTATCTGATATGAGTATTGCTACTCCAGATTTCTTTTGATTTCCATTTGCATGGAATATCTTTTTCCATCCCCTCACTTTCAGTATGTATGAGTCCCTAGGTCTGAAGTGGGTTTCTTGTAGACAGCATATATTTGGGATTTGTTTTTGTATGCATTCAGCAATCCTGTGTCTTTTGGTTGGAGCACTTAATCCATTCACGTTTAAGGTAATTATTGCTATGTATATTCCTATTACCATTTTCTTAATTGTTTTGGGTTTGTTTTTGTAGGACCTTTTCTTCTCTTGTGTTTCCCACTTAGAGAAGTTGCTTTAGCATTTGTTGTAGAGCTGGTTTAGTGGTGCTGAATTCTCTTAGCTTTTGCCTGTCTGTAAAGCTTTTGATTTCTCCATAAAATCCGAATGAGATCCTTGCTGGGTAGAGTAATCTTGGTTGTAGTTTCTTCCGTTTCTTCACTTTAAGTATATCATGCCACTCCCTTCTGGCTTGTAGAGTTTCTGCTGAGCAATCAGCTATTAACCTTATGGGAGTTCCCCTGTATGTTATGTGTCATTTTTCCCTTGGTGCTTTCAATAATTTTTCTTTGTCTTTAATTTTTGCCAGTTTGATTGCTATGTGTCTTGGTATGTTTCTCCTTGGGTTTATCCTGTATGGGACTCTCTGGGCTTCCTGGACTTGGGTGGCTATTTCCTTTCCCGTGTTAGGGAAGTTTTTTTTTTTTTTTTTTTTTTTTTTTTTTGCGGTATGCGGGCCTCTCACTGTTGTGGCCTCTCCCTTTGAGGAGCACAAGCTCCGGACGCGAAGGCTCAGCGGCCATGGCTCACGGGCCCAGCCGCTCCGCAGCATGTGGGATCTTCCCAGACCGGGGCACGAACCCATGTCCCCTGCATCGGCAGGCGGATTCTCAACCACTGCGCCACCAGGGAAGCCCAAGGGAAGTTTTTGACTTTAATCTTTTCAGATATTTTCTTGGGTCCTTTCTCTCTCTCTTCTCCTTCTGGGACCCCTATAATGTGAATGTTTTTGTGTTTAATGTTGTCCCAGAGGTCTCTTAAGCTTTCTTCATTTCTTTTCATTCTTTTTCCTTTATTCTGTTCCACAGCAGTGAATTCCACCATTTTGTCTTCCAGGTCACTTATCCGTTCTTCTGCCTCAGTTATTCTGCTATTGATTCCTTCTAGTGTATTTTTCATTTCAGTTATTGTATTGCTCATCTCTGTTTGTTTGTTGTTTAATTCTTCCAGGTCTTTGTTAAACATTTCTTGCATCTTCTCGATCTTTACCTCCATTGTTTTTCCGAGGTCCTGGATCATCTTCATTATCATTATTCTGAATTCTTTTCTGGAAGATTGCCTATCTCCATTTCATTTAGTTGTTTTTCTGGGATTTTGTCTTGTTCCTTCATCTGGTACATAGCCCTCTGCCTTTTTATCTTGTCTATCTGTGAATGTGGTTTTTGTTCCACAGGCTGCAGGGTTGTAGTTCCTCTTGCTTCTCTGGGAGAACTTTTAAAATGTACTGAGTTCAAGGTTCTTGTGGAACATCCAAGTGGAGTGAGATGTGTAATGGGTATTGGGCATACGATCTAGAACTCCCACCATTAGTATCAGTTGCAGATCATAGCACAAAAGGCAAACAGAAGTTTTCTTTACAGAAGCCAGCATGGTTAAATAGGCAGTGTGGCATAATGAAAAGCACTCAGTCATGGGATTTAGACAGACTTGGATTTGAATCCTACCACATACTACCTGTGTGATATTAGACAACCACTCTGAGCCTTTTATGCATGGATGGGCACCACAAAAAACTGTCTACTTCACAGCTTTTGAGGGCCAGAGTTCACTGCCTAGGCTCCCATAGACAGGTAGAAGTTCATTCCCTCTACTGAAAATGAGAGAATCTGTGAAGGCTCAGCCCAGCTTCATTGTAATCTACATGCTTCCTAGCTTAGAACTGTATAATATCAGTTTTATAACTCTAGATCTGGGTTGGAGCAAAAGGAAAAGAAACTCGGAGGCAAGCAAAGCATTAGACGGAACTTGGCAAGTCTAGTTAGAGAGAAGGAGGGTGGCCGGGGGCTGGATCTCAGCATGTACCACATAAGTGCCAGGCTGGCTGCTATTCTTATAAAGTTGGTCGAGGTTTGTTTTGGGTGTTGTTAGCCATCTCACTCCTTGCTTCTCTCCCATGTCCCGAGCGTATCAGAATTTAAATGATGTCATTCCCTATCTTTCATCCACACTTGAAGCTTTCTTTAACACTAAGGTATAAATGATGATAACAGCTCAGAGAAAAGTAGAAATATACTCCTACTAGTGTGGTAGTACTTCCCCTTCACATACCCTCAGCAGGCACAGTTCACAAGTTATAGCTTCCTTTCCTACTAGTTCTGACTTCATGATTTTTTTTCAAAATAATGGTCTGACGGTTACTACAAACTAAAAAGGCTTACTAAGGATGATGAAACTCATTTACCATAGTGGGGATAGAATGTTGTCTTTCACAGTGAGTATTTATTTGTAGTGAGAAACACCAAAGGGATGCAACTCTAATATAATTTCAGGTGACACATACTTATAAAGGGGACATTTGCATGCAGAACTTTTTCTAGGGGCCTCTGTAATCCAGTCTCCCACTCCATCTATGTATAGTATTTGGCAAATAAGTTCTTGATAAAAGTTAGTTAGATAAAGAAATACATGAGTTGATTCCTAGCGACAGCATCATCAAAGCATTCTCATAGACGTGTGTTGGTTTCTGTGAACTAGACCAGCTGCAGCATTCAAACAGAAATTAGAGTCTTGGTAGACAATGTGCAAGCATGGAACCTAGAGTTGGACAGGAATTTTCTGTGCTCATTTGAAACTTGGCTGTGTCTGTGGTTTCTCTGTCACAGATTTTGGGATGGGAGAGTGCTCCCACAGGGAAAGCCATGTGCGCTGACATGGAAACCGAATGGAACCTTGGCTAGGCTAGGAGTCATTGCTATTTTAGTCACTTCCAGATGTCTGCTATTGGAGTTTTAAGGGAAAGGGAAAGATGTGTGGCGTGTGGTGGGCCACAGGGTGGAAGGGGAAGGGGAGACCTCTTTTAAGCCTTTCAGTGTGTTTAAAACCACCCCTCAATATGCTACTGAGATGGATCGGATAAGGCTTTTAAAAACTGTGTGCTTTAACAGTACTTCCTCTTTTGTTTACATGCTTCACTGCATATGTAGAAATAGACCAACTGAAGAAACCTTTGCGAAGTAATCAGAATTCCAAAAAAGGGCTCTTACCCCCATTGGTTGTGATCTAATATTTATTAAGTGCAGCCATTGAACATATGCTGAATGACACATACACCAGGTGAGTTAGCTGCCCCAGAAGCTACTGTGCTAACCTAACAAGCTCACCAGATGTTTGTTACATATCTACTTTCTCCTTTCATGTTATTTTGGAGGTGGCTTTTAATCCCAATACTGTCATTATGAATTAGAAAAAGAAGTCATGTTGTAATGTTTATGTATGTGAAGATGAGGCCCTTTGAAATCTTTTCAAAAGGGGTGTCTAGATCCTTTCCAGGAGGTCCTGGCACCCACTCTGAACCAACCCAGGGGTCCAGGGACTTCCTTTTTCTTTGTTTTGCTGGGTAGATATGGCATTAGTTTGATACAAGTCCTGGTAGGCAAAGAAAGCATAGGAGAAGCAGTATAGCACAGTGGTTAAGCATATGGATTTGAATTAGACAGACCCCCTTCAGGTTCAGACTCTGTCATGTACTAGCTATGTGAACATGGACAAGTTACTTAACTTCTTTAAAGCTCAGTTTCTTCATCTGTAAAATAGGTGTAGAGCTATTGAGTCTTTTTCGGGTGGGGAAGTGATGGTAAATAACACCCCCTACCTTGTCGACCCAGGTTGTGAACTAACCAGAAAAAAGACAAAGGGTTAGACAGATGGAGGTCAACATGCCATCTTTATTATTGTTAAAGCTGATATTAAAGAATATGACATCTTTTTATGGGCAGTGGGCTTCAGAGTCAGACCTTCCTACCCAACAGTCCTAGATCAGGACAGGATGCCCCTCACAGGGTCAGAACACAGCATGGGATCTCAAAGGAGGAGGAAGAGTGGTGCCCTACATCATCTCCATTCCTCATCCATGCTCTACTATCAGATGAGTTTCTCCTCCCTGGGGTTAGTATGAGGCAGTGGAGAGGGGCTGGGAGTTTTACAGTTATGGTTCTTCTCTACATGGCAAGTAACAAGTGTAGAGGAAAACTATTGCCTCTAACGGTAGCCACTTCAAGAGGGTTCTTGTGAGGATTCTGTAAGAAGAAGTAAGGTGTTCAGCACATGCTACCTGCTCAAAAAAATTTATTGATTGATATTATTCCTGCAATTATCTTCTCACTTCACAAAGCATAGTAGTTTTAAGTTATTGTCAGAGAGATGAAGTCAGAGAGAAGCTGAGGAAGTGGATATATAGTAATACAGAAACAATGCTGCCAAGCTAAGAGTGAAGAACACAGTGAATGAGAGAAGGAGAGAATGAAGACTATTATAAGGGAAGCAACATCAAAATATGCCATGTTCTGTGTATAGAGAGCAGTTACTCAGGTGGCTTTGGAAGATGGTGATTCCAACCCTGGCAGATAATTTTTGGGAAACAGCATGTAATTTCATGAATAAACATGCTTGTTCGGGGATCATAGTCTTGATGAATGGAAGTTTGTGCATATTGGTTCCAATGTCATCTCACCTGCTCCTTGTTTTTGCTAAGTGTGAGCTGAGATGTGGCCTCTGTGGTTTATGGAGAACCAATCTAACTGTGGCTCAGGTGACTGGAAGTGGAAACCTGCCATGACACTTTGAGGAAGCACATTTCAGATCCTCCCCTCAATATTAAGCAGGGTCTTAAAATTGTAAATTTAATGACACCATGAAGTGTGTTTTGATGTTTCAATCAGTGGGCATTTCACGGTAATGCCTCCACAGCTGAGCAAGCCTATATTTGGTTAAAAATTTGGCCTATTTAGAAGTCCCTGAATTTCAAGTAAACCAAGAGGCTGTCGATCAATGTGGCAGCTGAAACAGTCACTCCATGAAGCAAAACAACAGGGCTCATGTCAGAGCCATCTCCCAAGTTTGAAAATTAATGTCATTTTGTTATTCCTCTTAGAAGTCGAACTTTTTTCTTTGAGTTGCTCTTCACAGCATCTGTTAAGTGACTTTGTTGTTGGATTTTAGGGCTTGGCTCAATATTCCGTCCTCTTTTATGGCTATTACGACAATAAACGAACAATTGGATGGATGAATTTCAGAATGCCACTATCCTATTTTCTGGTGGGGATCATGTGCATTGGATACAGCTTTCTGGTTGTCCTTAAAGAGTAAGTTTCATTGGTCTCTTGGGAAGCAAGCAATGATTTCTGGAATCAAATGGAAAAATTAATTTGAGAATTGGATTTTTTTTTCTGTTTCATGTCTAGAGAATGCAGAGTATTTAAGAGATAAAATGTGGTTTTAATACCTACACTAACGTTAGACTATTACATCTCCCAAACAAAAGGGTTGAACACAAGTACAGGACTTTGATCATCTCACTGGGTCACAGTGATGGTTGCATGCCTATCCTGTGGTTAAGCATATTTTAAAATTGTGCTTTTTTGTACTTTAAGGTGTGAATCAATGTTTCAAACAAGACAGGGAAACAGCTGCTGACCCCTCTTTTTGCATACAGAGAGGTTTGTGACTTGCAGAATCAGCTCAATAGACAGAATCTGTTGTTCTCTGTTCATTAAAACAAACAAACAAACAAACCCAGAATAATCACTCATCCAAAAAATTTCAGCTGTGTAAGACAGCAAAAACAAATGGCCCTCAACGAGACAGTCATGATCAACTATCTAGTCATGTTTTATTTTTGAAGAGGATTTATTAGAGCATGGAAAAGAATTTCATTGGGGAACTGATGAAACTGCAGCTCATTTTTTCTCCCTGTCTGAAATATATTTTTAAAACCTCACTTGAAGACATTGCAGAAACCTAGCACAGTCATTTAGGGCTATAAATAATATGAATAATCCATCCTTTAGCTAATTTTCTGAACCAGTTCAGCAGGTGTTGAAACATCTCAATTAAAGTCTCCACCCTTTTATTTAACTATGCACAAGGTAAATTGGCCTTTTGCTTCATTGCAGGGAAGGACCTCTACCGGAGGGTCCAAGTCCTCTTGAGCAGGAGCTTTCTGGAACAGTCTTTGGCATGCTTTGTGTCCTGTCCCCTGCCAAACTTATTGGTGCCTCCAGAGAAAACTATTATGCTTAGCTTTTAAGCCCTTTCAGGACTTGAAAAAGGCCTTAAAGGAGATCCCATATCCAAAATCTTTATCTAGTTGTCCAAGTGTAATCAGAGACCCTAAGTGTGTAAAGTATCTTCTACCTGATCAAGTACTGCCACATTCCAAAATATCTAAGATATTTCTAGTCTTTTGGCCATTTTGATTTGGCAGGACTAAAGTCAAGGGTACAGTTACATTACAGAGGCCTTGTGAGTATCATTTCCATGTTGGTCCCTTAGTCTCCATAGTCATTGAGGAAGCATGTCTATGGATGTCCAAGTCCTCAGCTTCTTCTAGTGATTGTGCAGAGGCTACATACCCCAGTGGGCTCTTGAGCCATTCTTCATGGAATCAAATGCCAGCTCTAGCCCATTCTAAAAGAACTTTGACAAATTGTTCAACTGCTCTATTTTCCCATTTCTAATAGAGGTGTAATAACACCTTGATGTTAGGATGGCTATGAGGACAAAATGAGTCAGTACATACAAACACTTAGAACATGGCTGGCATATGGTGATTGACAAGTGTTAACTGTTTTATTAGGATTATAATTCATAGGCTTATTGAAAAACCAAACAAAGCCAACATGGTAGGAATTGAGGTCATATGATAGCCCCAGCAGTAGGGTAGTCACATATGGTTATGTAGTTATACATTAATAGATTTGCACATTTATTATAATAATTTTCTGGCAGATGAGTGTAAAGCATCTAGAACAGCATTATGCAAAGAACTATAAGACAAGGAACATATAATTTAAAATATTCTAGTAACTATATTAAACAAATACATAGGTAGGATATATTTTAATAATATATTTTATTTAACTCAATATATCAAAAGTATTCCTTTAACATATAATCAATCTAAAATTATTATTGAGATATTCTCTGTCTTTTTTTGGTACTAAGTCTTTGAAACCTTATGTATATTTCACACTGCTTCATTTCAAGTGCTCAGTAACCACATATTGCTGGTGGCAAACTCATTAGCTAGTGCAGCTCTACAGGAAATGGCAACTTGTCCTATTAGCTCAAAGATGCTATTTAGGATAGCTGTAGGGCACAAATTCTACATCTTCCCCCTCAAAGTCATCCATGTTATGCCACCCAAACCAGCCTGATTTTGGTCCCTCCCTCTGGCAGGGGACCTTTGGTTGTTCATTACCAGATTGGCAAGTAGTTTAAGCTCACTGGCCTATAGGGCAAGACAATTCCAAAGTGATTTATGACTCCTACCCCACTCCTAGCCCTGGGGGCAAGGCTTGGTAGAAGAACAACTGATGAGATATAAATGATTGTTCAGAATCCTATATCATCTCTTTCCCCCACCACTCCCCCAAACAAATACATTCTTGGAATAAACATGAGTGGTTTTATCGGATACATGACTCAAATCATGGGAAACTAAAATTGAATACTGAAATCAACTAGGCAACTGGTGGGCTTTGTCCTCTTGCCCATATTCTTTGTCTTCAGCATCCTCATCCATAAAAGGGAAGCAAATATCTATATTTGATTAATTAATAAGGAAATTGGAAGGAAAATTAGATATCCAAGAAAGCACTTTTAGGTTTTAAGATAGGGTGACTAACTTTGTTGACCCAGGACTCTCCTGGCTTTAGCATTGAGTCTTGTGCCCTGGAAACCTACTCAGTCCCTGGCAAAGCAAGACCGTTGGTCACCCTTCCTTCCTCCACTCTTTCCGTCCATCATTCCTTGCAAATTATATGTTGAGGTAGCTTCTCAAAGATATAGTTGTTCAAAAATATAACCCCCTTGAAAAAGGAGGAATTTTTGTTTAAGTATGTACACTTTTTTTCTCTACAGACAAGGAATGGAGCTGTACATGAAATATTTTATAGCTATCAGGGCCATCTCTTAGTAAAAATGTGTTGTTACCAGAGGTTGTCTTCAATATCCTTCCTCCCTTTCTTGTCACTCCCTTTTAGCATTTCACTCCCTTTCTTGTCAATTCCCACATACTAGAAGTTCCCTGTTTGCTTGTCCAGCTAGAGCTCCCTTCTCTGGAAGGCTGTCTACAGCTACGGAATCTTGCCTGTGATAAAGCTCCATTCAAGACTTATCTGTCAAGTGGTCAGTTTTACTTGAGGCCCTACCCTTTGCTCAGTGACAGTGCAAAAAGGGGTGATGGCAGCTTAATCAAAAAAATCATTTTCTCCTAGGTTAATCCATTGAAAATGTTTGATTTCAACCCTTTTTGACCTACAAAAAGGCACTTTGTATGGTTCAACATATCTCATGGTGTCCTAGCTTGGGTACCAGAATGAAGTCAGAAAACCTAAAACCTTGACCCACCCCTGTGGTTTACTTCTGTATAATGGCCAGAAGTATAGAATCACTTCATAATTTTATCCTTTATAAAATCACTTCATAATTTTATCCTTCAGCTTCCCCAACTGTAAAAAGAGAATAATATTAACTACTATGACCTCTTGTTAAGTTTTTGAGAAGGGCAAATATGGTAATACATATCAATACCATTTGCAAAGGGTAAAGTGGTAGATTGATGTAAGGAATAATTATTTTTGGTTATTTTTCAAACACATTAGCCCATCTGAAATATAGAAACCTCTGTAAGGAATAGGACTAAACAGTGGGGAAATTTAGATGATGTTAGAGATACCTGCCAAACTACATTGTCAGCTTTATGTCATTGTACTCCTTTCTTTTTCCAGTTCCATATCACTGCAATATTTAAAAAACTAAAACCTTATGGGACCACTTTATAATATATATCATATAATATTTTAATTTTGCGCTTTATAGTGGTAGGGGAAAAAAGGGAAGTGGAGTAAGTGGAATATAGATCTTTAACCACTGAAGTAAGTAAATGTACTTTAAACTGTCCAAGCAAAAAAAAAAAAAAAAATTAGAACATCACTGGTTAGAATATATGTAACCACTTGCTATTAAAGTTGTATAAAAATTTTGTCTTTTGGTCAAGAGTTGTCGAGTATGGAAAAATTCCATGCATTCAGTGTAATCACTCTTTGGAAGGAGATTCTAAGGGGAATTGAAATCTGTGAAGGAGTTTCCTGATCTGACCTGGGTTAATCCATCCCTAGGCTTCACAGGGTCTGGAAACCAACTAAAATTGTGTACAACAGTTTAAGAGTCTATACGTATGTTTTTCCTGATGAGGGGCCTGGTGGTTTTCATCAGATTTCTAAAGATATCCTTATCCCACAAAAGTTTCAGAGCCTAGTATATGACCCTAGGAAAACAGTCTAGGAAAACAAATAAAAAATACATAATTTTACATAACCTGTTTAATTGTTAAAATCATCAATGGTTAGTAGTCTTTTAATCTTGAAGGCCTGGAAAATGAACAGCTTAAAAAATTAAAGCAAAAAAAAATTTTAATAAACTTCTATTTTCTGGTTATTAGAACAAACTTGTTTGAAAGTATATGTCTTTTAGATATTGCTTCTCCAATTTCCCTATAATTACTATGTTTTGCTATTCCCTAACCTCTCCCTTTCTGCTTGTATTCTGGCTGCTGGATTAAACTTCCTGTTTGTATAGGATGACCAAAAATATTGGTGATGACGGAGGTGGTGACGACAACTCTTTCAACTTCAGCTGGAAGGTGTTCACCAGCTGGGACTACCTGATTGGCAATCCTGAAACAGCAGACAACAAATTCAATTCTATCACAATGAACTTTAAGGTAAAAATACCAACTTCAACAGCCTTTTCTTGGTATTTCTAAGAGTAAAATTGGAGCCATTCCAAATGGTCTAGGTAGCAAAGTATCTTGACAATTAAAAGAAAGATTAACTCAACATTTTTTCCTACCAGGATCTGGGCAGGGTTCTGATTATGACTGGAAAATGATTGATGACCCATGACAACACTCCTTCTCTCTAAATTTGGTAATAAAACAATGCCATTGGCTTGAAACAGCCAACCATTAGTAATCAGAATCAGATATTTTAAATAATAGAACAATGCTCGCTAATTATTTACAGGAATACATTAGTCCGATATTTTAAATGACTCTAAAGTATTATTTTGTAGTTGTTTTAAAAAACTGTACTAGAAGAGACTTTATGATGAAGACTATCTCAGTAAATATTAACTCAACCAGAGTTTGTTTGTAAGAATTCTTCCTCTTTCTCTTACTTTTTCTCACTTGCTGGCAATATTCACCTGGTTTGTGGAATCCCAGATTCAGTTTACATTTTCATTCCTCACTTTCTGATGTTTGCAGAAATAATTCCTGAGTTCATGATACTTTTTGTAGCTCAGATATTTCTTTTTTCTTTCTGTTTTGCCTGGGTACAGGAAGCTATAATAGAAGAAAGAGCAGCCCAAGCAGAAGAAAACGTCCACTTGATCAGATTCCTGAGGTTTCTTGCTAACTTCTTCGTGTTTCTAACACTTGGCGGGAGTGGATACCTCATCTTTTGGGCTGTGAAGCGATCCCAGGAATTTGCGCAGCAAGATCCTGACACCCTTGGGTGGTGGGAAAAAAATGAAGTTCGTCTCTGCATGCTTTTTATGTGCTTAGAATCTGACATTTGAGATTTTGTGGGTTGTGCTTCAATGTTGGGACATGAAATATGGCCACTCTTTACCTATCTCTGTCATCCTGACTTGAGAGTGAACCAACCTCGGCACACATGTCCCTATTCCAGCCTTACTTCCAAATCTGTCTACTGTCTGTTTTTCACTTTGTGACATTAGGGAAAGGTAGAGTTGGAAGAGAGATTAGAGCACATATTCCAACCAGTACGTTTTATAGACAGAGATAATGAATCTCAGATTAGGTGATGTGTTCATGGTCTCAGAACCATGGAGAACAATGAGAGTTAAAATTTAGGAATCTTGATTTCAAGCTCAGCACTCTTTCCATGACCCTATGTTGCTTTCTCTGTAGGTCCTGCATCTATCTTTGAAAGATCCAATTGTCCCCTGAATTCTTTGAAGCAGCAATGATAAAGCCCTGGGTTCTTATGTTTATTTCACTGGAAACATTCAGATTGCCTCCCCCACTTTGGGCAAGACTGGGCCTCTCTCTGTTTTTCACTAGCAGCCTAACTGCTCCACCTCCTCTCCTTACCCTATTACCTTCCCTCCAAATGCTATTCAAATGAGGAAGGCCAGCTCTTTGACAGGAATTAAATATTACGATTGCGATTTGTCTTCAGGGTATCTGCCCATTTAGCAGGTCCAAGAAAAGAGGTCAGAGGTAGATATTTAGAATCAGGAAATCACTGGTCATGTGTTGTTTCTTGGGTCTGTTCCCTTTCATAAAATGTTCTAGAATACAATGTGGCATCATTTTGAACTTGGGCATTTTCAGTGTGTGGAGATTTAGGCGGTGGGAAGTGTAGATTTCCTACACTGAAACTTCTGCAGAGTCTTGTAGACCAAACAGATTATGAGTCTTCATAAGCATAGAATTTCCCAGAAAAATCTTGCACAGAAAATGGTATAACCTACTTACAACAAAAGCCTCCAAACAAAAACATTCTAGGTATTTCAGAAGCAGTAACACTGAAGATGGGAGACTATATATTTAAGAGACTATGATGACATAGACATTTCATGGAAACCTGTAAAACAGAGAGTCATTAGGTGGAGTTATTTTACTTATTTTAAACAAAGGGGAACCTCAAAGCATTACTAAGTTTGCTTTCAAAATTATCCTTGCAGTTATGATAGCATTTCTAGGCAAAATTATCATGCCACTTTGGTCCATGGTTTGTACTGATCATATTTTTGTATTAATAAACCACAGAAAAGGAGGGATAATTGATTATCATCAAAAGGGTCACTCTTTGTAAGTACATGTTTAATATCCATCTTAGGGGACCCCTGATTCCTAGGGGCCAACAAAGGTAATAATGGGGATTCATGAAAAACTTTACAAATTTGATGAAACAGAATTTAAATTTACCTTATATAAGATTGCTTAGCTCTGCCAAGTTTTTACTTTAGGTTGAAATTATATCATGCTGATTTTATATTATGTCACGCTGACTTTTAGCTTCTGCTGGTCGTACTTATACAATGTTCTTAGTCAAAAGGGAAAAACATATTGACAATTATTTTCTCAATATAGTTTGGTAGTTCTAATCATTCAAAACGTGGAGTCTACCAGGGGGAAATGGGAAGTGTTCAACAGTGACAGTTTGAGCCAGGTATTCAGGTAAACACATTGCCAGAGTCACCTGGAACCTTTTTTTAAACTTTATTTAAAGGGTTTTTTTCCCCCATTATAAAAGTAGTACATGCTCTGTATTCTTTTCCTTGACTTAATTTAGCCTAATAATATAATCATAAGTGTGCCAATCAATCTGGAGATAAGGGCCACAAATTTCCAGCTTGTCACATTTTCATTCTCTCTCTCTCTCTCCTTCATAATTCTCTTACCTTTGGCATTATAAGCCAGTTCTTCATTTTTCTGCCTTGGCTTTGATGACATTATGCCATGTATTCTCCTTTTGTTTTTTCTGAATGTTCTCTCTGTTTTCTTTGATAAAGTCGATTCCATTTTTTTTCTTTCTTTCTTTTTTTTTTTTTTTTTTTGCCCCTTATAGTTTGCAGTCCCACAAACTCAGTATTTAGTCCTGGGCCCATCTCAAGGAATTCATCCATTCTAACTGATTAAACTAGCGCATGTGCTGATGATTGCCAAATTAGTATTTCCAATTTGGACCTCATTTCTCAAGTAGATCATTTTCCATTTCCTTTGGAAATCTTGTTGTGAGGTGCAGAATCAGTTACCATGTATAACAGTAAATGTTCTCTGCATAGAAAGTAAAGTAAATTGCATCCCTCATTATACTAGGAAACACTATTATTACTGGCACATCCACAAGCTCATGCACATGTACATCTTGAAAATATGAGTTGAATATTGTCTCTGTTGTTTTAATAAGATCAAATTTTTTAAATACATGAAATAATTTTAGTCTTATAAAATATCAAAGGAATCTAGCTGGAATCTTGCAAATTTGGAGGAAAGCAATAATAATTTTTAAACACCATTAACTTGGTTCACCCCTTGTGTCTTCTTGTAGATGAACATGGTCATGTCCCTCCTGGGGATGTTCTGTCCAACATTGTTTGACTTATTTGCTGAATTGGAAGACTACCATCCCCTCATTGCTCTGAAATGGCTCCTGGGACGCATTTTTGCTCTTCTTTTAGGCAACTTGTATGTATTTATTCTTGCCTTGATGGACGAGATTAACAACAAGGTAAATCTTGTGTCTGGATTGTCCTTGCCATCAGCATGTTGTTAGATTCCCAGTCTCAAGATTGCCAGAAATGCCTTTGAAATCTCTGTTGTCTTCATTTTTGTTTCCATTACTCTGCTTTCTAGATTGAAGAGGAGAAGCTAGTAAAGGCCAATATTACCCTGTGGGAAGCCAACATGATCAAGGCCTACAATGCATCACTCACTGGAAATACCACAGGGCCACCCTTTTTTGTGCACCCTGCAGATGTACCTCGAGGACCCTGCTGGGAAACAATGGTGGGGCAGGTAATGTCACAAACAGAAGTGCATAACAGTTAATGGATTAAAAAAGAGCAGGGTCACTATTTCTTCCATAAGCGTGGCCTGTTTTTTATTGCTTATTAATGAAAATAGCTGAGACTTATTGACTGTTCACCATATGCTGGCTGTGAATTTCATATATATTATCTCTTATAGTCCTCTCATGCATCCATTCAGGTAAGTAGTACATTTACACCCCTTTTACAGTTGCATGTAAAGGAAGGATATTTTAAAATGGTCTGAGGAAATGTTTACTATCTATCTGTGTTATAATAAAACACCTAGATATAGATACAACCCAAGTAAATATTTAAGTGGAACTCTAGTTAGTGTTACCTTTTTTCCATAAAAAAAGAAAAGATTCTTTTGGGAGCATACACTAATACTCATTTCAATAATTTAATTTTTGTCAAATAATTGCCCCTTAAGCATGAAAGGAAATACTATTTTAGGTTTGTTGTTTTCAGATGACTGTATAAATGACCCCAGTCCAAGACTAGTGGTATTTTAGCAGATAAAAGAGATAATGTTTCATATGGCTTTCTGTTCAATAAAGGGAAACCAAACCAAACAAAAACAAAAAACCTACTTCAGGCCTCTTATTTCTATACAA